>NC_053115.1:829557-1147057 GCF_010015445.1 Perca fluviatilis | reverse complement strand
CGTTGTTATTTACAGGGCTCCAGGTCCGTATTCTGAATTTTTATCTGAATTCTCAGAGTTTTTATCATGTTTAGTCCTTAAATCTGACAAAGTACTTATTGTAGGTGATTTTAATATCCATGTGGATGTTGATAGCCTTAGTACTGCTTTCAACTCATTATTGGATTCAATCGGTTTCAGTCAGAGTGTGCACAAGGCGACGCACTGTTTTAACCACACCCTCGACCTTGTGCTGGCATATGGTATTGAAATTAAGGATTTAATAGTATTTCCGCAGAATTCGGTATTATCAGATCATTCTTTAATTACTTTTGAATTCTTAATACCTGAATATACTAAATTAGATAAAAACTTCTACACTAGATGCCTATCTGAAAGTGCTATAGCTAAATTTAACCCTCCTGTTATCCTTGGGGTCAATTTGACCCCATTCAATGTTTAACATCTCTAAAAAAGTGCTTGACATCATTTTTTTTGCTTCATATTGAAAGACTTTTCCTAATTTAATGGGGACAACTGGGTAAACATAAAATTAACATGATGATATATTTTCAATGTCCTGTATGCATTTTGTACGCATCGGTGTTCCTTGGGGTCAATTTGACCCCAGGCTGTTTTAGCTGTAAAAAAACATAGAAAATATGAACATTTTACACAAATTTACTGAGATTGTTTTGGCTGATATTGAGGTCACTTTCACATGCAGGTTGTTGCAATTTCACAATCAATCCACTCCCCACCCTACACACGCACACACACCACGCACCCATCCTCTGTGAGGGAGGAAAAATATTGTTCCCGCACTCTGAGAGAGGGAAAATATTGTTCCCTCACTCTGAGGGAGGGAAGATAGTGTTCCCGCACTCTGAGGGAGGAAAAATATGGTTCTCGCAGGGATGGTTTGTATCACATGATACACAGGGGAGGGGCGAACATATAAAAGCTCACATGCAGGCACCGCGGCCTTCTAAACCATTTCTATTAGTGTGCGATCTCTGTACACTCACTTTCATTTGAAAATGGCCTGCAAGAAACGGTTTTCTGTCAGTGAAGTTTTGTCACAGCTCTTTGACACTGAAAGTGACATAGAGAAGAACATGTCTGAGACTGAGGATAATGTTGAGGAGGACCCTGATTATGAGGCATCCTCCTCAGTTAAAAAAGAAATTTTTTATTTTGGTTTTTTGTGTTGTCTTCTGTTTCTCAACCACCAGCAGACACATTACCTTACCCAAAAATGGAAAATTATTATGGTCCCTCTCCCCACTTGAACGACAGGGTAGACTTAGTGCTGCTAATGTGATAAAAATGATTCCAGGCCCCCCCAGATATGCTGTCAGCCATGTTCACAAATCAGCATTTGAGCTTTACATGACACCATCAGTTGAAAAAGATATACTTGAGATGACAAATTTAGAGGGAAGTCGTGTGTATGTGGACAGTTGGAAAGATGTGGATGGGACATTTTGTAGCTGCCAGTTTAGGCTATCAACATAAACATTTTGTAAAAGTTTTTAATTACCAACATTTTCTGGAGGTTTAAAATCCTGGGGTCAAATTGACCCCAAGGATAACAGATGTTAGTAAATTTGAGGATAACAGGAGGGTTAAGGAAGATATTCCAACAGCATTTGAATCTATGTCATACCTTAACATAACAGAGGACCTTTATGTTACAAAACCTTAGTCCCTCTCAAATTGATACATTTGTAGACGGTGCTACGACCTGCCTACGGACGACTTTAGACTCTGTTGCTCCCCTCAAAAAGAAGATGATGAAGCAAAGGAAACTAGCACCTTGGTATAACTCCCAAACTCGAAAATTAAAACAAATCTCGCGAAACCTAGAAAGTAAATGGCATTCCACCAAAGTGAAAGAATCTCATTTGGATTGGCAAGAATGTCTCAAAACCTATAGGAAGGCCCTAAGAAAGGCCAGATCAGACTATTACTCATCACTAATAGAAGAAAATAAGAACAACCCAAGGTTTCTTTTCAGCACTGCCAGGCTGACCGATAGTCACAGCTCTACTGAGCCATCTATTCCTCTAGCTCTGAGTAGTGATGACTTCATGAGCTTCTTTAATGATATAATTATAGCAATTAGAGATAAAATCCATCACCTTTTGCCCTCAACTTCTAACGGATCACATTTAAACGCAGGACCGCTAGAAAGAACGACTAGTCCCAACATATTTTTAGACTGCTTTTATCCTATAGACCTTCAACAATTAATGTTAAAGATATCCTCAGCTAAGCCATCTACCTGTCTCTTAGACCCCATCCCAACGAGACTACTCAAAGAAGCGCTACCCATGGTTAACACTTCATTACTAGATATGATCAATATGTCCTTATTAACAGGTTATGTACCACAGTCATTTAAAGTAGCTGTTATAAAACCTCTTCTAAAAAAAAAACACCCCGAGTCCCTGAGGTCTTAGCAGACTATAGACCTATATCTAACCTTTCCTTTTTTCCAAGATCCTTGAGAAGGTAGTTGCTAATCAGTTATGTGATTTTCTACATAGCAATAGTTTATTTGATGACTTTCAATCAGGATTTAGAAAGCATCATAGCACAGAGACGGCACTGGTGAAAATTACTAACGACCTTCTAACTGCTGCAGACAAAGGACTTGTCTCCATTCTTGTTCTACTAGATCTTAGTGCTGCATTTGACACTATTGACAATACAATCCTGTTACAGAGATCGGAACACTTAGTTGGCATTAAAGGAATCGCTCTAAGCTGGTTTAAGTCCTATTTTTGTCGATCTCAATTTGTTAATGTTAATGATAAATCCGCAGTGCTAAAGTTATTTGCGCATGGCGTTCCACAAGGCTCAGTGCTTGGACCAATTCTATCCTCCTTATATATGCTTCCTCTTGGTAATATTATTAGGAAACACTCAATTAACTTTCACTGTTATGCAGATGACACCCAATTATACTTGTCAATCAAATCCGAAAGAAAACCAATCAGCTAGCTAAACTTCAAGCGTGCATTAAAGATATAAAATCCTGGATGACCTATAATTTTCTGATGTTAAACTCTAACAAAACTGAAGTTATTGTGCTGGGCCCTAAACACCTCCGAACCTCATTATCTAAAGACTTAGCTACTCTGGATGGTATTGCCCTGGCCTCCAGCACTACTGTCAGAAATCTAGGGGTTATTTTTGATCAGGATATATCCTTTAACATTGCCAAAATTAGGAATATCCTGTCTCAAAACGATGCTGAAAAACTAGTCCATGCATTCGTTACTTCCAGGCTGGACTATTGTAATTCCCTACTGTCAGGTTGCTCAAATAAGTCCCTTAAGACTCTCCAGCTGATCCAGAATGCTGCAGCACGGGTTCTCACAAGAACTAAGAAAAGAGATCATATTTCTCCTGTATTAGCTTCTCTGCATTGGCTTCCTGTAAAATCCAGGATTGAATTTAAAATCCTTCTCCTGACCTACAAAGCTCTAAATGGTGGTCAGCACCATCATATCTAGAAGAGCACCTAATACCTTATTGTCCCACTAGAGCACTGCGCTCCCAGAATGCAGAGTTACTTGTGGTACCTAGAGTCTCTAAAAGTAGAATGGGAGCCAGAGCCTTTAGTTATCAGGCTCCTCTCCTATGGAACCAGCTCCCGATCTGGTTTCGGGGGGCAGAAACTATCACCACATTCAAGAATGACCTTAAAACTCTCATATTTGATAAAGCTTATAGTTAGGGAGTGAGGAGTTGCAGTGTCCACCTAACTGGCCCACCTGCTTCTCTTCATAATTGTTAGATTAATAATATATAACAAAAGTAGAGGGAGGCAGGCCAGCACAGCCCGATCCGGCAGGGGAGAGTTTCAAGCCCGAACAGGCTACCTCTCCTTATGACCTGTCTCTCTTAGTTACGCTGTTATAGTTCTAGACTGCCGGGGGACTTCCTTCCTTTGACACACTGAGCTGCTCTCTTCTCTCCCTTTCTATTACCATTTGTCTGCATCCTGTTCCAGAAATGCTTATTATTAATCCTAGCTTCTGGGGAGTTTACTCCCCGGAGTCCTTATGTTTTTCCCCCAGCGTATTTCCTTGGAGAACGTTGGCACCAAGATCCTGGTTGCAGCTGTCGCCGTGGTCCTGCTGCACTCCCTGCTGAGCTCAGCGGTGCCCTGCAATGTCATACTGCGTCCTGCTAAACCCTGCTGCTTCCTGCTACGTCCATCCATGCTCTGCTGGGCCACGCTACATCCCGTAACGCCCTGCAGCGCCCTGATATGACATGAACTACTACGACTACCATTTGAAGTCACTGTTCCATTATTAATGTGACTATTATCGCCACTGTTCATCGCATCCCCAACCGGCACCGTCAGACACCGCCTACCAAGAGCCTGGGTCTGTCCGAGGTTTCTTCCCAAGAGGGAGTTTTTCCTCGCCACTGTCGCACTGGTCGCACTGCTTGCTCTTGAGTGAATTACTGCAATTGTTGGGGCTTTGTAAATTATAGAGTGTGGTCTCGACCTACTCTATCTGTAAAGTGTCTCGAGATAACTCGTGTTAGGATTTGATACTATAAATAAAATTGAATTGAATTGAATTGAATTTACTGGCTGTGACTTTCCAGTGACAGAAGCCACAACTATGTATGTGTTTATTCCTCAATGTCACTCAGCAGAGCACAGTTTGCTTACTCATGGGAAGAAAGTGAGAAACACTGTTTGTATGTGCTGGTGGCCTGTGTCAGCACTGAAAGCTCCAATTTCCCACGTGCCTGTCGACAGGACTGCCCTATGCCATCGTTGAGGTGACAAGGAGCAAATTGCATAGTAAACGTGTGTTCAGACCTTATCAGAACCATTTCTGCTGTGCACGAAATCAAATAGTTGCCTTCAGCTGCGAAGGTTTGTTAGTATTCCAGGCAATACCACAGTACTAGTGTGAAAACAACATCTGCTGACAGCTTCAGCTTGCTGGGCCTCGCTCTCACCGCCTTCCCTGTCCAGCACAGTGTCATTTTGGATCACACATAAACACACACACACTCACAGCAGAATTTAATTTGCTTCATTCCTCTGTTTTCTAAGGGTGCAGAACCACGTCACTGCTCGCTGTCACCATGACTCAGCCGCCAGGGATTTATCACGAATGTGCTCCTCTTTTGCTGCCCAGGCTACGTGCACACACATACCAACCCATTCTCAGTCCCAACTCATCAAATACATATGCTTAGTAGGCTCTCAGCGTCAGATACAACGCAAAAAGCACCCTTCAGCATCTGTATGGAACGCACCAGGCAGAGCAGCAGCTGGAACGCGGCGCTGTAAGATGACGTAGTATGAAGAGCGACAACATTAGTGAGTAGTATGAAAGAACGAAATCCGTGTAGGGAGGTTGGTCGGGGTGGTGGATGGGTCAAACAACACAGGACTTTCACCCAGGAGACCGGAGATCGTGTCCCGTTTTTGTCCCACGTGTCACTGAAAGGTACATTTTTTAACCCCACCCACGATCTTTTCCTAAACCTAACTGTCCCGTTCTTGTGCCACATGTCAGTTAAACGTACGTCCCGACCAAGAGCGCCAAAACTGACGCCAAGAGTCCCGACAAAGCATGTTTATATATGATGCTAAAAGAGATTTTTAGCGCCAATAAGAACTCCAAAGGTACATGCCCAAGTGTCCGTATTTTACGTGATGGGAGTGAGAATGTGTTGCACATACACACTCATCAGGGCATGAAGTTAACTTTTTTGACCACCAGCCACTGTGGCAGGTGGATTTTTAAATCCACCTGACACAGTGACTTTTTACCAGCGAGTTTTTTTTTCGCCTCATAAAGGTGAAAAACAGGACTTGCTGTGTCTCTATGATCCTATCCTGTCCTATTCATGGTAGCCTACTCATGGACATTGCGCCGTCATCACGTGCTGTGGTAGGGGGGCCAGCCTTGATAATACTGGATAGGGGTCCAGTGTTGGCTCGTTATGCCACTGCATATAAGAGATGAGATGACTGACAAAATCAGGAGTAGCCTACGCGCACCACAACAACAACAACAAAAACACTGGTGAATGTGGACCATAACACATGAGTTGTTGCAAAAAACTTGCAACTTTTTTTGTATAGTTCTTAAAAATAAAAAAATAAATAAAAGGAAACTTGTTTTGGAGAGAATAATAATTATTACTATTAATTAATTACTCTGGGCTGAGATTTTCTAGGAACCTTACCAAAAAGGCTCAGTTTGATGATGTGGGTATAATATGAAAATGGCTGGTGGATTTAAGACACAAAATAATAATTTATTGAATGAATTAAATATGAACATATATGTCACTGTCAGTGGCTTGTTGATCTTTACATTGTTAGTTAATTTCCTATCCTGGGCTGGGACACACATTCATAAGGTTTAATAAAGTACTTATTGGAATTTAACTTATCATTGCACTTACAATAAAGTAGCTGTCCTCAATTTAGGTCATCCTGTAGGTCTCATCTGTGTTTTTTTCTGCATCCACCGTGTGTGTTTGTGTGAGTGCGCGTCAGTCGCGGGGGAAATGGAGCAGCAGCCCCGCCCGCTGCAGACAGCTGACAAGATTGAAACAGCAGCAACTTTCAGTGACTTTATCATGAAAAAACGTTACAGCGTACATTGATGTTTACGGTCTGAAATGTTTTGCACGGTCATTCGCTGTACGTTTTGTTGGTAATGTGAGATGTTTGAGTCACACACGTCTCGTGTTCATAACAGAAACAAGGACATGAATTTGACCCGTTCTCACTCCCGCTTGGTCAGTGGCTGCGCGTGGAACTGCTGGGATTGCGTCAGTAATGAAAATGCGATAAGGGGCCCCGGCTGTCAATCAATATCTTCCAGCAATGGGGGCCCCTGATTGGATCAGGCCCGTAAGCAACCGCGTACCCTGCTTACCGATAGTTACGCATCGGAATCACTCAATTCTCATTGGCTACCTGCCAAAGTGGCAGGAAGATTGACAGTGTTACCCACCAATTGCAAAATTCACCCGCATTTGGCGGGTGGGCGGGTGTTAATTTCATGCCCTGACACTCATACAATTCATACACGTACAAAGCAACATGGGTGTAACAGCAGCATTTACTGTCCCTCTAATATGCTGTTAACTGCGGCCCTTAACCTTGCAGTGATGTTAAGACATAGTCAAGAACTATAGAATTTAGAAGGACCCTTGTTACAATGACAAATAAGAACAGAGTATACAGGGTATTAAACAGTATGCTATCAGAATTTACAAACTAGAATGTAGTATTTTGTTTTTTGAGTTAAAACATGGGTACATTAAGCCAGGGGAGGGCTGTGGGGAGGGCACAGTATTGTATTGCATTGTAGGCTCCAATCCTTTCCATTTAACTGTGATAATATTCTTTCAAAAAAGGCCTTTCATGATGTACAGTCTTTTATCTCTTTGGCATGACTAATAATCTAGCCAATTAGGCAATCCATCCATTAAGTATCAAGACCTGCAAATATTATGGGCCCCATATTAATCAGGTAACAACCTGCGCAACATGGTATTTTGGTTTTATTTAGTTTGTACAATGATGATATAAATGAATAATAAGGAAATAGTTTGGTGAAGCAATTTATATGATTGCACCAATCTGATGCTATTTCAGATACAGCAGCTTTTGCTTCATAATGCATTGTATGAATTAAACTGAACTGCTGACTGCTGAAAAAACAAATAGCAAAGGAGGCTGTGACGCACCAACCCAGAAAATGTATTTAGTTTCATTAATAGAGAAGTGAGACTCAGATAACGCTGATAATTCAATAATAGAAAAAATGATAATACAGCACACAAGACTCTTGATATGATTTTAGCCTGAACAAGCTCCAGCAATTACAGGATTAACTGAATGTCTGTGAGAGGCAAAATGAAGGGCAAAAAAAGTTGCTGTATTATAAAATAATTCTGAACAAAAATAACATTAAAATATAAAAATGTAAAGCATATATGCAAGGTTTGCAACCTTTTAGCAGAACAAATATATAAAATGTATTTTTGTAGTATTTTCAACAATATATGGTGAATATTTATGCAATACTGGCACTACTCATCAGCTGTGCCCCTACATCCCCAACTTACCGCAGGTCTCTGTGGTTTTCCTCTGTACACCTGTGTTTGTGTGTCTGTGTTGGACTATCAGATGGCAGACAGGGATTTAGGGTTGGGGATCTTTGCTTTGTGAGGTCAGAGCTCTGGTATTTCCAGTCGGAATCACAGTTCCACGGAAAACTGCAGCGTCAACTCCACAATCCCCAATTACCAGCACACACATAGACATAAAAACACAAAGATTCTCCATCAACATTTTCCTGAGACTATAAAGCGCAATAGGGATAGGTCTGCCTACTAAATATGCTATAGATGGCCTTAAAACCTGCAGTAGAAATTGATTACATTGTTTATAAATGTACGGCACTGCTTTAAATTTAATGATGAACTGTAATTAATAACTTAGCATGCCCCAATCAGAATCCATCACTTTCATTCAGGTATGAGCTTAAATACACACGGTGGCCTGCGGGCGACTGAGTGACAGCTGGTGACACAACAGCTTCCTACAGCCTGTGGAGCTACAAATCCCCCCCCTCCCACACACACACACACACACACACACACACACACACAGACACAGTGACAAGCCTGACTTCAAAAAACCTCAAGCCCCTTACCCCGTTCCATTCCGCACTATGATTAAGAAATAAAGGCTGGGAAACAAAGACAACAAATAACTTTTCTAGTACATGCCTTCAAATACATAGCAGCACAGACACACATACACACACACACACACACACACACACACACACACACATACAAGCATAACACACACAAGAGCGTGCTCAGCCATAAAACCACTGAGCTCCAGAGACAAAAGCCTTGTCATGCTCTGGTGGGGTCCTGCCACTAATCTACACAGCTTTAGGGGTTGGAGGCAGCACACACAAACACACACACACACACACACACACACACACACAGTTTAGATCAATGTGAAAGAGAAATTTGACACACTGCCTAGATTTGTGGATACATACTTACACACAGACAGTGGTGTTGTAGAGCCGGCTGGCTGGGTGTTAAGGCCAAGCAGAGCTACTGGCGACAGGTTGGAGAGAGGAGATGGCTCACTAAGCCTAATCACACAGGGGAATGCTGTCTGGGGCACCTGACCATCAGACCTCTCACTGTGTGTGTGTGTGTGTGTGTGTGTGTGTGTGTGTGTGTGTGTGTGTGTGTGTGTGTGTGTGTGTGTGTGTGTCTGTGTGTGTGTGTGTGTGTGTGTGTGTGTGTGTGTGTGTGTGTGTGTGCATGTGCGTGCATGTGTGTGTGTGTGTGTTTGTGTATATGCTTGCTTACTTACATGATGTTTTGCGTGTGTGTGTGTGTGTGTGTGTGTGTGTGTGTGAACTCCGGACAAGGGCAGTCATAATTGGGGCTTATCGCCCTGAACGGGGCAGAAGGAGAGGTGCCAGAGCAGGATTGGGGGCGTCTGACCAGAGCTGGAGTTTAATGGGGGCTGGGGGGGATGTAATGAGTCATCCAGATTCTTACAGGCAAAGCCTCACACAGCCGGAGAACATATTCCATACACAAAGCACACTCCATCCCATAAAACTCAGCATCAATTACTTTAATCCACAGATCAAAGATAGCCCAAAATGTTTGATGTTCATCTGTTCTGTTCATCTGTTGATATTCTCTGGAACCCGCCTAGACTCATGCTCCTACTGAGATTTCCGCTTTGCTCTCTGTGTATCTAATCGGAATGATAGTGGATTTTATCAACAAAAAAGACATTGATTGACCCCTAAAAGTTCTCTGACCTCTGCAAATCCAAAAGGTGGTTGGGGTGATGGGTGGGCATTAACACACAAGACTTTCAAGCCTGGGAGCGGAGTTCGCTTCCTGGGGAACACAAAAGACTGTTACCCAGGAAATGGGTGTTCCATGGGAGTGTTTCAATACAAACCACAAAGTAGTCGTTTCGATGACTAAACTTAACTTTCGTCACCACATAACGCTCACTTTTTCTTGCCTAAACTTAACTGCAATCTCCGCCGAGTAAGTTAATTGTTGTACTTGATCCCATTTATGGGTCGACCATTATATGGAGGGACAAACAACCACAAGATCTTCATTTAGGACCGGGGTTTGTGTCCCGTGTGAAACCAAAAGTCAACTGTCATTTTGAAATTAGCTGAGTTTTAGTCTGTGATGCAAATAGTCTCACATAGCTAGACCTTCCTCCACAGCGCTGCGGAGGAGAGTCTGTCTAGTCCACATAGCATTCCGGGATGGGAGAAAAACGTGCTCTGGTTTATTGGCATTTCTTTAAACCAATCACAATCGTCTTTGGCGGCGCTTAGCGCCAGACAGAGCCATGGTGCCTCTGCTAAATAGCCTCGGGAAGGAACTTGTTTTGGTGGAACATGTGTACGTTTAAAGGATTTGACAGACATTCTAGCTAGCTGTCTGGATTTACCCTGCAGAGATGTGAGGAGCAGTTAACCATAGTCCTAAAATTACAACACAAAGAAGGTAACTGACATTTCCGGTGGCACCGGAGCAAATCCTGTAGATGCTATAGACTAGTCATCTGTGACGTCATGTTAAATCCTCATTTTAATAGTTCTACATGAATCATTTCAAGCTGATCCCTGATGTTTTACTAACCCTAAGTATTTTTTAAGAAAGGCTTAAATTAAGAAAGGCCAGATCAGACTATTACTCATCACTAATAGAAGAAAATAAGAACAACCCAAGGTTTCTTTTCAGCACTGTAGCCAGGCTGACAGATAGTCACAGCTCTACTGAGCCATCTATTCCTCTAGCTCTGAGTAGTGATGACTTCATGAGCTTCTTTAATGATAAAATTATAACAATTAGAGATAAAATCCATCACCTTTTGCCCTCAACTTCTAACGGTTCTTCTTTAAACGCAGGAACGCTAGAAAGAACGACTATTCCCGACATATACTTAGACTGCTTTTATCCTATAGACCTTCAACAATTAATGTTAAAGATATCCTCAGCTAAGCCATCTACCTGTCTCTTAGATCCCATCCCAACGAGACTACTCAAAGAAGCGTTACCCGTGGTTAACACTTCATTACTAGATGTGATCAATATGTCCTTATTAACAGGTTATGTACCGCAGTCATTTAAAATAGCAGTGATAAAACCTCTTCTGAAAAAACCCACCCTTGATCCTGAGGTCTTAGCAAACTATAGACCTATATCTAACCTTCCCTTTCTATCCAAGATCCTTGAGAATGTAGTTGCTAATCAGTTATGTGATTTTCTACATAGCAATAGTTTATTTGATGACTTTCAATCAGGATTTAGAAAGAATCATAGGACAGAGACCTTCTAACTGCTGCAGACAAAAGACTTGTCTCCATTCTTGTTTTACTACATCTTAGTGCTGCATTTGACACTATTGACCATACCATCCTGTTACAGAGACTGGAACACTTAGTTGGCATTAAAGGAATCGCACTAAGCTGGTTTAAGTCCTATTTCTCTGAGCGATCTGTTAACATTAATAATAAACCCTCCAAGCACGCTAAAGTTAGCCATGGCGTTCCTCAAGGCTCAGTGGTTGGACCAATTCTATTTTCCTTATATATGCTTCCTCTAGGTAATATTATTAGGAAACACTCAATTAACTATCACTGTTACGCAGACGACACCCAATTATATCTGTCAATTAAGCCAGACGAAAGTGGTCAGTTAACTAAACTTCAAGCGTGTATTAAAGATATAAAATCCTGGATGACCCACAATTTCCTGATGTTAAACTCAAACAAAACTGAAGTTATTGTGATGGGACCAACGCACCTCCGAACTTCATTATCTAAAGACAAAGCTATTCTGGATGGTGTTGCCCTGGCCTCCAGCACTACTGTCTAATTTAGGAGTTATTTTCGATCAGGATATATCCTTCAATGCCCACTTAAAACAAACCTCAAGAACAGCCTTTTTCCATCTTCGTAACATTGCCAAAATTAGGAACATCCTGTTTCAAAACGATGCTGAAAAACTAGTCCATGCATTCGTTACTTCCAGGCTAGACTACTGTAATTCCTTACTATCAGGTTGCTCAAATAAGTCCCTTAACACTCTCCAGCTGATCCAGAATGCTGTAGCACGTGTTCTCACAAGAACTAAGAAAAGAGATCATATTTCTCCTGTATTGGCTTCTCTGCACTGGCTTCCTGTGAAATCTAGGATTGAATTTCAAATCCTCCTCCTGACCTACAAAGCTCTACTCAGTATGACACGATGTGCCCTGCTATGACATGAACTTCCATGATGACCTTCGAAGTCACTGTTCCATTATCTTTAATGTGACTATTATTTGCCACTGTTCAGCACACCCCTAACCGGCCCCGTCAGACACCGCCTACCAAGAGTCTGGGTCTGCCGAGGTTTCTTCCTAAAAGGGAGTTTTTCCTCGCCACTGTCGCAATAGCCACTGCTAATGCTTGCTCTTGAGGGAATTACTGTAATTGTTGGGGTTTTGGAATTTATATCTGTAAAGTGTCTCGAGATAACTCTGTTATGATTTGATACTATGAATAAAATTGAATTGAATTGAAAATTTAATTTTGATTGCCTAAACTTAATGTTGTCATGGTGGAGCTTATTTCAACTACATCATACAGTATAATGTTATGTAGTTTACTTTATAAGAAAACATCTTTTTTAATCATTATTATGTTACATTATTACATTACATTATTATTATGATACATATGTTTTACACAACACATCCTCATATCTAAACGACATTATAGGTCTATTTCCAAAGACATGTAAAACAACATATGACCCTTATATTAACTGCAGCATGGTGGCGGTTTAATCATGTGACCGTAGTCATGTGACCATTCTATTTAATGTAACGGCCGCTGTTTAAAACATGTAGTTAATGTTTTAAAATGGAACTAGTTAACAATGCTGCTTATATAAATGCATCAATAATGTTCAAATAATATATAGAGAGTAAATCCTCTGAGTGGGGTCATTTTGTATGTAAGGAGCAGTTTTACTCTTGATACTTTATGTTCATTTTGATGCTTTGATTTTGATTTTTAATTGAATAAGACTTCTGTGCCCACATGAAGTTAATTCTCTCTGATTTGAACGAAAGAGAGAAAGAATATATTTGCAGTGGTTTGTTTTAGAAGGTCCCACAGGGATAGAGGGTGAGAGGTTTTCACTCCATCCATTAAGTGAATTCCTTTTAACATGGGCTGGTGTTGTGAGCAATGGTAGAGGATGAAGGCAAAGAACTTTTGTCTTGTGTCCACCATCTGGAGAGTCTCACTCAAATCACAAGAGACTTTTATTGATTTTCATTTTTAAACATTTTGCATTTCAACAACTCCTCTCCTTCTCATATATACATAAATATAACATTTCTCAAGAGCAATTTTTGATGGGGACACAAACAATACAGCCAAAATTATACAGTTGTAGAGGAAATGTGTAGTTGTGGAACTCCTGTAAGTAGGCCGGCAAGCTATTTTATTTACTTTAAACATCAGATGAAGTGATTCTTTTCGCTAATACAGATTATGCTGAATTTAGAACTGAGCTCTCTAGCAAGCAAGCTAAATAACTAGCCAGCCAGCTCATTTTCTGTAATCAGTGAAAGCATGTTGGGTGGAATTAGCAAGTTAGCTAACTACCTATCCAAAAAGCTATTTAAAAAGTTACCAAACAATCTAGGTAATGTTATAATCGCTAACATAAAGGATTCATGGAGAAATCATTTTTTGTCAAGACTATTTTGTAATTAATTAAAATGACACAGTATCTTCTGTATTAGAGAAAAGAATCACTTCATCCGATGTTTAAAGTGAATGTACTGTAATTTATGGGTGTATGTGATTTCTGACTGCTTGGGTATTTAAGTTTGTGGGTGGAAGTAGACAAGCAGCCTCTGCTTCCACCTCACTCACCCTGCATATAACGCCTGTAATGTAAAGGATTTCACCCTACATAGCTCTTGCTAGCTTGGTACTACGTTTCTTGCCGCAAATTCCCCTTCAACAGCATTGTTTGTTTATTAAATAATGCATTTCTTCTGGTCACAATGCAAGAAATCATGGAGTTGATGATGGATTCTTCATTACTGTTTCAGTACTTATGCAGACATCCAATGTACATTCTCCAAAACTGACAGCATGCGATTCAGTTATTCTTCATAAAGTATCTGCGTAGGCCGACATGTTCACAGATGCAGTTGGTGCGTAGATGATGAAAAAGTCTTGTGGACCCTCGCGGCTATGCAAATGCGTGTGCTTTGGATAATCTGTAGTCACTGAGCTTGGCAGAGCATTTGGGTAGATCATATGAGCGGAGCACGAGCGAGTGTGGAGCGCAAGGATTTTGGATGGAGCACAGAGCGGATTTTTTAAATGTTGGAATGTTGCCTTATCTCCCGCTCCAATTTCAATTTTCCAATTTTGATAAGCTTGTTGACCATCCACATACAGTAGCACAGTTCCCTCAACACCAAACTGTGCAGGAATTAAATAGACTACTTTTGATGGCAATGAACCGCCCTTTGCGTCTTTGATCTCACAAATACAGTGGACAGAAATACTTTGTATAGAGAAATCAAAGAGTCAGACATTTTTAAAAATGCAACATTCTGAAACCGACTCCTAATCAGACATGAGACCTCGGGCTGAGGTGATCTGCATTGCTCTTACAGAGCAATAACTTTCTCATGCTAATGTAAAACAGAGCTATGACTGCTAACGCAAAGCACTAATTTACCTTAACTTCTCTGGTTATATTTCAGGTCTTACCCTTTAACCTTTTATCCAGGCTTCATGTTCACATTTTCGCCTCGGCCCCTCGATCTTACAACCCTAGACCCAGTGGAGCAGCCATTATCATTCTGCCCTGTGGTCCAACTCTGTCATTGCTTCATCCTACTTCCAATATCTTTATGATTAATCACTCTACCAGTAATCGGAGTGCCCTTCTTCCCCTTCTTCCCCTTCTTCCCCTCCATTCCCTCCCTCTTCTTCCATGGGCTCCACATGACTGTCTGATGTTGGGGCATAAGACAATGGGATCCAGATGCGTGATAGATGGAGGACGGACCATTTTCATAAGCGGCAATGCATTGTGGTTTAAAGTTACAGACGTACGGTCCCATCCACTGGCCTGGCCTGCCTTGTGGCTTCAAGGGTGATTAATGGGACTTTACTGGCAGTGAGAGAGACCTGTTTCCGCTCTGACACAGATACAGAAAAATATGTTGCATACAGCACATGCACACTCTGAGTTGTTAAAGCATGAATTCATTAGTGCACATATGCAGGCGCAGGGTAAAAAAGAGTTTGTGGGTTAGGCAGAGATTGCATGTGAGGGCGATATATAGGAGGGCAAACACAGCCAAGACATCAAAGGATGCAGGGTGTGTATTTACTTCTGGTTGGAACACCACAAAGCATCTTGTAAGTCACATAATCGGCAGGCAGTGAGATATCATCATGTATATCATCATCTGGAAGAGATCATCGAAGCACACGTTCATGCTTAAACAATACACCACAAATCAGTAACTGATAGCATCGTCAGTGCTGTCAGTTCCCGACTTCTTCTCCATATACCATCGCTTCAGTCTCATCCCTCATGTCTTGTGTTTCTCCCTCATCCTGACTAATTTTTTCTCCGTAGAAGGGCATTAGAGCCGAGCCCCGCTGTCTCTGAAGAGCTGGCCTGGCTGCTGTACGGTACTGTATGGCATGGCTACAGGGTCATGTGCTGAGCAGATGTGGTTTTTGTGGAATCTCTGGGTGGCTCTGCACGTTAACTGATGATAGGCAGAGGATCAGATCAGATCGCAGCTGACTCCGGACCTTTATTTCCATTTGCAATGAATCTGTCTGATTCATTTTGTAAGTGGTGTTTTTTTATATTATTATACAATTTTTAATTCAATTCAATTTCAATTCAATTTTATTTATAGTATCAAATCATAACAGAGTTATCTCGAGACACTTTACAGATAGAGTAGGTCTAGACCACACTCTATAAATTCCAAAACCCCAACAATTACATTAATTCCCTCAAGAGCAAGCACTAGCAGTGGCTATTGCGACAGTGGCAAGGAAAAACTCCCTTTTAGGAAGAAACCTCGGCAGACCCAGACTCTTGGTAGGCGGTGTCTGACGGGGCCGGTTGGGGGTGTGATGAACAGTGGCAAATAATAGTCACATTAAAGATAATGGAACAGTGACTTCAAAGGTCATCGTGGAAGTTCATGTCATAGCAGGGCACATCGTGCTGACACAATGTTCACAGCAAAACTTGCCTACCTCTGTGACATTTTTTCACTACAATTACACCAACTGAACAGCTCACTTCAAGGAAGAAACAGCAACATATTTTGTTTTGCAGACAAAGTTGAAGCTTTCAAGAGGAAACTTGCTTTGTGGACCAAGAGGGCCCAGGAAAAGAGAATGGACATGTTTCCACTTTTGTCTGACATTTTGGAAAACTCCCCTTAGGTGAACATCACTGACTACGTTTACATACAGCCAATAACCCGTTCAAAACTGGAATATTAGCAATAACCCGGTCGCGCACGGCCATGTAAACACCGGCAAAAACCCGAATATGCTCATATTCCGGTTTTTAAAAACCCGAAAATGATCCCTGGGTTACCCCTTTTCTAACCCGAAATTTTGGTCATGTAAACGCGTATCGGCATATCCCCATCAAAAGGAACATTGATTTGTGTTCTGCGCATATTCTATTTGCAAGGAATCTTGGTCTTTTGAGGAGAGGAACTTCTTGTATGCACCAGAAAACCTGTGCGCAGTATACCGGAAGTAAACAAGAAGTAGAGGTAAACATGGAGAGACGCAGCACAGCACCACACTTTTGGAGCGAGGAGGAAACCAATTTCTTCATTAGTGTGGTGAAAACCATGAATATAATGCAGGGCCGGATTGGGACTCATTTTCAGCCCTGGATTTTCATGCCTTAGACCGGCACACTTTACTTCATGAATGACTATATTAAAAAAATTTAATCAAAACCTTATAGGTCTGCAATAGCGCACTGTCCTCTACATCCTTGTAATTCGGTGTATTTTGTAAAATACCACTATTTCCAAATGTTGCCTCACAATGTAGATTTATTAGAAAAGTTAACATCTTAACAACAACCCAATGATGTTGAACAATATCAGAATCTGTTTCTGTGCAAATAAGTAATCACAGATTAAATAAAGAACAAGATACATTGTATTGCACTTTCTAATGACACCATAATCTATTTTTTCCTTTGAATAGGCCTAGTTAATACAACTTTCATAATGGGTCACAAGTAATATTTGGTCATAAAAAGTGATTATATTGTAGCTAATCTGATCATGTTTGCTTGTTCACACACTGTGATACAACAGCTTACAGTAGATGTGCCATCCACACTGACAGCAGCTATCCCTAATGCACACTACTGGCTCTGCTTCTGACACTAAATCACATTTTATAAATTGTCATGATTCTCAGGACAAATCTCTCCTTTTTACAAAGCTTTCTGATCAAGTCAAGTCAGTGTCATTATGGTAGTGCCGAATCATCTGGCATCATTAATTATCCCAGGGCATTTTTCATATAGAGCAGGTCAACACCACACTCTTATTAATTCTTATAATATTCAGTCATCAACCCTACCTGCCCAAACTGGAGTTCTGGGCTCATATAGCTGCTGCTTGGTAACCTTACTGGCTCTTCATTGTCACTGTTAGCAGCAAACTGGACTAGTAGGCCTACTAGCTGCTGCTGCGGAGCTATAAGAACAAGTTTGATTCATAAACATAAACGCTGGTTTGCAGGCACTTCTCCTAACTAACTTAGCTTACCTGTCTCAACGTCTTCATTTGGCGTTTTGCTTAAAATAGAAAAAGTTAATCTGGCCGCGTCACTTTCTAGAGCTCTACTTTTAAAATTGACGCTTTTTCAGTTCCGTTTTGCGCTTTCTACTACCCGTTTAAAACAGCTTCTTTTTGCTCACGGTGGCATCCTCCAACAAGCCCCAGTGACTTGTGTACGATGACGTTTTTTTTTTTTTTTTAGCAAGGTGCTGCCGTCGGAGGACTCCGAACATAAATAGGTCATCATTAACCGCACTCTGCGAGTGGGCTGCAAGAAAAAATAAATACTGTAAATACAAAAAGTGGGCTGCGAGTGCAGGCAGCATAGGGACAGCATCCATAATATTCAACTATGATTTCAACCCAGTGCCATACCTGAACACCGGCCCTCACAACCAAACAACCAGACCGGCCCACCGGGAATTCTCCCGGTGCTCCCGATTAGCCAATCCGGGCCTGATATAATGTCTTTTGTTGACAGCAGAAAGTACCGAGATAGTGAGATTTGTAAGAAGGTGACCGAAACGTTACATGAAGCAGGGTTTGTCCGTGCATCCAGACACTAACATTGAGATATTGCCAATTGATTACAAATGCCATGTATACAGGAGTAACTCTCTCTGCTCACGCATGTAAACGGGTTATTCCGAATGTTTCAGAAACCCGAATACTGACCTTAACCCGACCATAACCTGAAAATTGACAGCTTGTAAACGTAGTCAGTGACTCAGTCTCCCAGCACATCTCACATCTGAGGATCCCAGAGAGGAAAACATGTGGATTTTGGACCCATTTTCAGTGGATTCCACTGCAAATGATGTTGCTTTGCCCTCACACCTGGAATCCCAGCTTCTGGAAGTTTCCACTGACAGCACTTTAAAGCTGCAGTGGGGCAAACTGGACCTGGGCTCCTTCTGGATTGCTGTCTCAAAGGAGTACCCATGTCTTGCACTGAAGGCTGTGAAACTCCTTCTCCCATTCACAACTACGTACCTCTGTGGATCAGGATTCTCCATTGTGGCCACAACTAAGAACAAAGCCCGAAACAGACTCAGAGCAACACTGGAGGCTACTCTGAGAGGGAGCCTTTCTCCCATTCCACCCAGACTGGATCTGATTGTGTCTCAGAGGCAGGCCCAAGTGTCTCATTAAGAGGTGAAGATAAAAAGGGAGTTGTATTATTGTTGTTAATTGTTGTTATTATTTGTGTCATTGTTCATTTGTCAGAGATATAAAGATTCTTCTGGTTCTGCCATGCAAAAATGGAGACTGCTGAAGCAATTTTCAAATGGCTTTGCAGATTATAAGGCTATAGTTTCATTTGCACTTTATTTACAGTTTATTTATATTTATAGATTTATATTATTTGAATGCATTTATTTTATCACCCCCTTTTTACTGATTGAATGATTTATATATATATACAGTGCCTTGCGAAAGTATTCGGCCCCCTTGAACTTTTCGACCTTTTGCCACATTTCAGGCCTCAAACATAAAGATATAAAACTGTAATTTTTTGTGAAGAATCAACAACAAGTGGGACACAATCATGAAGTGGAACGAAATTTATTGGATATTTCAAACCTTTTAAACAAATAAAGAACTGAAATATTGGGCGTGCAAAATTATTCAGCCCCTTAAGTTAATACTTTGGCGCCACCTTTTGCTGCGATTACAGCTGTAAGTCGCGGGGTATGTCTCTATCAGTTTTGCACATCGAGAGACTGACATTTTTGCCCATTCCTCCTTGCAAAACAGCTCGAGCTCAGTGAGGTTGGATGGAGAGCGTTTGTGAACAGCAGTTTTCAGTTCTTTCCACAGATTCTCGATTGGATTCAGGTCTGGACTTTGACTTGGCCATTCTAACACCTGGTTTATTTGTGAACCATTCCATTGTAGATTTTGCTTTATGTTTTGGATCATTGTCTTGTTGGAAGACAAATCTCCATCCCAGTCTCAGGTCTTTTGCAGACTCCATCAGGTTTTCTTCCAGAATGGTCCTGTATTTGGCTCCATCCATCTTCCCATCAATTTTAACCATCTTCCCTGTCCCTGCTGAAGAAAAGCAGGCCCAAACCATGATGCTGCCACCACCATGTTTGACAGTGGGGATGGTGTGTTCAGGGTGATGAGCTGTGTTGCTTTTACGCCAAACATAACGTTTTGCATTGTTGCCAAAAAGTTCGATTTTGGTTTCATCTGACCACAGCACCTTCTTCCACATGTTTGGTGTGTCTCCCAGGTGGCTTTCGGCAAACTTTAAACGACACTTTTTATGGATATCTTTAAGGAAATGGCTTTCTTCTTGCCACTCTTCCATAAAGGCCAGATTTGTGCAGTATACGACTGATTGTTGTCCTATGGACAGAGTCTCCCACCTCAGCTGTAGATCTCTGCAGTTCATCCAGAGTGATCATGGGCCTCTTGGCTGCATCTCTGATCAGTCTTCTCATTGTATGAGCTGAAAGTTTAGAGGGCGACGGGGTCTTCGTAGATTTGTAGTGGTCTGATACTCCTTCCATTTCAATATTATCGCTGCGCACAGTGCTCCTTGGGATGTTTAAAGCTTGGGAAATCTTTTGTATCCAAATCCGGCTTTAAACTTCTCCACAACAGTATCTCGGACCTGCCTGGTGTGTTCCTTGTTCTTCATGATGATGCTCTATCGCTTTACACACACCTCTGAGACTATCACAGAGCAGGTGCATTTATACGCGAGACTTGATTACACACAGCTGGATTCTATTTATCATCATTAGTCATTTAGGTCAACATTGGATCATTCAGAGATCCTCACTGAACTTCTGGAGAGAGTTTGCTGCACTGAAAGTAAAGGGGCTGAATAATTTTGCACGCCCACTTTTTCAGTTTTTATTTGTTAAAAAGTTTGAAATAGCCAATGAATTTCGTTCCACTTCATAATTGGGACCCACTTGTTGTTGATTCTTCACAAAAAATTACAGTTTTATATCTTTATGTTTGAGGCCTGAAATGTGGCAAAAGTTCGAAACGTTCAAGGGGCGAATACTTTCGCAAGGCACTGTATATATATATATATATATATATATATATATATATATATATATATATATATATATATTTCTTTTATTAATTTAGGGTAATATCCTACTATTAGTCTTTTTTATTATTATTAAAAAGCCTGACTTGATCCTTGAAATTGTTTCTTGTCACAGCTTGATTTGGTCCATGAATTATCAGCCTGTTCGGTGTCTTGATACAGTACATGTGCAGGTTTACATAAACGTTTAATAAAAGTCGTATTATTGAATACAAATCAAACCGAGAGTGAAGTCAATTAAACCTATACAGTGTTAATATTTAATGGGCCCTGGGCCACTTTGTACTATAAAAATTGGGCCTCAAGGTCAAAAAGGTTAAGAACCCCTGGTCTAGACCACACTTCTATAATTTACAAAGACTCAACAATTTCCCACGAGCAAGCATTTGGTGTGACAGCGGCGAGGAAAAACTTCTTTTTTACAGGCTGAAATCTCAGACAGACCCTGGTGCTGGGTGGGTGGCTATCTGCCGCTACCCGTTGGGACACAGATACAGATATACAGAAATATGATTCATAATTATCATAGCAGTTGGTATATGTTTTGGCATTTATAGGAACAATACATATAATAGAACGATGAATAGAAATAATAGTTGTAGCAGTGCAGGCCATCGAGCAGGACCACAGCAGCAGCAGCTGCCATAAACGATCAAGGTGCCACCTGAACCCAATGTTAGGCTCTAGTTTTTTGGACCCAGACTCAGAGACAGAGCACACGGACACAGAGGAGCAGTTCAAGCGTTTATTAACAACTGAGATAGAGCAGAGAGGAACTGTTCAGGGTTGAGTAGCTTCAGGTGGGACTGGAGCTGGAGGTTAACGGACAGGAGTGTGGCCAGGCAGACTGAGACTCGAAGGAGGGTGGCGATGAGAGTCCCGTCTGGATTCACCCAGGCAGCCAGTTGGGGAGGCGATGAGAGCCGAGTGAAGAAAAAAAATAATTAATGTGTGAGTAAATGAACAGTCAGCAGCAATTAGAGGGAGGGGGGGGGAGGGGGGGGGGGGGGTGAGCAGGGGAAAGTAGGGGAAGAGGGGGGGGGGGGGGGGGGGGGGGGGGGGGGGGGGGGGGGCAGAGGGGGGGAGCAGCAGGAAGACAGCAGGTTCAGAATGGGATCACTGGTAATGTTGTAACGAACTGGCGCTGAAGAGGTGAACAGCCCGGGTAGATAACTGCTGGTTGATTAGTGGAATGTGCTGCAGCTGGGCTGGAACAGAGCAGGAGAGAGTGGCCACGCCCCTTGACCTAGATCCTCTTTGAGACACTCGCCACAGCAGGTGGAGACAAATACAGACAACAAACACAGGGAAAAAGGGAAGAGGAAAACAGGCAGGGACAGGGAAACAGAGCTGACCCATAACACCCAAGCCCCCAGGAACAGCGGCATGTCTTAAAGCAACCATGGGCTTAGCGGATAACGGTGGAATTGCACCCCTCTGACCCAGAAAGACTTTTCCCAGAGACTTTGTATGGCGAAAGAAACTTCTATATTTCAGCGGATCTTTTTTTTTGGGGGTACATCAACTTATCAGCCCAAACACTTCAAGGGTCCTGTAGCTGTAATAATGGATATAGCTAATGGTTGTAATTCACCATGTGTTCTATTAATACATCCATGGTATGTGTACGTATGTGTGCTGTAAAGCCTGTAACGTGGATGTAATGTCATTAGCGTTTCCCAAACTGCCGGGGCTATCGGCTAGTAGCTAACATGGATGTATTAAGAGAAGCAATGTTCACGAAACTGCAGGCTAACCTTAGTAGCTAGTGCTAGCTAGTAGCTAGCTAGTAGCACGACATAATGATTACATCTCCTTGGTTGTCTAAATACATATTTAGATAAGCATGTAAATGATCAGGAACAACAAAAACACAATGTTTAACGTTAGTGAATATTTTAGACAATGAAATGGCGAGTTCATGAGTGGATGTACCCTAACGAGAGAGAAGCTCATGAACGAGCATGTTGCTACTGGTTGCTACGACAACACAAACAAACTGTTGCTAGTGCGCATGTCCATCGTGATGTCATGGGCCAGTCAACAAAGAAGATCTGAGCTCCATGATTGCTTTATGTGCTTTTGAGCACTCTCATTGGAATGAACGGGGCTTCCCGCCGAACGCTGTATCCAGTTCTCTTCATACATCCATGCCTGACCCACCAAATCTGAGAGGCGACAATAAATATTTGATCAGGCAAGTCGCATTGAAGTGTCACGTGTGGACACACGGTCTACGGACACAGCTGAGTTCCGATCTGGCGCATCTGATCACAAAGTCACATTGAAAAGACAAGTGTAACTGTGGCTTATGTCAGCCACGCTGCCAAGAAAAACACTTCACACACGCATGCACTCAGACACTGCACCGCAGCTTACCAAAGGTATCAGACTAAGTGTCAGGGATTAAAAATACAATAGCTTGAATCAACAAGGAGTCATTAAAATCTCACTGTGAGAGAGGCAGCCCGGTGCAGAGGTTTAACACTGTAACCACAGACACTCCCCAAAGTGAGCTCACCACCAACAAAGCTCTCTCTATCTCTATTGATCAGCATTTTCATGAGTTTTGCAAGAATACAGTGGCAGATGTATGTTTGGGCCTGTTCCAGAAAGCAGGTTTATAAAAGTCTAACTCCTAACCCCATCTGAGGGTTAGTCAATGGAGTATGACATTTACCTTTCAGCAGCAGCAGCAGGTGGTGGTGGAGTAAATAGTTAATAAGTTAACACTATAAAGTTTTATTTATCATAATCCACTCATCATTTACCAGCACTGGTAAAGTGGTGGAATCTTATATTATACATTACATGTTTAAAATACATGTATTCAGCTGTAACCTCTAGCAAAATCCAGGTGGTCACAAATATATCAATCAGACAAAACATATTTTACTGACAGACTTGATGACCTCATAGTCCCACCAAGTTATAATAATAATGAAAGCTACAGTGAGTAGTTTCTGTCGCCCCCTTGACCTGAAATAAGCCTTCCGTAATTGCCCCCCCCCCCCTCCTCCACACAGTCGCTAGTAGCCAAGGAGGACACAGAGGATTAAAAACATGATGGACTCTTCAGAAGAGGTCATTATCTTCACTTGAGTATCTGTGCGGGAAAGTCACCGGATGCCCCAATCTTACAATCATACAGAGAGAGTTGTGTGGAGCTGATAGTCATAATTAGCTTTGTAGCAACTCATTTGGCAATGGCTTGAATGTTACGGACGTTCATTAACATCCAAAAGTTACGCACTAAAGCTTTAAAACTGAGTGTACATTTTTAGACATATATTTTAAGTATAAATCTTGGCTCAACACCATCAATGACCACATTTCGACGTGTATTACATTTAAACACAGCTTCTGAAATGCTGTTTAAAGACATGACAGCCGTTAAAAAATACTCACTTTTAAGTTGCATTTAGTCAAGTTTTAAATCTAATAATCTTTTCAGTTGCACCACAATTATCCTCACTCAGACATATCTACATAACCTCCAATATAATAGGATAACTATGATAGGAATGCTCCTTCAGTGGGACCAATGACATCATGAGAAATATGAGATTATTATTCATTGATCAGTGTCTTATGTGTGTGAACCTTCACACAGATAATGTTTTAAATGGAAACAGATCACCTTTGAAATATATGTTTCAATGCAGTGGTAACAATGTGCACAGCATCACATTGTTATAAAAAAAGCTAACTGCTATCGTTTATATTCTGTATAAAATGTGCAGCAAAAAAAGTTGTGAATGTTTAGTAGCAAATTAATATAGACTACCCAAATATGAAGGAATATTGAAAAGATTCATTACACAACTAACCAACTAAATGTCTAAAACATCACTGCACTTTGCATGTTCTCAATATTATAGCTGTTTCTTACCAATGTTTCTATGTGTTGTAAGTTGTTTGTTGATAACGTAGTTATAGAAGCAAAGAAAGGTCATCATAATTTTATGAGCAACTGAAATGTATTCACTATTAAACACATAATATTGAAATTGAAATACCACCAAATTTGAAAGCATAGAAGTAGACTATTTGAGATAATATTTAAAAAAAGGATTTATCTGAATCGAATGGTCATTTCAAAATTCAAATAGATGTTTTTCTTTTAGGGTTTAACAAATCAGATAGCGTCCAATAGCCAAAAGAAAGAAATACTATTCAAGTTGGATCAAATTCAACTGGTCATGTTAGATCTCCAAAGTTTTCAAAGAAACATTTCAATGCTGTCAATTCAGTATTTCAACATGAATTATTAAGTAGTGGTTACATTTCACAGTGAGATATTCCCTTTTTTCTAATTTATTTGTTTTAAAGTCAGATTTGAACCCGAGCCACTGGCAAGGACTGACCCTACATGGGACGCACGCTCTACCAGGTGAGCTAGTGGCCACCCTGTACTTGCTTAAAATTTATAATGCTCACCTAGCTGCTAGCGTGGCACGCCCTCATACTCTGCTCCTGACTGGCTAGTAGTCCTTACCTAGGTACTGAGCATGTGCGACTCCCAACAAAGATGGAACAGAAGTGAGATGTCTCACTCTGTAGCTAAAACAGAGAGCTCAACACACAGGGTGAAAAGAGGAGCTGCAACAATGTGCAGTACAACAAAAATATGGTGATTTTTGAAAATTAAACTATATAACCTGTTCTGGTACAACCTCTAAATACAATTATGAACCTGAAAATGAGCATAATATGAATACTTTAAAATATGGGAGCCTTTATTTGCCTCCACAGATTCCCCTATGTTCAAGTTTGCATTTTGTTTTTATTTGGCTATGATTTTAAGATTAAATTTAACTTTTTTGAGCAATTTGAATGTTTTGAGTCCATACAAATGAGTCAGTTCAAAGAAAATAATTTAAATTCTATAAATAAATAAAATAATTTAATTGATTAAGAAAGATTAAGATTAAGAAAAGGATTTAATTGTTGTCCTAACGAAATACATTAAAAGGCTATCTACCAATTTTCTATCTGACGTCAATATTTTTCTGGTTGATATGTGCACCATCATCATCAAACTGAGCTAAAGGAAGCAGAATGCTATGATTAATTGTAAGGCACAACTTGAACATGGTATTATTTTTCATTGATCAAGTGCTTAACAATTAATAAGACTGTTGTTAAAGTTAGCAGGAAAATATAACTGACTTTAAATATTCACTACTTTTTACTGGGTTTTCAAGCACATCTTTTTGTAAATGAGCTTTGATTGCTAATGCTAACAGGCCAGGTAACCCACTGTTACTGTACTCTCTAATCAACAACTAACATGCACCTTCTTTGAGTATTGTGTGTTTGTGTGTGTGTGTCGGGGAGGTGAGCTGGTGTCTGTGACTGTGTGTGGCTTGGCTGAGTGTGTTTTGGCTTGTGTGCGGCCTCAGGCGGGGGTATGTGTTTTGGGGTCACTCTCAGGGTCTCGGATGGAATTACCACCCCTCTACAACACACACACACACACACACACACACACACACACACACACACACACACACACATAGACACATAGACAAACTATACATTAATACACACAAAGACTGGATTTTTACTGGTTCCAGTTCAATGTGATTCCACTCCATTGCTTCTGGTATGAGTTTAATCTGTCACTGACACTGCGCTTCCATCAACAGCCCAAAACTCTCTGTGTGTGTGTGTGTGTGTGTGTGTGTGTGTGTGTGTAAATCTTGCCACCCAGGAGGAGACTGTAGTCTAAAGAATCTGCCTCAGGCTAACTGTGCATGCATTTGTGTGTGTGTGTGTGTGTTTGTGTGTGTGTGGTTATGGTCCCGGTCACAGCACCCTATCTCTCTTAGTTAACCCCCCTCATCCCCCATATCCAGATGTGGAATTGCACTGGTAAAGGTGTGTGTGTGTGTGTGTGTGTGTGTGTGTGTGTGTGTGTGTGTGTGTGTGTGTGTGTGTGTGTGTGTGTGTGTGTGTGTGTGTGTGTGTGGTGGGTCAGTGTTGTGATGTTTCTACGGTGTCTGTGTTAAGATGGAGCGATTTTATCTGTGCAGTTGTGTATGACTGGTGGAGTGTGTGTGTGTGTGTGTGTGTGTGTGTGTGTGTGTGTGTGTGTGTGTGTGTGTGTGTGTGTGTGTGTGTGTGTGTGTGTGTGTGTGTTTTGGGGCTGCGGGGCAGCTTTAGGATGACTGATGTGTTGTGAGCGGTGCTGACAGACACCTGAGACAGCAGGCGGATCAGATGGACATCACTCCATCAGTAAAGTGTCAGTAAGTCTCACACACACATGCACACACAGACACCTATCAGGGAGAGGAACAGGAAGCAATAATATGAGACGAGACAGCGAGAGAGAGAGGAGAGAGAGGGAGAGCGAGGGTTGGATGTGCGTGTCAAGTCGGAATGTGTCTGTTAGCTAGGTGAAAAATGAGGAAACTGTTTTGTAGACAGAACGAGTGTAATTAGTACCACACACACACACACACACACACACATACACACACACACACACACACACACACACACACACACACACACACACACACACACACACAGACACACACACACCTTCTGAGAGGGCTGTGTAAATGTTTGGCAGTTTGGTGTGTTCATGAGTGCTAATCAATGAAGCTGCCAGTTTTTTCATGCATTAGTTTGCAGTTGGGGAACGCATCTTAGCACAGTTATGTAAGTAATGTACTTGAGTACAAGTTTGAGGTATTTGCAAATGGCAAACACAAATGGAGTATTATCACGTAATTTCGTAATTTGAACTTGGCGTCGGGTTAAAGGGAATAAATTCTCTGATGCTGAAAATAATGATTACTAATTAGCACAAAACACAAAGTACAGCTGAGGCTGATGGGAATGTCATTAGTTTAGCAGGTATTTAGTCATAAACCAAAGTAGTTTTTATGTGACTTGATGGTGGTGCTAGATGAAAAGTCAGAGGAACACCAAGGTTACTTCCCCTCTCGGGAACATGAATGTCTGTGCAAAATTGAATGGAAATCCTTCCAGTAGTTGTCGAGATATTTCAGTCTGGACCAAAGTGAAAAGAAAACTGACCAACATTGCCATCCCTTAACACTTAAACCTCTATTAATTAGTTTCTTTGGCCTCTCTCGGGAAGCAGAACAGGCTGTGAACACGAATTGACATATTATCATCCAACTAATGAGATATGATGAACATGTTAGCAAACATTTGCCTTTCCAAACATGTAGGAGATATGGAGCAACATCCACTTCTCTTTTAGTTCTATGTTTGGTCTTTACCAACTCCTTAGGGAAATATATGTCTCTTTAGCTGCTAAATGCTCCTTTATGTTCACCAGCTGTAACTTTGCTTGACCTTTGGTGCAGAGCATGTCATTTACAGTGGGTTTATCAAAGCTTTATTGCTGAAAAGAGTTGCCTGCTGCTACTGGAAACAAGGTGAGACTGGACCAAAACAGGCCAGTTGCAGGCCAGAAAACTAAAACAATGAGCTAAATGACACTAAGGGCCCATTTCGTTTAAATAGCAAATGCACCTGTGCCCATCTTTGTGCCCATGGGCGTGCTGGTCTTACAGGGAGGTGTGTTCAGGTACATTCTGGGAGTATTGCTATCTTGAGGCAGCGGGAAGTGATCACACCATTGACCAACAAAAACCTGGTCTAAAGTCAATAACGCAGCATTTCATTGTTATTTTAACAGAGCATTAGTAAAATGCTCCTAGACTCGTGCACAGTGCGCACACACTATGCTTGTTATACACACAGGGACGCACAGCAGCACACATACATGGAGAAGATTACAAATAAATATATTATAGTGCAAATCATCCATGATAATAGCAATGGTGCAAGGTAAAAATGCGCCTGGCTTTTAAAGGGAATGGGAGATGATCTCTGATTGGTTTATTGCATGTTACGCCCAAAACACACCTATGATTAATGAAAACACTAAGTACAACCCTTTTGAACCATGCGCCCAGTGCACGGACCTTTTTTTTCCATTGTCAAACTAGCAAAAGTGGATTTGGACACGCCCTAAACACACCTGAGCTTAGACCGTTAAAATAGGCAGTGTTGGGGAGTAACGGAATACATGTAATGGCGTTACGTATTTAGAATACAAATTATGAGTAACTGTATTCCGTTACAGTTACAATTTAAATCGTTGGTATTTAGAATACAGTTACATTGTTGAAATCAATGGATTACATGACGATACTTCTCTGTTTCACGAGTTTATTCACTCTGACTAAATTAAGGCAACTCTATGCATTTTCCAGAAGCCCCGATATGAAATCGAAAAAAATAGCTATTTGCGTGATCAGTCACAATGGAGTCAGAACCGGCACGAAAGAGCCAGGACAGGAATAAGTTTCTATCTTGGAAATTCAAACAGCATTTCACATTAAAGAATGAACAGGGAGAATGAAATATAACTGTGCAGTGCAGCCTCTGCTTGCCAGCAAACAACCTGCTTTCAGCGTCCAAATTACTCCACCTCCAACCTGAAGAAGCATCTTAAAGTAAGCTATTTTTTTAATTAGCCAGGTGTAGTCGTCTGCTGTAGTTTTACTGGTCACCTTGCTATTTTAACGTTGACGTGCGACTTTACATTCTCCTACGTGCTGATTTACTAGCTCCAGAGCCGTTTAAAGACTGACTATAGCCCCGTTTTACATGCTAGCTAACGTTAGCTAAAATTAGCTCGTGGTAGCAAGACTGCGGTTAGATTTTTGTAGTATGCAGTTCGGGACTACCAATACAATAATCTATCTGCTTGTTCAGGTACACATTCAGCTAGTTGGAATAAAAAGAACACACCATTATAGGCCTGTTTAGTAAGATGGATGTGATAGCTGCATTCCTACACTTATAAAACGCAATTCAATGTGGAAGTAATCCTGAAGTAATCCAAGTATTCAGAATACGTTACTCAGATTGAGTAACGTATTCTGTAACGAAATACGTTTTGAAAGTATCCTTCCCAACACTAAAACAAGTAGCAAAAGCAATTAAAACAGTGAAACCAGTAACTATCAGGTGAGAAATGTAAGACTATTGTGTGTGGAAGGCTTATCTGAAGAGGTGTGTTTTGATGAGTGTTTTGAATGTGTCCAGGTCAGTACAGTCACGGATGTGTATGGGTAGGGAGTTTGTCATGTGTCATGTGACTCTGACGTCACTCTAGAGCAACCATCATCACAATTCTGCACCGAGAACAGCAAGCCCCCAGGAACGGTGCCAGGCTTTGACGCAAACATGGGCATAGCTGCTGAAGGTGGAGTTGAAACGTTTTTCCTATAGAATTTACATGGCTATATGTCAATATATCAGCGAATAAAGGTTTTTGAGGTACATCAACTTACAAGTCTGAACACTTACATATTCCTCATTTAAATCATTATGTTTTTAAAGTTGTACCATGCAATAATAGCCAAATCCAGAGTTACATAACTAGGCATAATGAACGTGAGCAGAACCACGGGACTGCGCCCAGCTGGGCCGTCCTGCACTGCAGGCTCATATGACACTTCTCCTGCGTTCATTTAACTGTAATAATGGACATATGGTTGTAATTCATCATTTCTATTATCTTATAATATATCCGTGCGCTGTATGCTATTAAGCCTTTAACGTGGATTTAAGGTTTTTAACGTCCTGTTCCCAAACTGCCAGCTATCGCCTAGTAGCTAGCAGTAGCTAGTAGCACTACATAACAATTACATCTCCTTGGTTCATTCATGGGTTTATTTTTGGTAGATACTAAATCACATCTGCTAGAATGGCTAATGCAGTTAGGTGTAGCCATGGGGAGAGGGGATTGGTTAGGGTTAGGGTAAGAATACCAGGGTAAGCCAAACAGAGGCAGAATAAGGACACGTCTAGCGGATCTGATCTAGCATCTACCGTTTATTTTGATGAGCATTTAAACAGGGTGTTGGGTGTGATGCGTGACGTTGTATTACTTGTTTGTACATGCGGGTCACTTTCAGGTCATGCCCAGTACTTGAGTCTGATGCGGGCCACATTTCAAAAAATAATGTGAACAGTCAGTCAAAAAAATCAGATCTGAAAAAAAAAATCTGAATTGAGCATTAAGGCCTGCAGTCTCAACGTAGCCTTGCATATGACTATAATTCTAAGTATTCTTCTATCACTGTTTATTCCTGACAGTATGAGTTTGTGTGTGTGTGTGTGTGTGTGTGGGGGGGGGGGGTTGGTTTGTGTTGCATGTGGTATTGCGACAACAATCCCCAGGCATAAAAATGTCAGACAGACTGAATCAGAGCGGGAGAAAGAGGAGGATGAAGGGTTACAAATTCTCTACAAATTGGCTCCTGTTCAGGACACAGAAGCCCGCTGATGACAGACATCCAGCCTCATGGGCCAACAGGTAGAGAGGCAGACATTTAATGCCTCTTTCTCCACACCTTCCTCTTCTTCTCAGTTTTCAGAATTTCGCTTTTGTTTGCTTGCTGCTGCTCCGTCATACTCATAAACACATTCCTGTTTACTGCAGCTCTTTCTTTCCCACCTGCCGCCGTCCCGGCCCGGTCGCAGTAATACCGCAGTGACACAGGCCCATTCACAGGCAGACATCCGACACTGAGCCGCTGCTCTCACACATGGATTAACACTGGCATTCCTCCATCCATCCATCCATCCCTCACATATGATTCCTCCCTCTTCTTTCACCCCCTTTTCTACCTTTTTTTTCTTGCCAAGTTTTCGTCTTTTGTCCTTTTTTTGCTGTTTCTTCTTCTTCTTCTCCTCATTATTCTCTTCCTTAATTTCTTGTTGTGTCCTTTCCTTACTCCCTCCTTTCTCATTATTTCTTCACTTACCTCCTTCATTATCTCTTCATTAACAATATTTCTTTCCATTTATTGTTTCTTATTTCTTATTTAACTCACCCTTCATTGCATCCTCCCGTGTGTCATTCTTTATTCCCTTTATTTGCTTTCCTTCCCATTCTCATTCCCAATTCATCTCCTTCCTTCCGTCTTTATCCCTATGCCCTTTCCTCCTTCCTTTCTTTCTTCCTTTGCCCTTCACCCAGCCTTTATCAGTACACCTGTCTTTCATTTTCTTATTACCTGGTTTTCTTATTAATTTTCCCTTAATCTTCTCTCTTATATTTCCATTCCTTGTCTCCTTTCCCGTGGTCAGATTAACCACATAGGGGGAACAAAATTCCAAAGTTTACTTATCAATTCAATTCAATTCAATTCAATTTTATTTATAGAAATCAAAACAGTTATCTTGAGACACTTTACAGATTGAGTAGGTCTAGACCACACTCTATAATTTACAAAGCCCCAACAATTCCAATAATTCCCCCAAGAGCAAGCATTAGCAGAGGCTATTGCGACAGTGGCGAGGAGAAACTCCCTTTTAGGAAGAAACCTCGGCAGACCCAGACTCTTGGTAGGTGGTGTCTGACGTTGCCGGTTGGGGGTATGATGAACAGTGGCGTAATAGTGATAATGAAGATAATGGAACAGTGACTACAATGGTAGTCGTAGTAGTTCATGTCATAGCCGGGCACAGCAGGGCGTTACGGGATGTAGCGTGGCACAGCAGAGCATGGGTGGACGCGGCAGGACGCAGCAGGACATAGCCAGACATTGCAGAGAATCGCAGAGCGTAGCAGGGTGTAGCCGTTCCACAGCGACAGCTGCACCCAAGACCCAGATCTTGGTGTCACCCTAATTCAAGGCAATGTTCTGGGCGAAGAAGAAACATAAGGACTCCGGGGAGTAAACTCCCCAGAGCTAGGTTAGTAACAAGCATTTCTGGGACAGGATGCACATAAAAGGACACAAAAGAAGAGAGAGAGGAGAGAGCAGCTCATTGTGTCATAAGAAGGAAGGAACTTCCCCGGCAGTCTAGAATTATAACAGCATGACTAAGAGAGGCAGGTTAAGGAGAGGTGCCTGGTCGGGCTAGAACTCTCCCCAACCAGATCGGGCTGTACTGTCCTGCCTCCCTCTACTCTCACTATATTATTGATTATATGATAGGTAAATCTGATGACTATAAAGAGGAGCAGAGAAAAGCAGGGGTGCTGTGCCTGAAGCTATACACCCTGCCCCGCCGGTCTAGGCGTACACTGCAACTTCTCACTCCCTAACTATAAGCTTTATCAAAGAGGAGAGTTTTAAGTTTACTCTTAAATGTGGTCCCGGTGTCTGCCCCCCGAACCCAGATTGGGAGCTGGTTCCACAGGAGAGGAGCGTGATAGCTGAAGGCTCTGGCCTTGGCTCTGGCCACCTCTCCTTATGACCTGTCTCTCTTAGTTACGCTGTTATAGTTCTAGACTGCCGGGGGACTTCCTTCCTTTGACACACTGAGCTGCTTTCTCCTCTCCCTTTCTATTACCATTTGTGTGCATCCTGTCCCAGAAATGCTTGTTATTAATCCTAGCTTCTGGGGAGTTTACTCCCCGGAGTCTTTTTCACCCAGCGTATTTCCTTGGAGAACGTTGGAACCAAGATCTTGGTTGCAGCTGTCGCCGTGGTCCTGCTGCACTCCCTACTAAGCTCTGCGGTGCCCTGCAATGTCATCCTGCGTCCTGCTAAACCCTGCTGCTTCCTACTACGTCCATCCATGCTCTGCTGGGCCACGCTACATCCTGTAATGCCCTGATATGACATTAACTACTACGACCACCATTTGAAGTCACTGTTCCATTATTAATGTGACTATTACTGCCACTGTTCATTGCATCCCCAACCGGCCCGTCAGACACCACCTACCAAGAGCCTGGGTCTGTCCGAGGTTTCTTCCCAAGAGGGAGTTTTTCCTCGCCACTGTCACACTGCTTGCTCTTGAGGGAATTACTGTAATTGTTGGGGCTTTGTAAATTATAGAGTGTGGTCTAGACCTACTCTATCTGTAAAGTGTCTCGAGATAACTCGTGTTATGATTTGATACTATAAATAAAATTGAATTGAATTGAATTAATTTCAAGGAAGCCAATGCAGAGAAGCTAGTACAGGAGAAATATGATCTGAACACGCGCTGCAGCATTCTGGATCAGCTGGAGAGTCTTAAGGGTTTTATTTGAGCATCCTGATAATAGGGAATTACAATAGTCCAGCCTGGAAGTAACGAAAGCATGGACTAGTTTTTCAGCATCGTTTTGAGACAGGATATTACTAATTTTTGCAATTTTACGAAGGTGAAAAAAAGCTGTTCTAGAGGTTTGTTTTAAGTGGGCGTTAAAGGATATATTTTGATCAAAAATAACTCCTAGATTTCTGGCCAGGGCAATACCATCCAGAGTAATTATATCTTCGGATAATGAGGTTCATAGGTGTTTCGGGCCCAGCACAATAACTTCAGTTTTGTTTGACTTTAACATCAGAAAATTGTAGGCCATCCGTGATTTTATATCTTTAACGCATACTTGAAGTTTAGCTAACTGACTGGTTTAGTCTGGCTTGATTGACAGTTAAAAAATTACAGTTTAAAAATGTTAATAATTGCTAGTTTCCCTCTTTTTATATGATAGTAAACTTAACATCAACAGCTGGTCAGAGAGGGAACATGTGATTGGCCAAAATGTAATAGGGCAGTGACAACATTAAAATTTCCATTACTTGTACAGTGCCCGTTGAAAATGTGCCTGTTTGGAATGGGCGATTGCTTGGCCTGTGGTATTGCTGCTTGTAGAATTCTTCAAAACCAAATTGTACCCCAAAATGACTTACAGGAGGACCCCAAAACACTTCATATGCAACTCCCCTGTATAGCCTACTACTGACTTACAGTGTAGTCTACGTCTACATCAGAGGAAGACATTGTACTGCTGTATTTATCTGACAGAGAATGCTGCAGATTCAGAATGTAATCACAAAATATCACAATGAAAATGTGGAGTAATCAGACATTAGCATCATGGACTCATGGCAGTGCACTACCCACCCGGCCCGTTATGAGAGCTAATTAGCACATATCTGCGTTCATCAACCACCAGAACCGGACTGTGTGTGTGTGTGTGTGTGTGTGTGTGCAGAGAGAGAGAGAGAGAGAGAGAGAGAGAGAGAGAGAGAGAGAGAGAGAGAGAGAGAGAGAGAGGTTCGTTTCCATACAGGTTTAGTGGCTGGACGGTTAACGGTGAAGTAGGGGATTTGACTTGCGAGGGTATTTTGGTGACGGTAATGTTATTAGTGTTGTAAGTTAGCAGTAGACTTAATTAACCTGACCCAGGGTGAGTCTGATGAAAACTGATGTGTCTGTCCGGTTGAGTTCTGAGATTTTCTTGCATTGCACAGCGCTGTGAAGGAATAATCTCCGATATTACGTTATGTTCTGCCAGCTCACAGCAACTTAATACAATAGCAGGAAAAAAGTCAAAGGCTGTAACACCCCCCACCCCCCCGTAGTTGTAAAGCGTTCTGCATGTGGCATCTGCGTGTGATGTGCAGGTTACCTTCCCCCCAAACACAGACACACATACATACAAACAGATATGTCTCGCTTTATTAGATTGATAGCCTGCCTATAAGTGGCATCATGCTCTGTCTGCCACTTGTTGTCTGTAGCTGGTTGTTTTGCATGTATGAGATTTTGAAAAATCCTTAAATTTGGGAATTGTCGTTTGTTTATTCAAAATCAAAGACAGTCCAAAGTAGTGCTACTTTGCACATTTTTGTGGGTCTGAGGTGTATTTCACATTTTTGCTGCCAAAGCTCCGCTGCTTTCTTCGACCCTCTCTGTCTCTGGTCCTGCGTTGTGCTCACTCAGTGTGCAGTGTGAGAGGGGGAGTGGCCAATGTATGTTTCTTTTACAGATACATATTTAACGATATATTTTACATTTCTAATTCAAACGTCAAACATGGCACCACACTTACTCATGCCCGTAGCAAGTTTGAAATCCATCGGACTAATGGTTCGAGACATATGCGAATAACAGACAAACAGACACACAGACAGACTATTTATAGATAGATGAAAGAACATGGTTTTTTAAAAGTGCATTTTGAAGTAAAAATGTCTATAATGAAATAAAAATGATATCCTATGAAATGAACCAAAACATAAACTGTTGGTTCATTCATATAATGACAATTCATTCATGAGATGATATATTTCCTTTTTATAACACCTTGGGTTTCCATATCATCCCTCTTTGCTTCCTTACTAACTTTCTTCCTTGTCTGCCCTCTCAACCTTCCTTGTTTCCTTTCTCCCTACTCACATCATCCATACACGTTTACTTTCTACTGTAATGTTTGCATTGTGGTATTGCTACCTAAACCTTAAATTGTAATCCATGAGATTTTTTGGTGATTTGTTCTCCTGCACCCTCATGCTTTTTTTACACTGGGGCAGCTGTGGCTCAGTGGTAGAGCAGTCCCCTGCCAATTGGAAGGTTGCTGGTTTGATTCCTGGCCCTGCAGTACCATGTCGAAGTGTACTTGGGCAGGACACTGAACCCCTAGTTAAGTTATGTAAGCTGTGCAGTGTAAGTGTGTGTGAATGTTTATCTGATGAGCTGGTGGCACCTTGTACGGCAGCCTTGGCCCCTGTGTGTGAATGGTTCCTGTACTATGTAAAAGTGCTTTGAGTAGAAAAAGCTTTTAAAAGTTTTAAAACAGTCCATTTACATATGCCCTTCCCTTCCTTGATCAGTGACTTCCTTCCTTAACCATCCCTCCTTTTCTCCAATCACTTCCGTTTTAAATACTCTCCTTACTTACTTTTTTGCTAAATTACTTTGCTAAATATTTTTCTTATTTTATTTCCTATACCTCCCTCCTTCCTTTCCTACCTTATTCTACTACCTTGTTACTTTCTTCCATCCTTATTTCCTTCATTGCTATTCACTCGCTCCCACCATTCTCATTGTGCACCCTACATGTTATGATGGAAATGAGTCGGTTTACGAGGAGAGTTAAGTTTCATAACCCACTATATCCCTGACCCGGGTCATATTAACTACAACAGCCCCGCTGGACATTTTGCACACACACACACACACACACACACACACACACACACACACACACACACACACACACACACACACACACACACACACACACACACACACACACGCACATACACTATAGGGTCCAATAACAGAGGGAAGTGTGCTTGGATGTAGCTCAACAGCAAACCCACCTTAAGCCTTCCCCTGTGTGTCCTATAACAAGTTATATCTCTAGCCGTTTGGAAAATCATTACACCAAGTCAAACATCCGCTTTTCCCATCTGCACACAAATGTCTTGGCTTGAATTGCTGAGCAAAATATAATAACACATACAGAATTCTTCCCTTCCCTTCACTCAACTTTCGTTTTTGTAAACTTCAGAAAATGTTGAAGAATGTTGGAATGAGCACAGAATGCATTAAAAATAACTACTAATATGGCACTGGCAGTCTGTCGGTCGGTCCACCACTTTGGTCCAGATATTTTTACTATTGGATGGATAGTCAGGAAAATTAGTACAGATATTCATGACGTCCAGAGGAGGAATCACACTGACCTTGGTGATCCTCAGACCTTTCAGCTGGAGCCACTATGAGGTTGACATGTGTGGTTTTGAGTGAAATATCTCAAACAACTATTGGATGGATTGCCCAAAGGTTTTGGTAAATACATCCATGTTTCACTCAAGATGAAATGTAATTCTTGTAGTAGTCTTTCTGAGATTTTTTATTCAGTGCCAAAATCAGGTCAGAACTTTTATCCATCTAATAATTTGCTTTATGACAACGTATCTGAAAAAGCTAATGACATTCAGCCTCAGCTGTACTCAGCTGTACAAGCAAATGATAACCTGCAAAAATGGATGATGACTATGGTCAACATAACACCTGCTTTACAACGCCATTGTGATCATGCTATCATCCTGCCATTAGCATTTAGCTCTGTGCCTAAGTATAGCCTCACAGAGACGCTACACGGCTGTTGACTCTTAGTCTTGTTTTTATATTACTAAATGGTATAAAATATATATTTTTCAATAATCAGTTTTAGGTTTACATTTCATTTGGACTATTTTCAGCTGTGGATCAATACACAATTGATCCTTCAGAATGGTGAATTGACTCAAAATAAACAGGATCCATGTAATGGTAGAGAAGGGCTATGTCATGCTTTGGCTACACAAACAATAGTTTTTAGTCGGAGTCATTTACTGTTGGTTTTGATTTTTTTAGAGATTAAGCAAAATATCAGGTCAAGTAAACTTTATTGTAAATTCTGCAATATGTGCCAGACATACAGTGCAATTGAAAATGCATTTCTCTCCAACCCATGGTGCAATAAAGACACAACAAGTATAATATAAAAGATAAGAAATATATACAAATAAAGATAAAAAAGTAATATGTACAAATAAGATAAAGAAAGATAATATACACAATACAGTAATATATTCTAAATAGTGCAAATGTAAGGCAAAAACAGTAGAGAAAAAGATGAAGATGAAGATATTTGAAATGTCCAATATAAAGAAAGAGATATAGAGTATCACATGACTTATCATTCAAGTTAGATAAGTTATACGTCTGATTTCATGACGAGTGAAACAACAGTATAGGACAAAGTGGTGTTATGGAAATTTAACAAATCAGAAAGCTGCCAGGAACTGGAAATGGGTAAGTGGGAGCACACCTGACAGATTCAATTCAATTCAATACAATTTTATTTATAGTATCAAATCATAACAAGAGTTATCTCGAGACACTTTACAGATAGAATAGGTCTAGACCACACTCTATAATTTACAAAGCCCCAACAATTCCAGTAATTCCCCCAAGAGCAAGCATTAGCAGTGGCTACTGCGACAGTGGTGAGGAAAAACTCCCTCTTAGGAAGAAACCTCGGCAGACCCAGACTCTTGGTAGGCGGTGTCTGACGGTGCCGGTTGGGGGTGTGATGAACAATGGCAATAATAGTCATGGCACAGTAGCGTGGCACAGCAGAGCATGGGTGGATGCAATGGACGCAGCAGGATGCAGCAGGACGCAGCCGGACAATGCAGGGAATCGCAAAGCGTAGCAGGGTGTAGCAGGTCCACAGCGATAGCTGCACCCAAGTCCCAGATCTTGGTGCCACCCTAATCCAAGGCAATATTCTGGGCGAAAAAGAAACATAAGGACTCCGGGGAGTGAACTCCCCAGTGCTAGGTTAATAACAAGCATTTCTGGGACAAGGATGCACACAAAAGGAAACAAATGAAAAGAGAGAGGAGAGAGCAGCTCATTGTGTCATAGGAACTTCCCCGGCAGTCTAGAATTATAGTAGCATAACTAAGAGATGCAGGTTAAGGAGAGGTACCTGGTCAGGCTAGAACTCTCCCCAACCAGATCGGGCTGTGCTGGCCTGCCTCCCTCTACTCTTATTATATTATTGATTATATGATAGATAAATCTGATGACTATGAAGAGAAGCTGAGAAAAGCAGGGGTGCTGTGTCTGCAGATTTACACCCTGCCCCGCCGGTCTTGGCGTACGCTGCAACTCCTCACTCCTTAACTATAAGCTTTATCAAAGAGGTGTTTTTCAGTTTATTCTTAAATGTGGTGACGGTGTCTGCCCCCCGAAACCAGATTGGGAGCTGGTTCCACAGGAGTGGAGCCTGGTAGCTGAAGGCTCTGGCTCCCATTGTATTTTTAGAGACTCTAGGAACAACTAGTATCTCTGAGTTCTGGGAGCGCAGTGCTCTAGTGGGACAATAAGGTACTAAGAGCTCTTCTAGATATGAAGGTGCTTGACCATTTAGAGCTTTGTAGGTCAGGAGAAGGATTTTAAATTCAATCCTGGATTTTACAGGAAGCCAATGCAGAGAAGCTAGTACAGGAGAAATATGATCTCTTTTCTTAGTTTTTGTCAGAACACGTGCTGCAGCATTCTGGATCAGCTGGAGAGTCTTAAGGGACTTATTTGAGCAACCTGATAGTAAGGAATTACAGTAGTCCAGCCTGGAAGTAACGAATGCATGGACTAGTTTTTCAGCATCGTTTTGTGACAGGATGTTCCTAATCTTGGCAATGATACGAAGATGGAAAAAGGCTGTTCTTGAAGTTTGATCAAAAATAACTCCTAGATTTTTGACAGTAGTGCTGGAGGCCAGGGCAATACCATCCAGTGTAGCTGTATCTTTAGATAATGAAGTTTTGAGGTGCTTGGGGCCCAGTACAATAACTTCAGTTTTATTTGAGTTTAACATCAGAAAAATATAGGTCATCCAGGATTTATATCTTCAATGCACGTTTGAAGTTTAGGTAACTGACCGCTTTCGTCTGGCTTAATTGACAGATATAATTGGGTGTCATCTGCATAGCAGTGAAAGTTAATTGAGTGTTTCCTAATAATATCGCCTAGAGAAAGCATATATAAGGAGAATAGAATTGGTCCAAGCACTGAGCCTTGAGGAACGCCATGGCTAACTTTAGCGTACTTGGAGGATTTATTGTTAATATTAACAAATTGAGATCGCTCAGAGAAATAGGACTTAAATCAGCTTAGCGCGATTCCTTTAATGCCAACTAAATGTTCCAGTTTCTGTAACAGGATGGTATGGTCAATAGTTTCGAATGCAGCTAGTAAGACAAGTATGGAGACAAGTCAATTTTATGGCTCAATAGATGCAGCTACTGGGAATAAAGGAATACGACTAAGGATTGGTTCTCTCACTCTCATCAACTCTCTGTGTGTCTGTCAGCACCTGAGTCTTCTGCTGTGATCTTATCTCTCATTTACTGCACCCAGCACATTCCTGTAAACCTGTTAAAGGAGAGGAACACCGCCTTCAGGCCCAGAGACAGGGTTCTCTACAACAACGCCCGAGCTAACCTGAAGAGAGGCATCAGAGAGGCCAAATCAGATTACAGGAGGAGGATTGAGGACCACCTTGGCAGTAACAACAGCAGGCGGGTGTGGCAGGGAGTCCAGCATCTCACCAACTACAGGGCCAACGTCGGAGCTGGCAAGGGCAACATCTCCTTGGCACCAGCTGGCTGGAGTCTTCACCAGGATCTTCATAGGGACGAGGTGGAGCGGCTGATAGTGTGGTGCAGCGATAACAACTTGCTCCTGAATACCTCAAAGACCAAGGAGCTCATAATAGACTACAGGAGAAACAAAACGGATATTCCACCACTAATCATCAACGGGAACTGTGTGGTGAGGGTGGCGGACTTTTGCTTCCTGGGAGTCCACATTGAGGAGGGCCTGATTGGCAGCATGAACACCTCTGAGCTGCTGAAAAAGGCCCAGCAGAGACTGTATTTCCTGAGAGTACTCAAGAGGATGTATGTATGTATGTACGTATGTACAGTATGTATGTATGTATGTATGTATGTGATGTATGTACACTACCGGTTTAAAAAGTTTTTGAACACCCCAATTTTTTTAGTTTTTTATTGAAATCTTAGCAGTTCAAGTCCAATGAATAGCTTGAAATGGTACAAAGGTAAGTGGTAAACTGCCTGAGGTTAAACAAAAGTAAGGTTACCCAAAACTGAAAAATAATTTACATTTCAGTATTTTACAAAAAGGCCTTTTTCAGGGAACAAGAAATGGGTAAACAATGTAAAGCTGTTCTGCAGCAATGGAGGTTGATCAAGCTTTGAAAGTTGGTGCTACCAATTCCCACAGGTGTTCCAACTTGTCTGGATTACTTACAACCCCCTCTGTTTGTATAAAAGTATTGTTGGAACACACTGTGGTACCATACCCTCGTGAGCATTATTTGAACAGTATTGTACTACAGAAAGTAGTGTGTTGCTATAAAAATGGCGGGAAAAAGGCAATTAACAATGGAAGAGAGACAGACGATCATAACACTTAAGAATGTTGGTCTTTCCTACAGAGAAATTGCGAAGAAAGTCAAGGTGTTAGTGAGTACAGTATTCTTCACCATTAAAAGGCACTTAGAAACTGGGGGAAACTCTGACAGGAAGAGGTCTGGCAGACCCAAAGCCACAACAGAATCAGAAGACAAGTTTCTGAGAGTCAACAGCTTGCGTGATAGGCGGCTCACATGACAACAGCTTCAAGCACAGCTTAATAGTGGTCGTAATAAGCAAGTCTCAGTTTCAACTGTAAAGAGAAGACTTGGAGCTGCAGGTTTGATAGGTCGAGCTGCAGCAAGAAAGCCATTGCTAAGACGTCAGAATAAGAAAAAGAGGCTTGCCTGGGCCAAGAAACACTGCCAATGGACTACTGAAGACTGGAAGAAGGTGTTATGGACTGATGAATCAAAATTTGAAATCTTCGGTTCATCAAGCAGGATTTTTGTACGCCGTCGAGTAGGTGAAAGGATGGTTCCTCAGTGTGTGACATCAACTGTCAAACATGGAGGAGGAAGCATGATGGTCTGGGGCTGTTTTGCAGGATCCAGGGTCGGTGATTTGTACAGAGTGAAAGGCACCCTGAACCACGACGGCTACCACAGCATATTGCAGCGCCATGCAGTACCCTCTGGTATGCGCCTAGTTGGTCAGGGGTTCATCCTAGAGCAAGATAATGACCCAAAAAATAAGTCCAAGCTATGCCAGAACTACCTTAGGAAAAAAGAACAAGATGGTAAGCTTAAAAACATGGAGTGGCCAGCACAGTCCCCAGACCTAAACCCCATTGAGCTGGTTTGGGATGAACTGGACAGAAAAGTGAAAGCAAAGCAACCTACAAGTGCCACACATTTATGGGAACTTCTGCAACAGAGTTGGGAAGAAGTTTCTGAAGAATATTTGAGTTCCATTGATTGCCACGAGTGTGTTCAGCTGTTATATCTGCCATAGAGGGGTACTTTGATGAGTCAAAAATTTAGAATACATTTTGGTTTATAAATTGATTCCATGATTTATTTTTTAACTTAAATTGTTCATTTGTTCTATTCTTTCATTTCAGATTATAATAAGACATTGAACTACATGAATTTCAATAAAAACCTGGAAAACATGGGGTGTTCTAAAACTGTATGTATTTATGTATGTATGTAATGTATGTATGTATGTATGTCTGCTGATGTTGCTTTTAGATACTATGTATCATTTTATTTTTTTTGGTTATATCTTAAGCACTGCCGGGTCAGTACTTTGAAAATTGCCAATGACAATAACAATAAAGTTCTATTCTTATTCTTATTCTTAATGGGTCACATTTATCTTGCTGAAAGTTGCTGCTCAAGAGTAAAATGCTGAACACTTTGCAGCCAGAACAATTTTGTCAGATGGTGAGAAATTGCTTTTGCCGAGATCCATATTTCACGAATTTCCTTTAAATCATTTAAACAATTACAACACACAACTGTCACATTCACACATTTGTTTCTCACACTCAGCGAAAACGCTGCCTTGTCATTGGCTAAGCTCTCGAGAAGAAATGAATCTCAAACACTCATAAAGAGTTTTGAAATTCTTACTCGCTGACTCATGTTAGTCTAAGAAATGTCACAGAGCATGAGGTCCACACACACACACACACACGGACCTCTGAAACACATATGCGCACCCAGGGGCCATTTTGACGAGTGAGAGCCCTCCAAACTGTAATAACACTCAGCTACTCACTATGAATCATTAGAATATCCAGAAACAGAGAGTGTGCGTGTGTGTATGAGTGTGTGTGTGTGCGTGCGTGCAGTGTGCTGTGAGCCCTGTGGATGCCACACAGTGTGTATCAATCATTTAAAAAAGCCTGAAAAGGATTTGGTGGGAATTGTAAAAGCAGGGTGGAAGTGAAACTAACCAACATGATTCAGTATAACAAAGATTTAGTACACACATATGGCTGATCTGATAAGATCTAAACTAGTTGATGAGATGCAGTGTTATGATAATAGGTACTCTGCAGTGCAACCTGTGACAAATTAGTCCCACACCACAAATTTATTTAAAAATGCCTAAATTAGTTTACATTTTCCTCCGGGGCCCCTCCATGACTGAGGCCATGTTGAAAAAAGTGCCAAGCCTGATTCCTCTGCTATAACGCAGCACATAACACCAGATTACTCACCAGCTCATCTGATTGGAAATACAAGCGTTCCTCAGCTGTTTTCAGACAAATATAGGCAAACACACACACACACACACACACACACACGCACACACACAGTTACACACAAACACCTGCACACGCACACACACACACACCCACACATACACAGGCACACACACAGGCTCACACACAGTTACACACAAACACACGCACACACACTTTAGTCTTAGCTTGAGTAAGACACACACACACACACACACACAATTCTGATAATATACAGTATAGCTGAGGTTAAAATACAGTAAATGCACATAATGAGAATAATTTCTTTGTTTGGTTTTACATGAAGCATCTTATTTCAAAGGCCAGTATCTTGGAACAAGGAAAGGGCAAATTAAGAAATTGAGTACTGACACTTCCCCAAACAACAATTGATCAACTATAGCTTAGCAACCGTAACTCGGTTCAGCATGCCTGTCAAGCACTTAGGGCAGTAATGAGAGCCATGCTGCTCAATCCCTCCCATACAAATAAATATCTTCTCATTTTTTACCTTGCCATTCTCCTCTTTAGCTTTCCTTTCCCCATGCCAACAAACACACACACACACACACACACACACACACACACACACACACACACACACACACACACACACACACACACACAGCTTCATGGTTTTACATGAGAAAATGTCTCTCTCTCCATTTCTGACCCTGTGCCCCAAACAAATCCTGAATTAATTAAAAAGGGAAATCCCAATGGTCCTCAGGCAGACACACACTCTCCCTTTCTGTCTTTTTCACAAACTCACACAAACACACACACACACACACACACACACACACACACACACAGATTGAGTGTCTCTCACCCTCATGCAGTGGTTAGGGATTAGTGAAGCTTGTTCAATGATGGGAGTGTTTCCAGGTTGACAGAGAGTGACGGATCCCAAGCCTACCTAAGTTTAAACATTACCAAGCACTTTGCTTTTTAGGGGACATAGGCCATCTAGTAGCTTTGTCCAGTGTGTGCATGCACTTTCGTCATGAAATGTGATGAATAAATACAGGTGATTAGAGTTAGCACTTGTTGCCCTTTTGTAGTCCTCTGTAAAAAAGACCAAACTAACAGGACAACTTAATAGGTTTACTTACTCATCCTATTCAGATCAGAGCAGGTATGAAAATGCTCTAAACCTGCAAGACCTCTTGTGAGGGTTCATAAAATTGACAAAATGTGTTCCAAATTATGAAATACCAAAAATACCTTTTAGGAAGGATGATTTGATCTTGACACACCTGTTTTTAGGGCCAGAGCGCAGACAGTGGCAAAGGCCCTTTTGAAACTGAAGGAATTATTGTTTCTATTCTATTCTTTTTCCCGTCAAATGAATTGGCTTTTTGAGGGGCTTAACATATTCAAAAACTCACCAAATTTGGCGGTCGCATCAAGTCTGGTGAAAATGTAATATTTTAAGGCTTTCGCGAATAGCCACACAAAAATGGCTCGCTAGCGCCCCCTAGAAAGTTAAAAGAATTGAGCACCTGCAGTGCGTTTAAACGTACAATATGTAACTTTCTGCCACTAGGGGTCTCTCAACCAAAACAATGGACGGTAAAACTGGACTTTTGATGACGTTGGGAAGTTGCGTGGAATTATGGGAGTTTTAAGTGTTAAACACCTTCGCTGCCAGTTAGAATGCATCAGTTCACGGACGAGTTTACCCGTTCAAGTTTATTCACGTTACGTTTATTCATTCTAATAAAATAGCTGCAGTTTCCCCAACATAATTACGTTTTTCTTGATTAGATTTTTATTTGTAGCTGACCAGTTAGCTCGTGAGCCAGCAAGCTAACAGTAGCCAGCAGCTAAAACACAAAATATTTCACATATCAGTGTCACCTTTTGGATCGTTTTTAATTTAGCTAACCGTAAAGACAGCTTAACGCGAAGAGGGGAGAAATTCGGCAGGGAGGAGATTTTCAGCACATACACCGGTAGCGCTGCGGAGATGTAGCTAACTCTATGGATGGCCGCTGTTGTGACTCGGTGCCTGGTCTGATATGGTCCGTTTCCTGACGTTTAATTAAACTGTCACTACGCGGCGTTAAGCACCAGGCACTGGAGATAAGTTCTGGCCGGGGGTTGCTGTAATAAAAGTAGCTGGCTGATAGCTGACTGGGGGCTAACGATAGCTAGCTAGCTATATGTCCCGGGGCTGTTGTCAGCTGTCATCCCCGACTGAGTCTCTGCGCCCGGGGAGTGAGGCAGAAAGACTTCTAGCTGGCTAAATTAACAATTAGATTAATCGTCTATCTATACAGTTATAGAATAGTGAAGTTATTCGGTATGGGAAATATATTAAAGCGTGTTTGAATGATGTTGTAACCTCATAATGTTACCCACAAAGCATTTAGCATCAATGTTAGCTACTTGTATCGATATTGAACTTTCAAAATAAATAAGGTATCTGTTGTATTACTGTGATAAAAAGTGGGATGTAATTAATCACAAAATGATGCTTTATGGCCAAAAAAAGCAGTATTACGGTTACAAGTATTTTTTTCTGTGACATTGCATGATTTACAATTACTCCTGAACGTAACATCTTGGTGCCAGTGTTCTGACGGAAGTTAGAGTAACTGGAGGGTGAAAGGTTATATGACGCCACTGACGGGCGACTAAAGGAAACGTGCCGTGTCTGAAAATAAAATAACAGATTTCTCTGGGTTTGACATTTGGTGGAAACATTTGGGATAGTGTAAGAACACAACTCATAAAAATATATAACATAGGTATGGTCATTTTTAGACATTTTAAAGCAGAAATGTTACATATTGTACCTTTAACGTAGACTCACGAAACTTGGTACACATATGTAACATGTCAAGATTTACAAAAAACTTAATTGCAGCCATACCCTAAACCAAACAGGAAGTCCGTCATTTTGAATTCAAAGTTCAAAATTAGTGCGATTTTGGCCATTTCCACATGTCGTACTTTAACGAACTCCTCCTAGAGATTTCATCCAATCAACTTCAAACTCGGTCTGTGCCATCTTAAGACGTTAAATATGAAAAGTTGTTAAAAGAAAAACTTTTCGTCATAGGGCGTGGCCGTGGCGGAGCGGCCATTTTGTGCGTTTCGCCGCCGAAACAGGAAGTGGGTGTAACTCGAGTGTACATTGTCCGAGTGTACATCATAAGAGTCCAACCCTGAGGACAAATAAAGGCCGATATTTAAAGTCATAGCGCCCCCTAGTGGCAACAGGAAGTAGGCCTAAAAGTCAAGGTGCTATACTTTATTGAACTCCTCCTAGAGATTTCATCCGATGGACTTCAAACTTGGTCTGTACCATCCCAACACCTTAACGATGAAAAGTTATTAAAAGAAAAACTTTTCGTCAGATGGTGTGGCGTGGCGGCCATTTTGAGTGTTTAGCGATGAACAAAGAAGTTGTTGTAACTTGAGTGTACGTTGTCGTATCTGCCCGAAATTTCTCACGCTTGACAAGGGTCCAGGCCTGAGGACAACTACAGGCCAAAATTGACTTTTGGTCATAGCGCCCACCGCTGGCAACAGGAAATGCACCTTATATGACAAACATCATCTGATTTACATGAAACTTATAATGTGTGGTCAACATGTGATACTGAACCGCCCCCTATACTTTAACCACGCCCACTTACTCAGGACACGTAACATAACATAACATTTTAACCATTTAAGGTAGAGTCTTATGTGAGGTGTCATTGAACTCAGCAGATAGTTCCTTCTTCATTGGTGATGGTTTGGCCTGCTCCCTATGCTTAAGCCACACCCCCTTTCATAACATTTCAACCAAATAAGGTATACCCTTGTGTGAGGTATCATTGAACTCAGCAGAGACTTCATTCTTCATTGGTGATGGTTTGACCCGCCCCCTAAGGTTTTGCCACGCCCGCTTTAACTAATGACCCGTTTTCTGTAGACCCTTGTGTGAGGTGTCATTGAACTCAGCAGAGACTTCCTTATTCATTGGTGATGGTTTGACCCCCCCCTAAGGTTTTGCCACGCCCGCTTTAACTAATGACCCGTTTTCTGTAGACCCTTGTGTGAGGTGTCATTGAACTCAGCAGAGACTTCCTTATTCATTGGTGATGGTTTGGCCCGCCCCCTATGTTTAAGCCATGCCCCCTTTCATAAATGCTGACCCATCTAAGGTAGCGTTTTGTAAGAGGTATCATTGAACTCAGCAGAGAGTTCCTTATTCATTGGTCATAGTTTGGCACGCCCCCCTATGCTTAAGCCACGCCCCCTTTCATAAATGGTGACCCGTTTAAGGTACGAGTCTTATGTGAGGTATCAATGAACTCAGCAGACTTCTTTTTTTATTGGTAAAGGTTCGGCCCGCCCCCTATACTTTGGCCACGCCCCCTTTCACAGCTAATGAACTGTATGACGTAGAGTCTTGTGTGAGGAATCATAAACTCAGTGGGGAGTTCCCTTTTCATTGGTGATGATTTGCGGTGTCTGAGTCCAGGGAGCGGCGTACGCCGGTAACCCCGACGCGAGGGCCCGTCCATCGCTGCTCGCAGCTTTAATTTTGTTATTGTTTTTTGGTATTTGCAACAGCTCTTGAACGTTTCATTTGTATTGCCACTTGTTTCCTGATGAAACTATGATAATAACAACAACGCTGAGTGCAGCTCTCCTCATTTTACAGTAACAGGCTGATAATCAACCCAACCCATACACATCAAGTTTTATTTCATATTTATTGGCAGACCAGTGCTTACTTTCCTGACCTGGGGCCTCATTTATAAAACTTTGCGTAGATTCTATTCTGAAAGATTTCGTGCGCAAAAAAGTCAGAATTTTCGTACGCAAAAACAATATTCTGATTTATAAAACCTTGCGGCGCACACCGGTACGCACTCTTCTCGTTATAAATACGGACTTGCGTTACAGTATGCGGTCATGCACGAGCCTCACGCTCCTCCCAAGGTCTTCCCATATTTGTCCTAATAAGGTCCATGTTAATCAATCAATGAATATTCCAGCCTTGAAAGGAGCCCTTGATCACCAATCACGAAACGGAAAAATGGGGGAAAAACACAATTCAGTGATTGTGAGATCGATGTGCTCCTAACAGAGGTAGAACATCCAAACTAAATCCTGTTTGGAAGCCGTAACCCGTGTGTACTGTTCATATTGTTACACAGCCTTACTACTTAACAGCTCAATTACCAATGATATACATCATTTATGGTTCATATTTGCCATTTACCCCTGTGAGATCACATTTATGATCATATGATCATTTTCGTTTTTTGTGAGAAAGGAAATTCAATTATTAAAAAGTAAAAAATAGAAACAAGATTTTGGATCATTATTGGTGCAAAACAGGTGAAAGTGCTTGAAATGTGACAATTTGGTTACTTGTATGGTAACTGTGTGGGAATAGCAGGTGCAGAAAGACAACATTCACACACAGACATCTACAATCGAACCAGACCACATAAAGACGCGACGCTACACACACACACACACACACACACACACACACACACACACACACACACACACACGCATTTCCGGAGTACGGTGTGTGTTTTCGGTGGGAGAGTTTGCACGCGGTGGGAGGGTCCCTGCCTCTCCCCGTTGCTGGCAGCCCCTGGCCGGCCGCGACCGGCTCTGGGTCGGTTTAGCAAGAACGGGATTGTTGGGTTCAGGAAAACAAAAACTGGGTTAGGTTCGGAAAACGGGCATACCATCGGAGATCACTAAAACGCAGTCTACAAAACCTTGGGAGCATTACGCACGATCACACGTGTGGTCAAAAGGTTGCGGAAAACTGGGAACATTTTTACGCATGGAAATTCTTTATAAATCCCGACTATTGCGAGGAATGTTGCGACGACAAATTTCACCGTGCTTCACGCAACTTTTTCTTGCGTAACAGGTTTTATAAATGAGGCCCCTGGTCACTCATAAAGTTAATGGTTGGTGTATATCTATAAGGACAGTCTGTGCTGGCTTATCTCTCCACAAATTGTAATGGAAAGAGCTGAATTAGGAAAATGTCCCGTTATGTCTGCTCTCTATTCAAGGACTCATTATGAAATGATTTAGAGTTACAGTAAAAGAGCCCATCTGTCTTGGTGAAGGATGTTAACCAACTGAGTAATGGTCTTCCTCTGTTTTGTTTAGTCAAGATTAAAATAGTCTTGGCCTGTGATCCTGTTGCTTTCAGATTGGACTATTTTCCTTCAGGAGCAATTATGTGGATTCATGTTTTTTGCTCTGTCGATAATTGGATTGTGGCTCTGTTTTAATTACATGCACACCACATTTATCTTTCCTTTATTTTACACACATTGTAGGAGTCAAAGCTAACTAAAAGTCATTTTGAGTTTGTTTGTATTTGCTCATGTTTAAGTTTTAAACACGTTAACGTTGTCAACTGGTCACAGTTTTACAAAAACACACAAACTGCTTGGCTATAGTAAGGCAACAAACTACTTAGGTTTAGAAAAAGATTGTGGGTTGGGTTCAAATCAATACATTTGTTACGTGAATTTACGTCCAATTGTTCTGTAAATTTATTTTAAAAAAACTTACATTTTTCAACGAACCCCGGTCTCCTGGGAGAAAGTCCTGTGTTTTGTTTGATATTGTTCATACTTCATCACCTTACTTTGTGCTTTGGTCCAATCAATATTACTATGGCCACTAGAGGGCGCTGTCACGGTAAACGCAGTCTCGCTTTGCCACACCTTCCTCCACAGCTCTGCGGAGGAGGGTCTGGCGAGTCCACACAACATTCTTGGATGGGAGAAAAACGTGCTTTGGTTTATTGGCATTTCTTTAAACCAATCAAAACCCTCTTGAACAACGCTGCAAAATAGCATCAAGAAGGAACTTGTTTTGGTGGACGTTCATGTGTACGTTCAAAAGTAGTTTTAGTTGTGCAATAGGATCTAATTTAAAATCCTCCTCCTGACCTACAAAGCTCTAAATGGTCAAGCACCATCATACCTAGAAGAGCTCTTAGTACCTTATTTTCCTAGTAGAGCACTACGCTCCCAGAATGCAGAGCTACTTGTGGTTCCTAGAGTCTCTAAAAGTAGACTGGGGGCCAGAGCCTTCAGCTATCAGGCTCCGCTCCTGTGGAACCAGCTCCCACTTTGGGTTCAAGGGGCAGACACCATCACCACATTTAAGAGTAAACTGAAAACCCTCCTCTTTGATAAAGCTTATAGTTGGGGTATGTTTCTGCTGCGTCCTGCTGCGTCCGCCGCATCCACCCATGCTCTGCAGCGCCACGTTAAATCCCGCAACGCCCTGCTGTGATGTTCATATGCACAGAGTAGTCAGGATCCGGTATAGGAGACTGCACTACTCAGTATGACACGATGTGCCCTGCTATGACATGAACTTCCACGATGACCTTCAAAGTTACTGTTCCATTATCTTTAATGTGACTATTATTGCCACTGTTCATCACACCCCCAACCGGCCCCGTCAGACACCGCCTACCAAGAGTCTGGGTCTGCCAAGGTTTCTTCCTAAAAGGGAGTTTTTCCTCGCCACTGTCGCAATAGCCACTGCTAATGCTTGCTCTTGATGGAATTACTGGAATTGTTGGGGCTTTGTAAATTATAGTGTGGTCTAGACCTACTCTATCTGTAAAGTGTCTCAAGATAACTCTTGTTATGATTTGATACTATAAATAAAATTGAATTGAATTGAGAGCTCAACAACCAGAACGGCTGGTCCCCAAGCATACATTTTTCTTGAAATGTTTGTTTCTGTAGTGTTTCATATGAAAGTTACAGAGAACTGGGAAGCTTTGAAAGGCTGTAATCAACTTCTCATCTTGTCCCACCATTTTGAAGCTGCCAGGTCCGAGTTATGTTCAGTAAACAAATCTGTAGGATCACATCTGTAGGAAATCAGGGAAGTGTAGAAATCAAATTGGTTGTTGACGGTTGGTGATTAGGAAAGCTTTCCTCATCTGACAGGCCTGTTGATTGACCACACTGTCTGACATTTAGCTCTGTTGTGAATGGAGCTCTGGTGGCTCCTTGATGATGCTGCTTGAAGCAAGAACAAGGGGTTAATCTACATGGGAACCGTCTGGTAGGAAAAACACCCCCCACCCCCTTAAATTGAAACTGTAGGCAGTCTTGCATGCTGAGTAAGTGGTATAAACTCTAAACCCATGAAATCCTTTTTAAACTTGAATTTACTGCACACTAAATTGAAACATTACTTTTACTTGAACACAACAAAATAACTATGTACATTCTTCATTTTGAGGTAGGTGTACTTACTGTATGAGTTCTTCCATTTTACTTTAAAGTCCTTGTTTGGAACATTTTAGGGAGAGTACTACATTTATTTGACAGCTGTATATATAATTTAGCTTTGCTTTGCAAACTAAACACTTATGTTGCGTTCATGTTTACATGCGGGCGCCATCTTGGAAACCAGTCATGACTAGCCGAACGCCGTGCAACGTGGAATCTCCCATGGTCCGATGTTGCCGGAAGAAAGCACTGAGCGCATAAGAGAAGCACTCAATGCAACAACAGACTAGCTAGTGCTTCCACAGGATATACACTAAAGAGATGGCGGATTATTCAACCAAATTTCAAAACATTGACAACGAACCCTTTCAGTTTAATGGACGTTCTTGTCTTTTCAAGCCAGAATATACTGACGAAGATCTACAGGAGCTCCGTGAAAGGGCTACGAGAGAGAGAGAGAGAGCTACCAGTAGTCAATGCAGCAACACAGCCTCGTACTTGGGGAAACTGCTGGTGTACCTGCAGACATTGTGAAGCTATGGCCACCGAACAGGAGTGTCTGTGCGCCCGCATGTAAACATGAACGAGACTGTCTTTATAATCTATCTTTTTTCAATAAACTATCTGTACACTTACAACATTCTCAATGCTTCGGTTAACATTTAGGGACCCTCATTATGCTAACGTTAAGATGTGGTGATATTTTGAGCCTTTTTAGTGGTATTAAATAGCGATTTAATTTTAGTGTCCCTATGCCCCATATAACATGTCCCAGAGAACGACAGAGTGGGTACAAATCTGTTATTAACCCCTAGCTTCGTTTAGGCCGGAATTGTCCTGTAAGTAAAATTTTGATTGCAGGGCTTTAACCTGACAGAGTATCATTGACTGTGTGTGTATGTTCAGTGGCTTTAAATGCTGCATGTCAACCCTTAATCTTCAATATGATACAGAGAAGTTTGACATATTTTGTGACTATCCTCAGCATCCATGAATGTGGATCTTGTCATTATTAAATTGTAAACTCAACTACCAAAATGCATTACTTGTAGTCACTTACTCCTGGGGCCTCATTTATAAAACTGTGCGTATATTCTATTCTGAAAGATTTCGTGCGCAAAAAAGTCAGAATTTTCGTACGCAAAAACAATATTCTGATTTATAACACCTTGCGGCGCACACCGGTACGCACTGTTCTCGTTATAAATACGGACGTGCGTTACCTTATGCGGTCCTGCACGAGCCTCACGCTCCTCCCAGGGTCGTCCCATATTTGTCCTAATAAGGTCCATGTTAATCAATCAATGAATATTCCAGCCTTGAAAGGAGCCCTTGATCACCAATCACGAAACGGAAAAATGGGGAAAAAACCCGATTCAGTGATTGTGAGATCGATGTGCTCCTAACAGAGGTAGAACATCCAAACTAAATCCTGTTTGGAAGCCTTAACCCTTGTGTTATGTTCATATTTTTGTTACACAAACTTAATAATTTAATGTAAAAGATTTAGCTCAATTACCAATGATACATAGGACTACATCATTTATGGTTCATATTTGCCATTTACCCCTGTGAGATCACATTTATGATCATATGATCATTTTCGATTTTTGTGAGAAAACAAGGAAATTCAATTATTAAAAAGGTAAAAAATAGAAACAAGATTTTCAATCTAATCAGATCAAACAAACAACGCATTTCACGGGGAGAGGCAGGGGAGAGCAGTGGAGGAAAAGCGCATTTCCTCCGCTGCACGGTGTGGGAGGATCCCCTGCCTCTCCCCGGGTGCTGGCAGCCCCTCGCCGGGCGCCGCGACCGGCTCTGGGTCGGTTTAGCAAGAACGGGATTGTTGGGTTCAGGAAAACATAAACTGGGTTAGGTTCGGAAAACGGGCATACCATCGGAGTTCACTAAAACGCAATCTACAAAACCTTGGGAGCATTACGCACGATCACACGTGTGGTCAAAAGGTTGCGGAAAACTGGGAACATTTTTACGCATGGAAATTCTTTATAAATCCCGACTATTGCGAGGAATGTTGCGACGACAAATTTCACCCTGCTTCACGCAACTTTTTCTTGCGTAACAGGTTTTATAAATGAGGCCCCTGGACACTGCAACTGTTAAATACTGTCATTGTTATCAAAGAAAACTAATACACACCACAAGTAATTCTGTACTGACTGGATATTACTTAATCATTATAACAAAAGTTAGCTGCCAACATATATAGAGCTCAGGTGAATGTAGTTTGTGAGTGTGTGGCACCAGTATGTGAGAAGCACTGCCAGTGCATATCTTCATCCAGACTAAAAAGACTGGCTGATACTCGGTTGATATGGACTGTATGTGAGGAAAAGAAACAGTGATAAAGACAGAAGGAGGAAGACTAAGTAAGACAAAGAGAGTAAATAAGCACAGGCTTGTAATCCATCGTCTATGGATGTTCAACTTCCATTACAGAGTAAACAGGCTGCTTCTGCAGAGAACCCACTCACAGGTGGCCGTGTCCCTGCACTGATCCAACCGATTAACTCATGTGTGTCTTTGTGTATCAGAAAATGTGTATAAGTACTGGTAAGTAGGCTTCAGTCTCTGTGTGAAAGTGTGTGCATCTGAGTGTGTAAGTGCTTCCTAAATTCCAACAAATCCTGGAGGTAATTTACTCTAAAAACATACCTGACGATACTCCAAAACATGATTAAAAGATTTCTATTCTAAGAAAGTGTGTGTGTGTGTGTGTGTGTGTGTGTGTGTGTGTGTGTGTGTGTGTGTGTGTGTGTGTGTGTGTGCGTGCGTGCGTTGGTGCGTGCGTGCGTGTGCGTGCGTTGGTGCGTGCGTGTTTGTTGGTCAAATACACCAAAAATAATTGTCTCCCCTCTGCAGAACAGCGTGTGTGTGCAGAAACCCTGTATGGTCAGTATGTCTGGTAAGTGTATGTTTGTGGCTTATTTGTGTGTGATGGTGAGTGTGTGTGTGTGTGTGTGTGTGTGTGTGTGTGTGTGTGTGTGTGTGTGTGTGTGTGGTTTTGCATCACAGGTAGCCCTAATACTTTTCCTGGTTTAGAAATGATCAGATGGTCAGAAGGTCATCGTTGCAACCCCAACCACGCAGTTCCCCCCTACTCATCTGTGATCACTGAGCCATATCATAGTGTTGATGTTGGACTGGAGTCTACGAGTGTGTGTTCTAGTCCGGTGTGTGTATTTCTGGCTATTTTTAAACAGCCATGGCAATAGGCCCATATGCTTTATCTCCACTAAATGGCAACAACTATTTTCACTCTTTTCTTCTGTAGAAAATGTCCTGCTGCAAACACACACATAATCATCTTTCATCATTCTATGTGTAAAGTGTAATGACTTTGCAATGATGTTCCACAACTTGATTTTTTCTAGTTTCCATAATTTAGTCTAGTTTCCACTGTAGTTTGGCCTGTTGTACAGACAATCGCTAAAAACATCACTTTAAAGTGATAATGCAAAGGCTAAAAGAAGGCAACTAGTCACTCTAACTGACACATTGACAGATGGAGCAGTGAAAAATGGGATAGTCTCTACTTTTATTCTTAAAAGTTCAATATTTTAAATCAGTTTATTGATTATATCCACTGAAATTTCATGATGTGAGTTACAGTTTTTAGAAAATGAACTTCTTACAGATGGTTAACTTGTTCTAAATTAGCTGAGATGATACCACTTTTCTTGTCTCTGCAAAGCTTGACAAAGATACAGCATGGCTGGATTTCAAAGAAATACATTTTAAAGCTGATAGGTGGTTCTCATTCTATGTGGGTTCATATCTTAGAGTCACACCTTTCACATTACACATAGTCATTTAATCCATTGTTTATATGAAAAATATTCATTAGTATATCTTTAGAAAATTCCAAGTTATTGCCAGCTTACAAATTACATTACAAAATGACAGCAACATTGAGATTGGCAGCCTTTACTGGCTTCTACAAACATAAGGTGTGACTATGTTGGATTCATCAGAAAGGTTGCTGTTTTTCTGAGAAAACTGAGCTAAAAGTGTGTGTGTGTGTGTGTGTGTGTGTGTGTGTGTGTGTGTGTGTTTGTTTGTGTGAAAGAGAGTCCGAATCAACCAGTCATCAGCTTTTTCTCATTTGTGCTAACACACAGGTTATCTGGTTATATTATAACAATGACATTATCGCATTTGAAAAAGGTACAAGTTAAATGTAAAAAGCAAACTCTGAGCAGCATCAGATAACAAGACATTTTCAACAAAGAACAAAGTGTTTCTGTGAAACATAAAGCCGTTCAGCACAGGACATAAATCATTAGAGTTAATGTCTGAGTGGCAGTTAAACCAACGGCTTCAGAGCGGCAAAAAGGCCTGAGTAATAAAACAAACAAGTGTCAGAGCCTGATGAGCCCTATCACACACACATGTGCATTGTATATGGGTGAGTGCATGAAGCCATGCACACAAACATACAAAGTCAAACCACAGACACACACAAACACTTAATCAAACACACAGCTACACATCCCAATATCATACACAGCCATAATTATGAACACAGACCATGCAAACACACATTAGTGTGAGCAACCATGCTCACTCACATACACATATCACAAATCACGCACAGATATATATACACACAAACCCCACCTTTGCAAAAGCACAGACAGTGAAAAGATCCAGCTGTGCAGTGAAGGACAGAGCAGGGGAGGAGACACGACACAGCTGGAGCTCAGCACTTAGCTTAAGGTCTGACCGAGGTAACGTGTTAACATAATGCAAGGCTACAATGCTCCCAGCAGAGAGGGGAGTGAGAAAGGGTGTGTGTGTATGTGTCATTGTTTTTGTATTAATCAAGTTGTTGAGGCATAAATATACTTTTACATCACATTGGGCCTCATTCACCAATATCTTCCTACGTTTTTTTCTTAAATTTGTTCTTAAGAAAGTTCCTAAGAAAAGTCTACATCTGATTGGTGACATGTTCTCAAACAGCAGAATTGTTCGCAGATGTTTTCTTAGTTAGAAGTTAGCAACAAACGAGACATCATATTTAGTAGCATCAGCAATGGATACTAAGCAGTAAATAAAACCGATGCATGGAATGCAGTTACCATAGACCATTAACAGTCTACGGTATTTAATCATGCAGTGAACGCTGTATCTAGAGAAGGGCGCAGAACTGATGAAGTATATAGGCCTAGCACAATTAATACATAATGCAATTCAAAGTGCTTTACAAATGAGCAGAAGTGTGTAGTGTGTATTTATTAAAATAAACAAACATATAATTATGTGTAAAATAATGAATATAATTAATTACAAAATTATAAAGAAATATGAATATATTAAATTAGAACGGATGAAAACGGCTGCTTATTATGGGCAAACATGTCAGCTCTCAATAGTGCGTAGAGTTGTCTTGAGTGTGTGTAGATTTTGTTCTCACCTAAGAACAAATCCAAAATAACAAAACATTGGTGAATGCTAGAATCTTCGTGAAAATTGCGTAAGTGGGGTTTAAGAACAAATTTGTGAATGAGGCCCACTGTGAGGACTCGCCTCCCACTTTTGAAAAAACAAAACAAACCCACTATAAGGTATACCATTACATTTTAGGTTTAAGATGTTTGGCTAAGGTTAGGGCTAGATTTTAGGGTTGAGTTCGGTTTGATTCCGATTCATGGTGTCTCAATTAAAAAACGCTTCTTGATTAAATAAACTATTTTCAGGCTCTTACTTCACTTAAATGCAATATGAAACATAACTGGCAGTTAAACTGACTGGTCTTGATGAAGGTCTTTATCTGACCAAACAGGAACTGTACTGCATTAATTTGGAAGCACAGTGTTCTACATGTATAACACCAATTCGAAGCTGAAACTGAAACAGCTACATGAATTCAGCATCAATCATTTATTTTATTATTTACACCTGTGTTTTTCCCATTGTGACATGAATGTAAGTCAGTGCAATGTCATGCTAAGTTACAACAAGTTTTTTGTTTGTTTGTGTGGCTTAGTACAAGTACAAATAAGTAATATTTATCCTGTGGAGCTGTACAAGTGAATGCCCAGTATATGTCAGATTTGTTTTTTGTTGTTGGATTGAATTTGGATTTTTTCCCCATAGATAGTGAATATATCACAACTGTATATTTATTATTAAAAACTCACTATTTGTCACCCATATTAAGCCCCACCACTCTCTGTGCCACCCCTGAAGAGTAATCCAAATACAAATACAGAGCAAGGATAGCATATTAGGGCTATGCCCGACTGAGCTTTCTCTGAGCAGCCAACCCTGACAGACAGGAAAACACCCCCTGAGATCAGTTACAGAGCTAATTTGTACCTGTCAAGGGTCCTAATTACACGCGCACACACACACACACACACACACACACACACACACACACACACACACACACACACACACACACACAAACATTAAAGCTGTCAGTGATTCCAGTTATCCCAACAAATCCCCAGCTGTAATGCTAGCAGTGTCCAGGGACTTTTGCTAACTGGTAGCAGCCTTGGCCTGCAGCAACGCAGCCATCAGCTCAGCGTCGGGCTCGTCTTTGACCCAGTTAGTGACCAGGCTGTGATTTCTCCTTCAACCTCTAAACACAAGGAGATTAAATCTGACTCAGACTTGCATTCATATTACAGAAAAGCTAGCAACGCCTCTGTTTGGGCCAACACTAAGAAACACAGACAGGCTTTAGTTACATAAAGAATATATTTAACCATCTGCATTAGTGTCAACTTGTGATCATTCGTGAAGTTTTAGTTTACAGTATTTGCCAGTTACAATTATCTTTGGTAGATGTATCAATTATGATATTTTGAATGTCTGTTATTTATAATGTTTGGTCAAAGGACTTTCTCAAACTTTGATGAAAGGCAATGCGATATATATCAGGGAACTATAATTATTTTGGCTCCAAAAAAATACTCTTGGCAACGTTGTTCTTGTTTTAGCAGCCCTAGCTTGGTGGGTATGACAGCTTTAAAAGTAACATTATTACATAAATCAGCTCAGCACTGCAGCACAGTGACTTGGGATTTGCACTATTGCCTCACAGCAAGACGGTCCTGGGTTAGGAACACCTGCCTGTAGGTGTGAAAGTGTGTGTGTTAGGCCTATACCCAAAGATATTTATGACTGTAAGACTCTACACAAATACAATAACGTTCAACGGAGTACGGTATGTACCGGGGCCTGCACTGGCATACCTTTTAGGAGCTGCAGCCTCGCATTCTCAGTCCAACACTGACAAAGTCTCTTACCTTCTCCTGCTTCCTTAGCTATTTTATATGTTTTATATGTTACCAAACTTGCTGCCAGCAAGCATTCCGGTGTAGTGTGACAAAGTTTAGCTTATTGTACATTGCGCATTTACCATTGCAGACAGTCTACCTTAGCACCTTTAATTTTTATGTACGTGAGATATAAAGTATATGTGTATGTGTTTGTTGTGTTATGGTTGTCTAAGCTACTGGATGCCTAAAATTTCCCTCAGGATGAATAAAGTATCTATCTATCTATCTATCTATCTATCTATCTATCTATCTATCTATCTATCTATCTATCTATCATAGCTCGGGTGGTGACTGACAGACATGTTTTCCCCTTAGCTTGCTGCTAAGACTGTGCAGTAAAAAGAGGTGTCAAGTAACAAAGTACAAATACTTCGTTACCTTACATAAGTAGAAATTTTGGGTATCTATACTTTACTGGATTAATTATTTTACAGCAGACTTTTTATTCTTATACTTAATTAGATTCTATATTCACTGTCCACCGGAGACATTTATTGCGTTGCCTGTAAAGTGCTACCAACACACAGCAGCGCATGTGTAGTAGGGTTTAGCGAGCTGCTGAGGGAGCTGGACTTTGAGGATTTGATCTGCAACTTTGCAAAGAAAAAGACAAGAAATTAGAACTTCTAAAGGTAAGAGCTATGCTATCTGTAAATTGAGTAGGCTAATATAATCTGTTGTGATAGATAATGTACATATTTTGTTTAGTTTATTGAAATGCCATGCATATCAGACGTATTGCATCATAATTTTGTGATGCTGCTGCCATGTTGGTGTGAGACTTAGTTGTCAAGTGCAGTATATGTTGGCTTTTGCAGTTTGTGAAGTTGCAGCTGACTAATGGTGCGTTCTTTTTGTCTTGTAATCGCAACTAGTAGCTCTAGCGTGACGTCACATCCGTGTCGAAAAACGAATAACCGCGGGTTGTTGCATTCTTTTTGTCACACAATACTACGAGTCGGAGAAAAGATGGATTTTTGTAAAATTTTTAGTAACATTTAGGATTCTATTCACCCAGTTATTGACATATTACACACATATATTTCACAGTTTGATACATGAAAATTACGTTTTGATTAACGTTAACGTTAACGTTAGGCTACTGCTCTGCTTTCTGCTCAAGACTCGGCTTAAAGCCATTGTTGTCATATAGCAACCGAGCGTCTCTAGGCAATTTCAGCTGCACAAGCTACAAAATAACTAATTAGGCGGTATTTAACTCCTAATAAGACTGTAGAGACATGCCTATAGGTAGCAGCATACAGCGCTATGTTTAACTCCTAATAAGACTGTAGAGACATGCCTATAGGTAGCAGTATACAGCGCTATGTGTACGACTTCTTCATTTGGTTACAACAAAGACAAAAGTGCTTAAAATTGTAGATAACCACAATGTTTACTACGTGTTATGCACGACGTAGCCATCTTTGAAAGTGAGCTCGGGGTCCTCTGAGTTCAGACGACTTGACGAGTCGTAAATACGACCTCGGGGGCGTTCTTTTTGCAACTTCCGGGTCGTAACTCCGGAAAACAACTCGTAAAACGACTTCGGTGGACAAAAAGAACGCACCATAAGTGACTGTTATTTTGCAACCTGCACTCAGCTGTGTTGTGTGATGGCATTATTGTATCTTCAATCACGTTTCAGAATTACTATTGTGCTTTCTGCTTGGGTGATTTTTAGTGAATATTATATTGCCATAGTCTTGAGCCATACAATGCTTTGGTATGATTTAATTCATTGTAACATTGTCTTGCGATGTGAGTCAGATGGCAGTACTTGGTTTATTGAACTGGAAAGGCATACTTGATGCCTGCTCAGCTGGACTAGTCATTCATCTTTTTGTTTTTTTATTATTTTTTATTCGATAGTGACAGTTGATAGACAGGAACGGGGGAGAGAAAGAGAGAGAATGACATGCAGCAAAGGGCCGCAGGTCGGATTTAAACCTGGCCGCTGCAAAGGACTCAGCCTACAAGGGGCTCACGCATTGACATATACATAATGGACCAATAGATCCCGTTGCTCTGGACGGAGACCAGTGAAGGCTATTAGAAGCACTTTTGCGGGGATCCCTTGCTTTACTGCGCAGCCTCCAACTGACGGAGACAACGTAAATGTGACGTGAGCAACGTGTCTGAAAGTTGTAAGTCTTCTGGTAGCTGTGCCAAGAGAAATCTCAATCATTCCCAATCTTACAGAGATGGAGAGTGTAGGTATATGTAAGGAGATAACATAAGCACAGGCTAATTATTGCTAACTAACATGCTAGTTAACATTAGCAATTAAACCTAAACAGCTAATGTAAGTCGAAACTGCCTGCAAGCTTCTCCTGTACTATACGGTAATTCCTCTACTGTGCGACAGTAAGTCACTTGGTTATGACACAATTGTTAGCCTATTTTTACAAAAACGTCTGCTACGGAGCCATAACGTGAGGTACAAGGTAATGGAGCCTTTTATACGTTGTCGTGTTTCTTTAGAACTAAACAACGGACAAATAGAGTCTTTAAACGCTTCAGATGTAAAGTTATTCGCAGTCAAGTTACATAAAAAAAAAATAGTGGTCAGTGGAATGCTAACAGGAGGTGATACCTTTGTAGCAACAAAATGGCGCCATCGGAGGTTCGAGTTCTGAAGCGAAGCTTACCCTCTTGGGCTCACGCTGTCACTACCCAAAGTGAGTAGAGTGCAGATTTGAGTTGCGCATGTGTCACTTTGCGACGAGTGCAGATGTGAGTTGCGCATGCGTCACTTTGCGACAAGTAACCTACAAGATGCTAACGGCGGTTTGAGCAAACGTTAGCAATCAAGTAGCCTACTAGATGCTAACGGCGTTTTGAGCTAACGTTAGCAATCAAGTAGCCTACTAGATGCTAATGGCGTTTTTAGCTAACATTAGCAATCAAACAATCATAGATAGCTAAAACGTTTTTGAAATGACTGCTAGCTACAAGTTAGCAATCAGACACAACAAAGGCTGTCACTTGAATGGCGTTTTGAGCTACCGTTAGCAACCAAACAATCATAGATAGCTAAAACGTTTTATAAATGATTTCCATCTTCTGTTATTGTATGTAAAGAGAAAGGTTTATTATTTTACAGATTTCACAAATTTCAGTAAGACACGTTATGCAGTACACAGTTTAAATCTGAGCATGCGCAACTCACATTTGCACTCGACCAGAGCCGGTCTGACTCGGCTAACATCGGGTATGACACGTTATGCCATAAACCGTTTAAATCTGAGCATGCGCTACTCAAATCTGCACTCTACTCACTTTGGGTAGTGACACACGCTCTGGGGGAGTTAGAGGCCTCCCCAAGTCATTCATCTTTTGACCAGTAGTGATTTGGCATGTGATTTATGTATGCCTATTTAGTTCGCTGTGCAGTACGCACTGTACCATGTAGCCTACTTCATGGGGGGAGAGGCAGAGGTAGAGTGGTCTGCGCACCCCTCCCCCCGCCAGCACCCCGCACCCCCTGCTGAAAATGACTTCCCGCGCCTCTGCTGCACCGGTGCCTTAACAACCGTTATCTACCGGACCGAATAGCAACGCGGATTTTGGTGCCTTATTAGCGCCACTTAAATGCCTGTGCTTCTCTCTGATGCTCCGAAAACGGACGTTAAAGGGAACTGAAACATCGCCGCATGGGACGCTAGTTAACACTACACTCGACAGCAGGTAACGTTAGCCTAGCGTTAGCTAGCAGCTGGAGTAAACACGGTTAAAATGCTGACATCTAAACGGTGTAAAGTGTATGTAATAACCTGATTCACATCAGTTATTTTGTATTTTTCTCTGTTCTTAAATATGTGGGTTATTGATATGCATAACCTTTCTTTGGTTTATGTTAATGTGCATTAGGCTACATTTATTGAAATCAATAAGTTTTATTCTGTTCATAAAGTTATTTGCAGGTAATATTTTACTTGATGTGTTAATGCTTGTTTAGTAAAAGAAAAAATAACTTAATTATTTACTTTAGAGATGACCTGAGTTTGATTTCCTGTTGACCTCTGGGGATCACGCGAAGAAGAAAAAAAGGAAGGAGGAGAGGAAAAGGAGAAACACGAGGGTGTAGAGTAGAGCAGAGTTGAGTACATAGTGAGAGACAAAACGTAAAGCCTAGCGTTTTAATGTGCATTTTAAATACATAAGACTGCGAACTGTTTCCTTTATCGCTCTACGAGTGTGAGTCGGCACTGTTTACTGCTGGCCAAGTGTGGTTTCATCGGACTGAAGCAGCTAGCCAGCTTAGCTAACACGCCACCATCGCCGGAGAGACGACGGCCGCCTTCTTCGCCGGCACGGACCGGAGCGGAGACTGTGGTCGGGAAAGGTTTCGGAGTTCGACGCGGAGGTGTTACTACGGAGGTTCTGCTGCTCATCGCTCTGTGCGGACGACTGAAACGGTCTGGAGAGGAGGACGCGCGGAAGAACTGTTCTCGCTCTACAGAGGTAGGCCTACTGGTGGCCTCCTTTTTTTTTTTCTTTTCATCCTGAGCTCCAACTTTAAGCGCGCCAACGAAATTTAATGCAAGCTTGCTAAAAGAACGAACTAAAACAAAAGTGCGCACTCAGGTACAAAAATACTAAAAACTAAACGGCCCGGTCTATCTGTTTCTATTTCATTTTCATATTGTGATTTCCCTGTATTAACGTGAATTGAATCCTGCATTCCGTGAATACAAAGTTGAACCGGGATATGGTATCTGTGTTGTTTCTCATTATACTGTAAAACTAGATGGGTTAATTAATATATACTTGAGCCTTAAGTTAGTATTGTTTTGTTATTAAATTAGGATTGTTCCCCTAGCCTCTCATTAGTTACCAAAGTCATAACGAGAGTCCTATCTACCCTAGACAGATTTATTATACACTGAGATGTCTCTTTCACCATGTTATCAAGTAATCCAAGGGTGTAACACTGTGATTGCTGCATAAAGTGTTTTTTCATATTTCGAGCCTATGGTGAAAGGGTTACATTTCGGGGTGCCGCGTCTGGGATCATTTTTTTTGTTAAAATTTATAGATGTTTTGATGTTGAGTGCAGATTGACCCTTTCACGAGAATACATAAGCTGTGTAATTAACATTGTGCATTCCCTGTTTGTTTTGAGCACACAAAATGGATGCTGCTGAGATTGAAGCTTGGTGTAAAGAAGCGGTTAGAAATTTGTTGTGAGTAGTAGTTTTAAGTGATGTTGCTACCGATGTCACAGACGATACTCTGTTTGAAGCTCTGAGTCTAGTTAAAGTTTTAGGAAAGACTGAGATAGTTGATCGCTGCCTAGATACAGCCTCCAAGACACATTTTGTGTTGATTCAGACATCCACTGACCTTACCAAACATACCTTACCTGATCGTGTTGGGCTTCCTGGAGGGGCTGGACCCTGGCCTGCCCATGTGCTCCCTGCTCTTGTGGAGGGTGAAGATTTTGAAGCTAAACTCTTGACATTTCTAAAGCATGAAGGAAAATCCATGACTGACGTTAAAGGCCTACTCAACCCTTCACCCCTTGACATGAACACTGCATTGATTAATGCAATCAGTTCTCTGGTGGATAAATGCAACACTGTGCCTGCCGATACTCAAAGTTACCGAAAGCTCCACACATTTTCTGGTGTAAAACCTACCCCCAGTGGGGAAGAAGAATATGATGCATGGGCGGAGCAGACAATGCATTTGTTGGAGGAATGGCAATGCAGTGACAATGTGAAGAAACAAAGGATAGTAGAAAGTCTAAAAGGTCTTGCTGCTGACATAGTTAGGTTTCTACGGGCGCAGAACCCCAGTGCTACTTCATATGACTACATGCAAGCTTTGGAAACAGCTTTTGGAACTACTGAGAGTCCAGCTGACCTTCTTGTAAAATTCAGACACACATTTCAATGTGAAGGGGAGAAAATGTCTGCCTTCTTGCTTAGGTTGGATAAACTGCTACACTGTGTGTTCCGGAAAGGGGGAGTGGAGCTGTCTGAAATGAATCAACTCCGCATCGAGCAGATTGTGAGAGGTGCATTGCCACAAGACATGATTGCCCTTCGCATCCGTATGACACACAAGCTGCGAGATCCTCCTACTTTCAATGAGTTGTTAAAAGAGGTAAGAGAGGAAGAGGACATGCTTCAGACTAGGAATGATGTCAAGAGCACAGTGATATCTAACACTGTTACTCCTGTTTCCAAGCCCTCTTGAAACGAAAGTCAATCCTGAAATGGAACAACTGAGAAAAGAAATTAGTGTCATGAAAGCTGAAATGATTAGCTTCAAAGCTGCTACAGTTGCAACACAGCCCGACACCCAAAGTCCACAGCCTGAAATCCCCATCACGGCAAGATACAGGAGTAACGAAACCTCACAAAGGGTTGGCAATGATGATGAAAGATCCAGAGTATTTTGTTACAGATGTGGGGAGGATGGACATTATAAGCGGGATTGTAAAGGTGACGAAAACCTCAAGAAAGTCAACAAGCGCCTAATCAAACTGACAAGGAAGTCGTTAAACTACCGCGGGAACCAGTAAAGGAACGGCCTGGCAACCCGTTGGTGAAAACACGTTCCACCAAGTGCATCAATCCAGACGAGAAAGTTGAAGACGCTATACCAGAAGGCTTAGTGGGGCCAAGCTCTGCTGTACCAGTGCAGATTGAGGGCATTTATGCTAAAGCCATACTCGATAGTGGTTCTCAAGTCACTTTGCTGTACAGATCTTTCTACGACAGATACTTGACACACCTGCCATTGACACCCATCAGTGTTTTGCAATTATGGGGTCTTAGTTCTTCTGATTACCCCTATGATGGCTATTTGTCACTTAAGTTGGAGTTTTTGGAAGCTGACGTAGGACTGACTGAGACCATTGATGCCCTTGTGTTGGTCTGTCCCGACCCAGTTGTGAAAGGTGAAGCTTCCATGCTTGTTGGTACAAACACACCGACCGTGAGACGACTACTTAAGAGCTGTAAAGAAAGAAGAGGAGAAAATGTCTTAAGCTCAATGCACATTCACCCTACTTTCATAAAGGTTTTTGAAGAGCTTGCAGAGCTCCCATCTGATGATTTTATTGATAAAGACGACAACAAGAGAGGAACGGTGTGGTTCACACAAAATAAACCTATTACTTTGCGTCCTGGAGGGGTAGCCAGAGTGACAGGTGTGCCAAAGTTTCAAGGAATGCTGAGCACTCATGCCATACTTGTGGACTCACCTGATGAACCTGCAGAAGAACCGCGGTTTCCGGAAGGGCTCTTGGTAAGACCGGAATTGCAGGCATCCGGTGTGATGTCTAAGAAGATCACTGTGCTGGTCAGAAATGTGTCAGCAAGAGAAATCACATTGATCAGGGGAATACCAGTTGCTCATCTGTTCCCCGTCGACGTCATGCCATCTCATTCTGTAAATAAAGAGTCCAATGTTGAGTCAGCTGAGAAAGTAACCCCATCTTCCCTTAAACTTTGGAGATTCGCCAGTCCCTAAGGAATGGAAGGACAGATTAGTGGGGAAAATGATGGAACACAGGGAGGTTTTCGACCCATGAGTTTGATGTCGGCTGCTGTAGCAAAACGTACACACCACACTATCAAATGCACTGAGCACAAACCGTTTCGAGAGAGGTCGCGTCGGCTGCCACCTGCTGACGTCGAGGCATTGAGACAGCATCTTTCACAACTGAAAGCTGCTGGGATCATCACTGACTCACGAAGTCCTTACGCTTCACCCATTGTGGTGGTGAGGAAGAAGAATGGAAAGATTAGGATGTGTGTGGACTTCAGGACATTAAACAGACGCACTATTCCTGACCAGTATACAGTGCCAAGGATTGAAGATGCATTGGCATGTCTGAGTGGAAGCAAGTGGTTTAGTGTGCTAGACCTCCGAAGTGGATACTACCAAGTGCCTATGGATCAAGCTGACAAAGAGAAAACAGCTTTCATCTGCCCAGTTGGCTTCTATCAGTTTGAAAGGATGCCACAGGGAGTGACAGGGGCTCCAGCAACTTTCCAGCGGATCATGGAACAAACTGTTGGGGATATGAATTTGCTGGAAGTCTTAGTTTATTTGGATGATCTTATCGTGTTTGGAGCAACCCTTGAAGAGCACGAGGCAAGGCTGTTAAAGGTGCTTGACCGCCTTAAAGACCGAGGGGCGCCAAACTGTCACTGGATAAATGCCAGTTTTGTCTACCATCCGTGACTTATGTGGGACATATCATCTCTCAAGATGGAGTATCCACAGACCCAAAGAAGACTGAAGCTGTAACCACCTGGCCCAGACCAACTACTGTGACTGCTTTGCGGTCATTTCTTGGGTTCTGTGGATACTACAGACGCTTTGTGAAGGATTACTCCAAAGTGGTCTATCCATTGAACCAGCTGTTGTCCGGCTACCCACCCGCTGCCAAGAAGGCTAAGATGAAAGAGGGCAACACCTACCTAAACCTGTCGGAGCCTTTTGGTTGTAGGTGGGATGACAAATGTGAAGTAGCTTTTCAGGAGCTGAAGCAGAGGCTTACCCAAGCTCCTGTGTTGGCCTTCGCAAACCCACAACTACCATATGTGCTGCATGTGGATGCTAGCCAAGAAGGTCTAGGTGGCGTGTTGTATCAGGACCAAGGAGAAGGGTTAAGACCAGTCGCCTTCGTTAGTCGAAGCCTTTCCCCATCTGAGAGACATTACCCGGCCCATAAACTAGAGCTTTTGGCCTTGAAGTGGGCGGTGGTGGACAAATTGCATGATTACCTGTACGGGACAACGTTTGAAGTGAGAACGGATAACAACCCGTTAACCTACGTGTTGACGTCTGCCAAGTTAGATGCTACGGGTCACCGCTGGCTTGCCGCATTGTCCACTTACGACTTCAGTCTCAAGTACAGATCAGGTGCTCAAAACATTGATGCAGACGCTCTATCTCGTCGCCCACACCCCACACCAACCCACGGACAGGAGTGGAAAGATGTACCTGCAACCGGTGTGAGAGCCATGTGCCAGATGTCTGTGGTGACTAAACAGAAAAACCAATGTCCTGATAGAGCAGTTGACCACCTGGGACTCTCTATACATGCCATCCCACAAGCCTACTGCAATATTTCTACCCTGAGTGTCAAGGGGATGCCTCTGTTAAGTCCTACAGAGCTATCAAATGCTCAACAAGAAGATCCTGGCCTTGGCGAAGTATGTTCAGCTCTCAGCAGTGGAGATGCAACGCACGTGGATAAGACAAGGCATCCATTTTGCCCTCTGCTTCTGAGAGAGTGGGATCGGTTAAAGCTAAAAGAAGGAGTCATGTATCGCATCACCAGTCCACCTGGCAAACACTGCCGTTTTCAGCTGGTCTTGCCAGAAAAGTACAGGAAGATGGTGATGAAATCACTGCATGATGACTCCGGTCATTTGGGCCTAGACAAAACATACGGGCTAATTAAAGATAGATTTTAGTGGCCACGGATGAAGTCTGATGTCGAGGATTACTGCAAATCCTGTGTGCGGTTGCGCATAAAGAGAAAGACTCTACCCAAGAAAGTTTCGCCCGGCTCATATGCAAAGTGATGGACCTTTAGACCTTGTGTGTATGGATTTTTGTCCATCGAACCGGACTCGAGAAATACAGAACATGTCCTGGTCATTACTGATCACTATACCCGCTATGCTCGGGCCGCTTCCAACAAGGGACCAAAAATCCTCTACGGTGGCTAAAGTGTTAATGGAGAAATACTTTGTCCATTATGGATTGCCAAAGAGGATGCACAGTGATCAAGGACGGGATTTTGAGAGTCGTCTTATTCATCAGTTACTGAGTACACTTGGGGTTGAGAAATCAAGAACTACGCCCTATCATCCTCAAGGGGATCCGCAGCCTGAGAGATTTAATAGGACACTGTTAAACATGCTGGGGACCCTGGAGCCAAACGGTAAGAAAAAGTGGAGTCAGCACATTGGCCACCTTGTCCACGCCTACAATTGCACTCCAAATGAGGCCACTGGGTTTTCGCCCTATTACCTAATGTTTGGACGTGAGGCGAGATTGCCTGTGGATTTGTGTTTTGGAACATCCAGCGACGGCACACAACAAGAAACCTACCTCAAGTATGTGACAGATATGAGGAAGGACTTGAAAGCTGCATATGAACTCGCAGAATCCACTGCCGCCAAGCAGAATGAAGGCAATAAGCGGAGGTATGACCAGAAGATACGTTACTCGCAGCTATTGCCTGGAGACAGAGTTTTGATAAGGAATCTGGGATTACAGGGAAAGCATAAACTGGCAGATCGCTGGGCTTCAACTCCTTATGTAGTGGAAAGTCAGATGCCAAACTTACCAGTGTTCCGGGTGAGACCAGAAGATAGTAGCGGACCCGTCAAAGTTCTCCATCGAAATCACCTTCTGCCTCTAGGACAGACAGTGCGTCTGGACCCAGTTCCTGTTGCTGATCCTACGCCTAGTAGGAGAGTCCTCCGAAGGAGAAGGAAGACACGTCACAAAGATATACCAGAAGATGGCAAAATGTCACAGCAAACACCAGACAACAAATCTGGGGAAGGAGAAGTGAAACCAGACGATTGTGATGAAAAAGAGTACACAGACTCAGAAAATGAAGAGCTTGGGATGTGGTATGACTTACCTGTCAGAATCCCCGGGAATAGAGTGGATGAAGAAATGTCAGAACCATTTAGCCTGGATTTGGATCTTGTATTGAATAAAATGACTGGACAACCAGAGGTGATACAGTCAGGAGTGATGCAAGATATTGTGGAAACGGATGAAGGAGAAAATGGACCAGAGTCTATTGAGACAAAAGGAGAAGCTGAGCTAACAGAAACAATAGAGACACAAGAAACAATCCAAAGAGATGAAACCTTGGATGTAGAGAATCACTCCCTTCAAGAAGACGCAGAAACTGAAACTGAGACCAGACGAACTCAAAGAGCCAGAAGAGCTCCTTTTCGATTAACATATGACACACCAGGACATCCAAGCATCTTAGCAGCTCACTCTGTGAGATATGTCTCTTGCCTTTATAAGTGGATAGGTTCCCCTGTTATAACCTAGTCATAGGTGCTAGCTTTATTCAAAAAAGAACCGAAAAAAAAACAACAAAAAAAACAACAAAAAAAACCCTCACAATTTATGTTGTGCCATGTTTGCTTATGTTTTTATAAAAGCACTAAGTCATGAGGGTCATGTCTTATATTGGTGAGGGGTGAGTGTAATAACCTGATTCACATCAGTTATTTTGTATTTTTCTCTGTTCTTAAATATGTGGGTTATTGATATGCATAACCTTTCTTTGGTTTATGTTAATGTGCATTAGGCTACATTTATTGAAATCAATAAGTTTTATTCTGTTCATAAAGTTATTTGCAGGTAATATTTTACTTGATGTGTTAATGCTTGTTTAGTAAAAGAAAAAATAACTTAATTATTTACTTTAGAGATGACCTGAGTTTGATTTCCTGTTGACCTCTGGGGATCACGCGAAGAAGAAAAAAAGGAAGGAGGAGAGGAAAAGGAGAAACACGAGGGTGTAGAGTAGAGCAGAGTTGAGTACATAGTGAGAGACAAAACGTATAGCCTAGCGTTTTAATGTGCATTTTAAATACATAAGACTGCGAACTGTTTCCTTTATCGCTCTACGAGTGTGAGTCGGCACTGTTTACTGCTGGCCAAGTGTGGTTTCATCGGACTGAAGCAGCTAGCCAGCTTAGCTAACACGCCACCATCGCCGGAGAGACGACGGCCGCCTTCTTCGCCGGCACGGACCGGAGCGGAGACTGTGGTCGGGAAAGGTTTCGGAGTTCGACGCGGAGGTGTTACTACGGAGGTTCTGCTGCTCATCGCTTCTGTGCGAACTGAAACGGTCTGGAGAGAGGACGCGGTAGGAACTGTTCTCGCTCTACAGAGGTAGGCCTACTGGTGGCCTCGCTCTTCTTTTAATCCTGAGCTCCAACTTTAAGCGCGCCAACGAAATTTAATGCAAGCTTGCTAAAAGAACGAACTAAAACAAAAAGTGCACTCAGGTACAAAAATACTAAAAACTAAACGGCCCGGGTCTATCTGTTTCTATTTCATTTTCATATTGTGATTTCCCTGTATTAACGTGAATTGAATCCTGCATTCCGTGAATACAAAGTTGAACCGAGATATGGTATCTGTGTTGTTTCTCATTATACTGTAAAACTAGATGGGTTAATTAATATATATTGAGCCTTAAGTTAGTATTGTTTTGTTATTAAATTAGGATTGTTCCCCTAGCCTCTCATTAGTTACCAAAGTCATAACGAGAGTCCTATCTACCCTAGACAGATTTATTATACACTGAGATGTCTCTTTCACCATGTTATCAAGTAATCCAAGGGTGTAACACTGTGATTGCTGCATAAAGTGTTTTTTCATATTTCGAGCCTATGGTGAAAGGGTTACATGTATTTCACTGTAGAGGATTCTAACACCAGACTGTAGCTGCCGTTGTCTGAAAAACACAGACTCAGCCTGAAATAAGTCATTGTTATAAGTTATTGTTATTACATTTTTAATAAATCATTTAATTTTGACCCTGTGACCTTAGCAATACACAAGCCGTTCTTTAGTGTCACCTTGTGCTCTATTTTTTTTAGATCAACTTTTTATTGTTTTATATTTTTGAACATACAGAGTAGACAAATACAACTGAATAAGATGCTACTTTTTTTGTGGAGGTGGGATAGTGCACTATAGGCCCCTGTGGAGCGGCCTAAGCTTTTGTCCTTAATGGCATTTTTTTCCCCTTACATTACTTTTACTTTTATACTTTAAGTAGTTTTGAATCCAGTACTTTTACACTTTTACTTGAGTAAAAAGCTTGACTTGATACTTCAACTTCTACAGATTTTTTTTCAAACCCTAGTATCTATACTTCTACTTGAGTAATGAATGTGAATACTTTTGACACCTCTGGCAGTAAACCTATATACTCGACTCGACCTAACTCGATGATAGAGATTTGTAGTGCATCATTTAAACATCCTGATGGCATATTCTGCACTCTTGTGTTCCAAAAAGTGCACGGTGCAACTCTGAAACCTGAAAAACCTGAAAGTTACAGATATTCTTATGCATAAAGTTTCAACAAAAACAATTACTTATTCACACAAATGCTGCACTAAAAGCTTCTTTATAGTGCATGTGAATCGAAGGAAGGCTACAACCATGGACATCAGGCATTATGTGTGTGCACCATAAAAGTCATTCATCATTCATATAATTTTTCAGGTTTGCAGCACTGACTTATAAACAGAGACCCATCATATAATTTGTAATTGCCATGGTGAGGCATATGATCTACATGTACAGTATAGATATGCAAACCGCTCCAACAAAAGTGACAGATTTGGTTCTGTGTTGCCATAACAGCTGCTGTTAAGGCCTCATTGGTTTACTGTTTTACAATCTAGGATTGTGTGCAGACAAGGCTGACAGGATAGATGATGTTCATTTCTAGTAAGCAGATATTTGTTATCCTGGACTGTCCTCAGAAGCAAAAACAAAAATAAGATCACCATCATGGAAGTTTACACCTCCATCTGGGGTTTACTGACTGTTTTCTTTGCCAGAGATGCAGCAGTATGGGGAGTGTTTTGTGATCTGTCAAGTCTTGTCCATGGGGGGCGAACTGCTGATGTTGCACAACATGTGGAGCCGTTGAGAAAAATGTACTCCTACAAATTGAACTTCAAAACTCCACCAACTAAAACTTTAGTAGTAGATAACATTTTATCACAAAATGGAAAACTAAATTATTTAATTGTTAATGATTCTAAATTGCATGAAAGATTATAAGTGCAGTTTTTGATGTTACATTACATATACACAAAAACAATAAATAAAAAAAACATTTTAGCCCTCAGACATTTTTACTTCTTTTTTATTGGTGAAATAACACGACAAAAAGAAAAGAGTATATACTATATATACTGAAAATGTGTAAGACGGACATAAGACAGACAAACAATAACAGTAACGATAACAAAAAACAGTTTTACTGATATATGTGATGATATAATAGGAGGTTAAGTGTAGAGATTAGATTGAATGTGTGTGTGTGTGTGTGTGTGTGTGTGGGGGGGGGGGGGGGGGGGTGTATGTGTTTGTGTGTGTGTGTGTGTGTGTGTGTGTTTTGTGTGTGGGGGGGTGTTTATTTTTTGATCCTGGACAGGTCGGTGTTTTTAGTAAGTAATGTTAAAGACAAAGAAAGACGTTGGTTTGAAATATAAAATAACGGTTTTTCTAAATGAATTATTTGTAGAGTAAGGAATGGGTGTGGTTAAATGTCCAGAAAATATAAATTATCTGTCTGTTCATTGTTGTTGTATGTTCTATGAACTAAAACATTCTGTTAAATTGATTTATAAGCAAGAGAAAAAGAAAGGAAGTGAAAGAAGAGTGAAGAAGGAACAAAAACTTTAAATTTACTCAAATTATCAACATTTAGCCTCCACAGACCAACTGTTGTGACGACAACTATTGTTTTAGCTTTTCACTAAAGCCACTGTTCATAATAATTTACTAGACCACTTCTTCATACCATGTTGTAGATGTTGCTATAGGTTTAGTTTAGTTTTTATATCAGTAATGACCTTGGCAGCTGTTTGAAGGCAGGTGCAGGGTGGAGGCTGCACATGTGCAGCGGTTAGCAGCTGAATTAGAAGCAGCTGGGACCACTAACAGCCTGCCCTCCCTTCTTTGTCTCATGCACACTCCATCTCATGTTCAGGAGTTTGTCAGTGCACCCCAGCCCTTTACCTGATGTCATTACAGCTAATGAGGCTGAACCGTGTGTGTGTGTGTGTGTGTGTGTGTGTGCGCTGATTTTAACCCAGAGGAAGCCCCAGTGTTGTGTAACACACACTGACATGCATACATACTGTACAGCAAACATGAGTAGCAAAGAGACCACCTGGTAGACAAGGTAAGGAATATTTTTACAGTAAGGACAAACCTTCTCAACCATGGACTATGAAAACATAATGACATAACTAGTATTTACTTTTTATAATACCTGTAATAAGACAGGGACCATAGATGAAAAAGGCACACTACTAACCTGGGAACTTAAAAGCCAGCTAATATCATATATATATATATATATATATATATATATATATATATTTTTTTTTTTTTTTTTTTTTTTATAAAAATCAAATTTTATATTCGCATTTCGTGTTAACTCATTAATTAATTAACGGCGACAATTATTTTATCGAGCATTAACACAGTTTTTATTATTTTTTTTAATTATTGTAAAAGTCTGTTGCTCACAGACTTTTATTTTGTAAAAGTCTGTGCTGACTGCTGCCGCACTTACAGGAACTGGAAAAGAAAAGAATAAACAAACCAACAAACATGGAGAAGGGTACGGAACTTTTACATGGCCATTTTCATTTTAAAGTTCTTCCAGACGGCGCAGTCGACAGACCCAAAGTTATTTGTAACCATTGCAAAGTTGAATTTTCTTATCACCGGAGTACTTCCACTCTGAAATATCAGCTAAATGCAATACACACCGTTGATACCAGCAAATCATTCAACGAAAAAAACAATGGCGCATCGGCAGACTATGTTAGATGCAGCGTGTGGGAGAAGTATAGATAAACAAAGGCAAGAGAAGCTAACAAATGCCATAGCGAAGTGGATAGCTGCAGACTGCAGGCCCATTAGTGTTGTGGAGGACATCTGTCTGAGAAACATTCTGAGAATCACAACAAATGACAGCAGGTATGAGATTCCCTCAAGACGCACCATCACAAGAAGAATACCTGGGTTTTATGAAAAGGAGAGGACTGTAAAAGCGACAACTTTACAACGTGTTACTCTCACTGGGGACTACTAGACATCACTGGGTAACCTTAATTACCTTGGAGTTACAGTTTTAATGTTATGATTGTAGCTCAGGATTTTGTGGGCAGTTCTTTTATTTATATATATATATATAACAAACAGGATAACATGAATGCCCTGGCAGTGGCAATAAGCTTTAATTGTGTATTTGCTTTGATTACATTGTTTAAGTTGAGATTTACACTAAATATTTTAACTGCTACTGTATAAACAAAATGCTGATGTTAAGTGTTTGCAGAACAAATTTTATGGCACTTTCGTTCATATGGCAGAACATTTAAAATAAAACTGCGCTATACACTACTTTTGACTTCATTATTGGATTTTGTGCATAACAATGCGATTAATTGCGATTAATCAGGGAAATCATGCAATTAATCACGATTAAAACTTTTAATCATTGCCCAGCCCTAATAAATATACAGTGCCTTGCGAAAGTATTCGGCCCCCTTGAACTTTTCGACCTTTTGCCACATTTCAGGCCTCAAACATAAAGATATAAAACTGTAATTTTTTGTGAAGAATCAACAACAAGTGGGACACAATCATGAAGTGGAACGAAATTTATTGGATATTTCAAACCTTTTAAACAAATAAAAACTGAAAAGTATGGGGCAAAATTATTCAGCCCCCCTTAAGTTAATACTTTGTAGCGCCACCTTTTGCTGCGATTACAGCTATAAGTCGCTTGGGGTATGTCTCTATCAGTTTTGCACATCGAGAGACTGACATTTTTGCCCATTCCTCCTTGCAAAACAGCTCGAGCTCAGTGAGGTTGGATGGAGAGCGTTTGTGAACAGCAGTTTTCAGTTCTTTCCACAGATTCTCGATTGGATTCAGGTCTGGACTTTGACTTGGCCATTCTAACACCTGGATATGTTTATTTGTGAACCATTCCATTGTAGATTTTGCTTTATGTTTTGGATCATTGTCTTGTTGGAAGACAAATCTCCGTCCCAGTCTCAGGTCTTTTGCAGACTCCATCAGGTTTTCTTCCAGAATGGTCCTGTATTTGGCTCCATCCATCTTCCCATCAATTTTAACCATCTTCCCTGTCCCTGCTGAAGAAAAGCAGGCCCAAACCATGATGCTGCCACCACCATGTTTGACAGTGGGGATGGTGTGTTCAGGGTGATGAGCTGTGTTGCTTTTTACGCCAAACATAACGTTTTTGCATTGTTGCCAAAAGTTCGATTTTGGTTTCATCTGACCACAGCACCTTCTTCCACATGTTTGGTGTGTCTCCCAGGTGGCTTTTGGCAAACTTTAAACGACACTTTTATGGATATCTTTAAGAAATGGCTTTCTTCTGCCACTCTTCCATAAAGGCCAGATTTGTGCAGTATACGACTGATTGTTGTCCTATGGACAGAGTCTCCCACCTCAGCTGTAGATCTCTGCAGTTCATCCAGAGTGATCATGGGCCTCTCGGCTGCATCTCTGATCAGTCTTCTCATTGTATGAGCTGAAAGATTAGAGGGACGGCCGGTTCTGGAGATTTGTAGTGGTCTGATACTCCTTCCATTTCAATATTATCGCTTGCACAGTGCTCCTTGGGATGTTTAAAGCTTGGGAAATCTTTTTGTATTCAAACCGGCTTTAAACTTCCCACAACAGTATCTCGGACCTGCCTGGTGTGTTCCTTGTTCTTCATGATGCTCTCTGCGCTTTACACGGACCTCTGAGACTATCACAGAGCAGGTGCATTTATAACGGAGACTTGATTACACACAGCTGGATTCTATTTATCATCATTAGTCATTTAGGTCAACATTGGATCATTCAGATATCCTCACTGAACTTCGGAGAGAGTTTGCTGCACTGAAAGTAAAGGGGCTGAATAATTTTGCACGCCCACTTTTCAGTTTTTTATTTGTTAAAAAGTTTTAAATAGCCAATGAATTTCGTTCCACTTCATAATTGGGACCCACTTGTTGTTGATTCTTCACAAAAAATTACAGTTTTATATCTTTATGTTTGAGGCCTGAAATGTGGCAAAAGGTCGAAACGTTCAAGGGGCGAATACTTTCGCATAGTACACTATATATATATATATATATATATATATATATATATATATATATATATATATATATATATATTGACCTCAGAGCTCAAGAGTTTAAAAGTCTGAGCCTGGTGATGTGGGACTGGATTCTGGGTGATTTGGGTCTTTAATAATCCGTTTGGCTTTCTTCCTGCACTGCTGGGTGTAGAGGTCCTTGATAGACGGCAGCTTGGTCCTGGACAGTTTTCACCACCCTCATTAAAGTCTTACGGTTGTGGCCAGTGCAACTGCCATACCAGGCAGTAATGCAACCAGTCAGGATAGTCTCGATGGTGCACCTGAAGAAGTTGCAGAGTAGCCTGGAGTCCATGTTGAACCTCATTAGCCTGCAGAGGAAGAATAAGATTAGATTTTTAGATTAGATATTTTTTTATTGATCTCAAACAAATGGGACACACAGCACACATACAGAGTACACATTAAATAATAGGAAACAATATACATTAAATAATAATTGAATACTACACGAGCAATATTTAAAATATATACAATTTGGAAATAAAATGTACAACTGATTCAACAGATATAAAGTTAATGTACAAGTTGAGGAGTAAAAATGTACAACTGTTTCCCTAGTAAAGATAGGATGTAGATAAACCTGTTGTGCAAGGTTGTGCAAGGTGCATTCAGTGAAGTTGTGATGTATATGAGTCTTATCTCACACCCAGTGATGAAGTGTTAAAAAGTTTAATTGCCTGTGGTAGAAATGATTTCCTGTAGCGGTCTGTGCGACATCGAAGCTGTCGGAGCCTCTTAGAGAAGGTGCTCCTCTGTTGGAACAGTGTGGGGTGGAGAGGGTGGTCGGGGTTATCCATGATAGATAACAGTTTGTTCAGTGACCTCCTCTCCACCACAGCTTCAAATGTGTCCTGTTTGCAGCCAATAACGGAGCCAGCCTTCCTGATCAGTTTGTTCAGCCTGTTTGTATCGCTGGCTCCAATGCTGCTGCCCCAGCAGATGGCGGAGAACAGAGCGCTGGCTACAACAGACTGGTAGAACATCTCCAACATTCTGCTGCACATGTTGAAGGATCTCAGCTTCCTCAGGAAATAGAGTCTGCTCATCCCCTTCTTGTAAACAGCAGTGCTGTTGATTTTCCAGTTCAGCCTGTTGTCGATGTTGACACCCAGGTATCTGTACTCTTCAACCATGTCCACATCTCCACCCAGAATGCAAAGGGGCTGCGGAGCCATTCCCTTCCTACTGAAGTCAATCACCATCTCTTTGGTCTTATCCACGTTCAGCAGCAGGTTTATTCTTACCAGACCACTCCACAAAGTTGTCCACCAGCGCTCTGTACTCTCCCTCCTGTCCATCCCTTATACACCCAACAACTGCAGAGTCATCAGAGAACTTCTGTAGGTGACATGACTCTGAGTTATACTGGAAGTCTGTGGTGTATAATGTGAACAGAAAGGGAGACAGCACAGTCCCCTGCGGATCCCCTGTATCACTCACCACCACATCAGACAGAACACGGTCCAGACGGACATACTGTGGTCTGTCTGTCTGTCAGTTAGTCAGTGATCCAGGAGACTGTGGACGCACCGACACCCATCATCCGCAGCTTCTCACCTAGTAGCAGTGGCTGGATGGTGTTGAATGCACTAGAGAAATCAAAAAATTTGATTCACACAGTGGTGCCACCACCATCCAGGTGAAAATGAGCTCGCTGCAGCTGATAGATGACAGCATCGTCCACTCCCAGATGAGGCTGGTACGCAAACTGTAGAGGATCCAGAGAAGATCTCACCTGCGGCCTCAGATAGGCCAAGACCAGCCTCTCCAAGATAGATAATCGCCGTCACTCTCTCACTTCTCCCTCGCTCACCAGCTCCCCACACACACACATCACACATGCACACACCAGCGCACAAGTATAAACATCAGGCCACTTGTATGCTACGGAGAAAGCTCTGCGTGGAGCCTCCGGCAGCAAAAAAACACTGCTGGCTAAACTATTTAAAAATGCCGTCTGTCGCTAGCAATGCCGTGATCAGTGACGATTCTTTCCGACCAGTCAGCAGCCTGCAGGTTTTCACGTCACCTTTTCGGCTCGCCTCAGCTTGCTTGGAACCTCAACTGAGGTGGTACTAAAAAAAGTATCTGTTAGCAGGTACCAGGTACTTTTTTTCGTAATGCAAAACCAAAAAAGGCGAGTAGGGTCGAGGCGAGTCGAGCAGGTACCATGTAATGGAAAAGCGCCAATTGTTCTCCTGTAGACTGGCCTCCAGCTTCCTCCTGTAGGAGTTTTTACATTCCCTCAGTTTATCCCGCAGTTTGTGCTGTACTCCCCTCAGCTCCTGTCTGTCCCATGACCTGAAAGCTTTCTTCTTCTCATTCAGAAGAACTTTCAAGTCACTGGTGATCCACGGCTTGTGAGTGGGAATGCAGCGTACAGTCCGGGAGGGCATGGTGATGTTCTCCTTGGCACCTCCTCACAGTCCTTGTTTGGACAGGCTGCCGCTGTACAAGAGGAACATACTCAGGAGACAGCAAGACAAGGTTGTGATCTGGTTTGCCAAGGGGGGGAAGGGCAGTGGCACTGTACACATCCTTGGCATTTGCATAAAGGAGGTCCAGAGTTCTTTTGTCTCTTGTGGGACAGTTAACATATTGTTGAAAGTCCGGGAGGGATTTATCCAGTGAAACATGATTAAAATCCCCAGTAATAACCATGAAGGCATTGGGCTGCTGCGTCTGAAGTTGTGAGACAGTGGTGTGGATGACGTCGGCAGCTGCCTCCACATCAGCAGATGGTGGGATGTAAACAACGATCACTATGGCGGACGTAAATTCCCTTGGAAGATAATACGGGCGAAACCCCACAGCCAGCAGTTCAATGTCCGGACTACAGAAACGTTCCTTCACATTCGCATGTCCGGGATTGCACCACTTTTCACTCACATATAGTGCAACCCCCCCTCCTTTCTTCTTACCGCTTTCCATAACGTCCCTGTCCGCCCGAACCGTCAGAAAGCCGGGTACCGCCACACCATGGCCGGGATGTGCGAATGCAGCCATGTCTCGGTAAGACACAGTATGCTGCACTCGCGGAACTCCGTCTGGGTTAACCCTAGCCCTAACACGCAGTTACAAAAGACGACCAAAGTAAGAACAGAACCAAGAGAAAAATTCCAAAGTTGACAGAAGCCATCTCTACACTGATGTTCTTAGTGACTATAAAAAAAGAACTGAACCTAAAGACCAAAAAACTAACTTAAAACACACAAAATACACACACATCAGGAGCTGCTGCAACAGGCTGCCGCACGACACAGCGCCATCTTGCAATGTGTGAATAACCACTGTCTTTGTGATGGTGTCTGTGTGGTGAGTCCAGGTCAGATCCTTGCTGATGTGAATTGTGAGAAACCTGAAACTGCTGAATCTCGCTACAGAGGAACCTAAAGTTGCTGACTCTCTCTCCATGGAAGAACCTGAAGCTGCTGACTTTCTCCACAGAGGAACCTGAAGCTGCTGACTTTCACTAAAGAGGAACCTGAAGCTGCTGACTTTCTCCACAGAGGAACCTGGAGCTGCAGACTCTCTCTCCACAGCAGTCCTGTTGATGGAGATGGGAAGGTGTCCTTCTCCTTGTCACTTCCTATAGTCCACAATGGGCTCCTTAGTTTTGCTGACGTTGTGATGGAGGTTGTTGTCAGGGCTCAGACCTCCTCTTTGGTCTCGTCACCATCAGTGATCATGCCAATGATGTGCGTGTTGTCAGTGAACTTTATGGTGGTGTTGGAGCTGTGTGTGGCCATGCAGTCATGTGTGAACAGGGAGTACAAGGGAGGGCTGAGCATGCAGCCTTGTGAGAGTGGTTATAGCAGAGCATCTGTAGGCGGCTTTAGAGCTGAGTTCATATTGCAACTTCACAACCCATGTTACGGCTGCAATACTGATTTGTTGGCAGCTAGGTAGCACCTGCCTTTGGAGCAACTATGTTGCCTATAGTTTGTTATTTAGTAAATTAAGTACATTAAATTGAGTAAATTGGTATTTCGATACATTGTTGATATAAACAATGAAGTGGAGCATTAAAATCAGCATATTTTCATCACATTTGTTGTCTTTAAAAGTACTGTTTTTAAATGACTTTGGCATTTAATGTACGTTGTTGTTACTTGTTATTACATTGACCAGTCTTTCCTAGGTTTGGTTCCTTGCATGCCAAACTTGCATTTCCCATCTCTTTTAGCATCTATGTTTCTCTCTCCCCCCCTCTCTTTCCAATTTTCCTCATCTTACCTTTTCTCCACCCCCATGTCCACCTCCTCCTCCTTTCTTTTCCACCAGTGAGACTGTGTCCCCTACATGTCTAAGCCTGTGCTCACCGGTGTTTGATGTCAGTTAATTTTCTGCAGTGTTGACAGGCGGATGGCTGCTCAGCACAGCGTGTGTGTGTGTGTGTGTGTGTTTATGTATGAATTTTCATGTGTGTGCTTGTATGTGCATTCAAGTATGAATCTGAGAGAAAAGGTTGAGACAGGAAAGCAAAAGTGAGTATTTAGAGTATGTATGTGTCATGCATTTTGCTTTGGTGCTAAGCACGTTAAACTGTGCATACGTTATAACAATAGTGTGTCTTTGTGTGTGTGTGTGTGTGTGTGTGTGTATAGGTTCCCAAGCCGTTCGCTGTGGTGTAATTGCTGCATCTGAATTCGCTGCCCTGGATTACTGCAATTTACTCCCCCGGGAGTGCCGAGCACTGTGGGAAAACTGTGTGTCTGTGTGCACGTGCGTGGATTTGTGTGTGTTTTAGCTCTGTGGGAAAAGTGTGCTTTTTCAGGACGAGGGCACAATACAGCCTTTTCTCTACCATGCACGCTCATGGAGTCATATTAAGCTCACTTACCATAGTGCCCTTTAGCATGCAGGAGTATCCACCTGATTGCGTAGACCTCATGTAGTTACAGTGGCTATTGTACAGTCTTGGTTACACAGGGCTATCCTTATCATTGTTTTTACTATGCTTGCTGTGTGATTAGTAAGACACCAAGATCCACCTGCTCCTACAAACATAGCCTATAAACCACTGTGAGAAACAAAAAGCTGTGCTGAAAGAATAGTGCGCTCTTGGTGCAATAAAACAATCCAGCAGATTTCCTATCAAATCTGAGTTTGTGGATTGAAACCTGTCTTTGTCTAATTAGTTATGTCAAGATACAGTACATAAACTGTAATAAAGTGTAGAATTTGACCTAGGGACACAGAATGAATGTCTGGAAGCTTACAAACAACACACCAATTTTCACAAGGCTTATCAACCAATTAATCAATTTCAGTCATTGCATGAAATCGTACAAGGCACAATTTCAGTGAAATGTTATCCCATCAGCTCCTTCAACTTGTGCATGATTCATCATGAAGCTGACTGTGGCCATCAGATTGGTACACAGAAAAAGAGTCACCCGGTTAAATGGCACCGCTACTCCAGGATTGGGCAGAGGTGGCCTAGGGGTTAAGGAAGCGAGCTTGGGACCGGGTTCAATCCCCAGACCAGCAGGATAATAAAATCTGGGTTTGGAAAGTGAAAGAGCAGCGCTTGTCCCTTGAGCAAGGCCCTTAACCCTAACCACTGGAGCTACTCAGTGGCAGCAGATCAGACTGTGGTTGTATTGGGCAGCTTCCAGGTATGAATGCGTAACTGTGTGAATGTGACAAGTCATCATTGCAAATGAGAAATTGTTCTCAATCGACTTACTTGGATAAATAAAGGTTAAAAAAAAAATTCTCTGGGAAGGAGACCACAGCTCCCGACATCCTGCTGGAAACCAATGTAGCCACGAAGGCCTCCCAGCTCACTGTCTCACGCCTGCACACCAGTGTTGTAATGTAATGGAGTACAAATACTTCGTTACTGTACTTAAGTAGAAATTTCACGTATCTGTACTTTACTTCGCTATTTAAATTTATGTCAACTTTCACTTTTACTCCACTACATTTCCTAGATAAAATGTATACTTTTACTCCATTATATTTCCACTAAGAATCTTCGTTACTCGTTACTAAAAAATAAAATTAAAAGAAATGTGTGCGACTGCAATAAGGGAGGTTTGGCGAATCACTGCTCCTAGATTACATTACGCACGCTCCGCACGGCGTGTGCTCTATTTCAGCGTTTGTTTGTTGCTAAAGGAGGAGGAGGACGCACAACTGAAACCGCCATGGAAGCATGAGCACCTACTGGAGGACCTCCCATTATCGTAGACGACCAGGCTCAACATAAGCAATGGCCCGATGGCCCGGGGCCAGTAAAAACGTATGTCGGGCTGGTTGCAGCCACAGTCACTGGTGTGTGCGTTACTTCACGCAGCACATGTACTGACTGGAAACGTTAACGAGGATTATTTACCGCTGATGGCGCAGATGAACTAACGCTACACTCGTTACTGTAAGTAGGTAGCCTACAATAAAACCTCCATGATTAAAGAGTCAATACTTATCAATAACCCACGTACCTGTTCTACAGGCAGAAACACGTAGAAACTGATATTTCAGTCTGCGCTGTCCACTCTCGTCCACCGCGCTGTGCAAACACAGCTCTACTCTGCAAATAGCGACTTTACAAACGAGATAAAATGAAAGATGTCAGTTTGTAGTCTAACTGTTTGTCTTCATTTGCAACCAATCTTGAACTTTGGACAAACTCTTGTAAACGTAGCTGCTGTCTAAACGAGCCATCCTCTCCGCTGGAGCGGTAAAACTATGGATGTATTTTAAGACCAAAACAAATACATGTGGCTACTTAATATGCACGTGAATGACGCGTTCTTCATTCTTGACGATGTTGCCGGTTGTATTATTTAGCAACAGAATTGTCTTATTTCAAATTAGGCATACAGGACTAATCTGAGATCATTTTCTAGTTAAGTAGCCTATCTAGTTATCATTATGGATTTTCCATGTTTTTAGGGGTTTGCTTACTAATGTAAAAAATATAGCATTAATTTAGTAAGAAAGTGAAAATATCAAACAAGATGATGCGTATTAGGTATAATTTTATTTTCTTTATTTGAAAGTCCGGCCCCTGGAGTGTCTGCTTAAAAAAAATTCTGGCTGTTGGAAAAATGTAGTCGATGACCCCTGGTCTAGCTTCGTTGCTAATGGCACAACATCCAGTGGCAGTGGCTAGCTGTGTTAGAACCATTTTCTAAAGCATAGTTGCGGTGTATATTTTCCTGCTTTTTTGTCCTTTTCCAATCACACCTATGATATTTCTTTCAGGGCCAGTAAAAATGTAGAAGGGGCCAGCAAAACTCTGATCTACTGGCCCCGGGGGCCAGTGGGGATTTTTCTGATGAGATGGAGATGGACGCAGAGATGGTCTTGCTTCTCCATGTAGTTGGGATTGTAGACGGGCCGTAGCTTTTCTTCTGTGTTTACTCAGATTTACATTTGAAAACTTTGATTGGCCAGGCTAGCGGTGTCAGCAAGAGACTGGTGAACTAATTCATAACATCGCCGCAGAGAAAGTCTTGCTGTTTGAGCTCATCTTCTCCACCTTTGGTCCTCATTGTTAACTCTGATGTTTACATTTTAAAAAGTTAGCCTCCTGCAAGTTTATTTCCCGATCCTGATGAGGGACTCATAGTCACATGCCATCACCGTCCAATGTCAACCACATAAAGCACAACTAATATTCATAAAAATAGACAATTCAGCATTAATTTTGCAATGCTGACAGAGAGGCGACTGGAGAGGTTTGCATCTTTTATCTTTTAGAACAAGGGTTTGTCAACATTGTCTCATACTATTCCAAAGAAAAATGTACACAAAACCAAAATACACGCCCCCTTACCAATTTATTAAAAATAGACTGTTGTTACCCCTCAGAAGAAATTGTTCTAATGATCACATACAATGTATGCACGACGTGTCGCTGCATTTGTTTTCAAAAGGATATTTGGGCTGGTTTGTTTCAGTCAAGTCTGACATGGACTGCTTTAGTCTTGTATGATTGGATCGTGTTCTCCCACTTGACCACAAATGGTGCGATAGTAAAATCCTGAATGGCATTTTTGTGAATGGGCCTGAGTTGTCTTTTTGGCCATGTGTGACCATAGTGTCAAACCCAGCTGTCCATTTGTATTAGACCTATAAATTTGATGTGGATATAAAGGGTAACAGTGCTGAAGCCCACACGACAAGGTCATAAAAGTTTGGTGTGGAGTGGACACTAAAGACCATTGAGAAATGCCTTGCCCTCACTAAACCAACCATCACTCGCCCACACAGCCATTAACTGCCATTGTCCTGTAGAATTCCTGCCGCTGTAGCCAGGTAACCCGCTTTAGCAGCCATTAGGACAGATGTGTTTTATGAGATATGAGTAAAGCTTTCTTTAGGCAGCTCTCTTGCAGTTTTCCCTTTCAGACAACATATTGTCCTTTGCAACAGAGGTAACCGATGGTGAAGACTGCTTTGCACATTTTCCATCAACAGTATGACAACAACACTGTCCATGCAGTTACTAGTAGCCAAGGAGGACACGGAGGATTAAAAAAAACAAAAACATGATGACTCTTTAGAACAGGTATTTGTCTTCACTAGAAGACGGACGACAACAATTTCTAAACACAGCCGTGCTGAGAAATCCAAAGAGAGTTATGTGGAGCTGATAGTCTAAATTAGCTTTGTAGCAACTCATTTGGTAACGGCTTGAATGTAACGGACATCCATTAATATCAAAAAGTTACGCACTAAAGCTTTAAAGGAAACATATTGTAAAACTCAGGATTAGATTACACATGCACTGTAAAACAATTATTAATTGTATTAATTTATAGAAATACAGTAGTATATTTCTCAAACTGGACATCAAGTCATCAAGGACTATATAAGATACGTCTAATTCATACAAATCAATACATTTTTTAGATTATTTTTAAGTTTATGTCCTTCAGTTCTCAGTGACAAGGAGGTACTTTCAAACTAGTGATTTATTTCCTAAATCCAGTTGCACTAATACAAATTATGAAATTCTTTACTGGCCTGGGAAACATCTGTAGAAAACATGTGTTTCAGAACTTGTGTGAGTGGAAAATACCCAATTTCGCGTACAAACGAAATTTAGTCTTTACTTCAACATTATTGGAGTAATGTAAATAGAGGTATATTGCACTATTTTGACAAATGTAATTGGATTGGAAGTGTTTCCTTCCTGATGACAATATTCGGAAACCCATCTATGTACATCATTAATAGACATATTTAGAGCAAGTGTCAGGTGAGGCGGCTGTGGGGCAAAAAAAGGCAAATAAGAGAAATCTCTGTAAAAGGGCATACTTTGTTAATTTTCTGATTTTAAATATTGTTTATCAATTCACAACCCCTCAGATTTAATGTAGGCCTTTAAGGGGTTGTGGGCCCAAGGTTGGGAACCACTGGACATGCTAAGTTTGAACTTAAAGTAACAGCTACTGCAGCCAGCTCCTGAATGCTTCATTACTGACAACATAATAAAAAAAAAATTGTTTGAGGTAGTGAAGGACCTAGAGTAGTTATTCCAGGGGTGTCGGACTGGGGGTGGAAAGGAAACTAAGTACCCAGGGCCCTCATGTGAGGAGGGCCCAACAAGATGCTAGAATGAATAGCTGTGGATGTGGGGGGGGGGGGGGGAGGGGAGGGAAGAAAAAGCAAATATATATATTATATAATTAAAAAAAATAAATAAAAACTAGGGGGGAATAATATTTATTTTTTTAAAAAATTTTAGGATTTACTGTATGATGAAACCAGTCACTTTTATGAAAACAGTATTGCATATAAGCTGGGCTTTTTTTTCCTGACTTGGTGGTATTTTGGGTTTCTGTTGATTAAATGAGTCAGTCTGTCTTGTGGTTTTTCTCTCCCCGTGAGAAATTCTCCTCCTGGCAGTTCCTCTCCATTGATCTTCCTCCTCTGACCTGCTTCGTCCACTCTAAGCAGTCTTCTTGTCCAAACAGCCCAAGACCCCTGCTGGGTCTGGATCATCAGTACCTGTACAAGCCAATCATAATGTGTGTGTATGTCTGAAAACCAGGCCAAGCCATCTGTGTGCCCACACTGGGCAGTCCAACCCTGTGGCGCCTGTTCCTAATGGATTTGTTTAAAAGGGCCTTGACAAACACAGGAGGATAAAGGTTGTTACTGCCTTGTGAACACAACTCTGAATGGTTCCCAAATCTCCCTGGACTCCCAGGACTAAGCATTGGTGTAAGAAATGTGCTGCATGTGCTCATGTCTGTGTGTGTGTTTCTTAAGCCATAGGTCTCTGTCATGTGTCCCGTTACTGTGTTGGGTGTGAAGACCTCCTGTGGTGGCCAGGTAAACACACATGCCACCACACACTATTCACATGCTACTATTAGCTGCTGCCACACATTAATGATAAGGCTGTTGGAGAGTCACTGATGAACCAACTATAGCAAATTATATGGACTCTTATAAAGTAATCAATTCTTCTCTTAGCGTTGCTATGAATCAACAGAGTCCACAAATGGCAAGAAGATTAACGTGCTGTGGCAGATCAACTATTTTCTAGAACTGGGTCAATTTCAAAGTCAACTGGCATTTGTTCCACATTCAGTAGCTCGCTAGATAGATGCTGCTTGAAACTAAGCTTAAAGTTTGTTTACCATAGTGATGAAAAGCATGGGTAGTCTTGAAAAATCTTTGGTCAAGCCCAAAAAGGTCTACTGTTGCTGAAACATAATTTCATGCAAAGTAAAATGTAAGCTCCATAGCTATCATTCTCAAATGCTCTTGCTGTCCTTTCAAGTTATTCTACATGTTTGCTACCTAAAGTTTAGCAGGACTTCTTGAGCAGTAGCAAACACATCATCTGCAGGTTTAAGTGCAGGATAATTGATTTAAGCTACATGTTATAACATTTTATTTTCATATTTTAATATTAAGTTTTCTCAACAGCATAATCTTTAGCTCCTGCCCCCCTTGAGCGGTGCACATGACAAAATTTGAAAGTTGCTGATTGGATGTTTCTTGCAGACACCTTGGGAGTCACAGTCAACCAATAGGACTTTTACTTCCGGTACCAGGGTTGCGAAAATATCTCCTGCAACTTCACGTAATTTTCCTTCATAGCAAGTTAGCTACATTGCTACATTAATGAAAAATAATGACAGAAAATAGGGATGGGCGATATGGCCTAAAATCCATATTGCGATATACATTGCAGCCTCTTGCGATAATGATATATATCACGATATATAAATTATAATGGAACCCTTTCAGACCAGGTTCCATAGACCCTAAGGAAAACCAAACTGCTAAATGTATTTTTATTTTATTTTTTTAAAGAGAAAGAAACGTAGTATGTAGTTTTGAGAACATTTATTGTTCAAAACTGTAATTATACAACATAATGTTGCAGATGAATAAAATTCAAGTACAATATTTGCAGAGACTTTGACAAAGAAAAAGCTTAAAGTATTGGGTGTCTTCTCTTTAGTGCAAACCATTCTAAAAGGCACTACTCTTAGTTTAAGTCCTTGGTTCTTAAATGCCACCCGAGATGCAGAGAACAGGAAAAACTGGTGTCTGTTTAGTTAAGGAACAGACACTGTACTGAAAATACTTTCAGTATTAGGCAAAGATGCACAGATACTTTAAATAAAAACATATTTCAAACAAAGTTTCTTACCTGCAGCCTTATATGTAACGCATTTTAGCGCGCGGGCGCACACACACACACACACACACACACACACACACACACACACAGAAGAGTCGGGACTTTTCCCGGTGGGCCGGTCTGATAATAGTTATACATTGCAAGTTGTTAGCAACACCATCCGGCGGCCTGGCGCCGCTGCCTGCTGGTCAAACTGTGCAGCCTCTGCTCAACCCGTACGGCAGGGGCCGTAAACGTCCCGGTACATTTTTTGGTCCCACTCCACCGCTGCACACACATGCACATGCACACACGGCTGTATGTTCAGCGGGGAAGTACAACGTCTGCAAACACCGGCTGCCAAGATTCCAATCGTCCGTCATATAGTGAATGGTCAGGCTGGTGAAAGGCTCCATGGTACGGCTCGATCACAGCTCCGTCGTAGCGGCTTAACCCTCATGCCCTCTTCGGTCATTTTTGTACATTTTTCTCAAGTTTTTTTTCATTTTGTGATCATTTTTGCTGTGTTACTTCTTATGGCATGAAATTTTGTAGGAATCCTTCTTTTCAGTCAAATTTTTTAAATCCAGTGTTTTTTACTCTTACATGTCTTTTATACTTAAATGATTCATTTTGTACCCTCTGGACACCTTCGAGGCAAAAATGTCCACGCACACAAAAACTGTTATTAAATCATCATATATCAATATTTTTTTCTGCTTTTTTTTCATGAATCACTTAAACAACTTCTTACCTAATCAAAACCACCAAACATTCAATCATTTTCAGGATTTTAACCCTTTAAATGCCAGTTTATGTATTTGAAGTATGTCATTATTTATAAAAAAAAACACAAAAAATGATTTTTTTCCCATATAATGAATAATATGGAGATGGGGCTTTGGTGGTGATTAGAGGCTTGGATATGTCAAAGATAAGCAACAAAACTGATTTGATTGCATTAGTATTTTTTATGTAATTCCAGATACTCCCTCTGGACACCTTCGAGGCAAAAATGGCCCCATTGACTTCCATTATAACCACATGTTTTGATCTCACTGCCTTTACAGTATAAAACCATGCATTCTGTAATATCAGCATTTCATTTGGAAGAAAACTAGTCATATTTGACATTTTACAGTATTTCACCAGATTCAACCATTTTGCCCTTGTAGGCCGATGTACGAAATTATAGTTATATTATGGAGCTGTGTGTGTGTGTGTGTGTGGTATGTGTTTGCTGCAAGACGCGTCGCGTAGCGTCGTCATGCTTTGATGTGTGTGTGTGTGTGTGTATGTGTGTGTTGTGTGTGTGTCTGTGTGTGTGTCTGTGTATATATGTATATTTGTGTGTGTGTGTGTGTGTGTGTGTGTGTGTGTGTGTGTGTGTGTGTGTGTGTGTGTGTGTGCATGCATGTATGCATGTCTGTGTGAGAGAGAGTTTGTGTAAATCTGTAAACAAACAATGATAATTTTAGTGGTGAAAAAAGCGCACCTTACTTTAGCCAGTTATATTATGGAGCCGTGTTTGTATGTGTGTGTGTGTGTTTGTGTGTGTGTGTGTGTGTGTGTGTGTGCATGCGTGTCTGTGTGTGAGAGAGAGTTTGTGTAAATCTGGGTGAAAAAAGGGCTTCTTTTGAAGGATGCATTTCATGTGTCTTTGAAGACGTGCTTGACTAAAAACATTGTTTCCTGCATTTGTTGTAAACAAAACCAACTATTAGTGTGTTTATGCACCTGGCTCTAGAGAAGGAGAAAGACCTGGAGCAAAGAGAAGGAGCCTTTATCTTCCAGCCAACTGCAGGACTCATCTGAAGATGACACAAGTTTCTGGAGTCTGACAAAATGGTCACTGGTGTCCTCCAACTCTGTGAGTGCCTCTAACCCTTCCTCTGAAAGTGGAGAGGACACTGAAGATCCTGTCCATCCTAACATTGAATGGACAGTGAAGAATTGGCAAGTCTGGTCTCCATCTAATACTGAGACGCTGCGCAATATTCAAGCACCGACCGGCATGATGCCAGAGCCCACGAGATATGCTATATCAAGAATCCATGATGTGGCATCCTCTTTCGACCTTTTCTTCACTCTTGACTTGATCCAGCTGATTCAGGAAATGACAAACCTACACGGGAGGTGTTCAATCTCAGGATGGAGTGATGTGGATGCTCAAGAGATTTTAACATACATGGGACTTCACACTTGACTGGTGTGTACCGGTCCAAAGGGGAATCCACCCGGAGCCTGTGGGATGTCCATAGTGGGAGACCAGTCTTCAGGGCCACCATGTCCCACAAACCATTTGAAATGATAAGCGCCAGTTTACAGCAAATGCAGGAGACAATGTTTTTATTCAAGCACGTCTTCAAAGACACATGAAATGCAGAAGATGCCTTTTTTCAGCCCTAAAGTGATCATTGCTTGCTTACAGGTTCACGCAAACTCACACACACACACACACACACACACACACACACACACACACACACACACACACACACACACACACACACAGAGCTCCATATTATAACTATAAATGAAATGCTGATATTACAAAATGCATGGTTTTATACTGTAAAGGCAGTGAGATCAAAACATGTGGTTATAATGGAAGTGAATGGGGCCATTTTTGCCTCGAAGGTGTCCAAAGGGAGTATCTGGAATTACATAAAAAATACTAATGCAATCAAATAAGTTTTGTTGCTTATCTTTGACATATCCAAGCCTCTAATCACCACCAAAGCCCCATTCCCCTATGATTTATTTTATGGAAAATAATTAATGTTTTGTTGGATTTTTCATAAATAATTGTTACTTCAAAGATTCAAAACTGGCATTTAAAGGGTTAAAATCCAGAAAATGATTAAATGGTTGGTAGTTTTGAGCAATTTAGAAGTTGTTTAAGTGATTTATGAAAAAAAAGCAGAAAAAAATATTGATATATGATGATTTAATAACAGTTTTTTGGACATGTACATTTTTGCCTCGAATGTGTCAAAAGGGAGTATCTGGAACTATGTAAAAAATACTAATGCAATCAAATTAATTTTGTTGCTTATCTTTGACATATCCAAGCCTCTAATCCCCACCAAAGCCAAATCTAGATATTATTCATTATATGGAAAAAAAAATCATTTTTTGTGTTTTTTGTAATAAATAATGAAATACTTCAAATACACAAACTGGCATTTAAAGGGTTAAAATCCTGAAAATGATTGAATGTTTGGTAGTTTTGATTAGGTTACAAGTTGTTTAAGTGATTTATGAAAAAAAAAGCAGAAAAAAATATTGATAAATGATGATTTAATAACAGTTTTTGTGTGCGTGGACATTTTTGCCTCGAAGGTGTCGAGAGTACGTTTTTTTAAGGAGGGCATGAGGGTTAAATCCAAACCAAGTCCAAATAATGGATGTTGCACCGGTCTTTTTCACCAGCTCCTTGTTTCGCTTTTAGTCATGTTTACTCAAGATGACGATGACGCGTTGCAGCTCGTGGCTCTAAACTTCGCGGGTAGATTGCGTCATCAACATGAATTATCGCGATAGTGCAATATAATTAAAATCTCTATCGTAGGCCAATTTTGTATCGTTTCTATTGCATATCGTCTATATCGCCCATCCCTAACAGAAAATGGTGACAATGAGGTCAACGCAGTTTTACAAGTTGTTGTAAGACAACTTACAGAAAGACTAACGCATATATCAACATGTTTCATGAAGTTGAATGCTCCTTGCAATTGCTACCACAGCTACTGCGTTGACTGAAAATGTTGGTAGTGGGACAAATACATCACTCAATTGGCTAATACAGAGTATTTTTCATGCAACAATAAACACAAACAGGTCCGCCATTTTTCCTTGGAAATGCAATTTACCCCATTCTTACATTTAGTCCAACTCAGAAACATAAAATGCCTTTCTGTGTACCAGAAAATGTTTCCATCAGTTTTCTGATAAACTGTGTATCCTGTAGGTAAAATCACCAATGAGCTTATATCAATCAGCATTAGAGCAACAAAGATGTATTTGTATAATAAAGTTGCCGGTTATCTGTGAGACTCCATAATGAATTAACATCCCCCTGTCCTCTCGTCTCCTTTGCTTTCCTCAGGTTGTGTACTCTGTAACCTCTCAGTTCATTAGTGTTGTTTATCATAGCTGGATTCTGCAATCAGTCTATCTACACACAGGCACTTGCCAAGCAACACATCGACAGACAAGTCGAGGCTTGAGAGAGGTGTGAGTGTGAGCGAGAGAGAAGGTGCACCAAAATATAATGACACCTCTATCTCAGTGACAAGTACAAATAGTCGTATTGCTAATTATCTTATTGCTTTTAAGGTTGTTGGAGTTGTGTCATACTCCCTGATCCAGACAAATTGCACATCCTTCCCACATCCTTGCATCTGCAGATCTACAGGTCAGTCCTGCAAGATTTGTGTATATCTGTGTGTCAATCTGAAGTGCCTGTATCTCATTGCATCTGAAAGGCAACAAATATTAATTTATTTGCAGAAACATTCCACTTACCTTCCACACATCCTAATGTTGTTCAGAGCTGCCTTGCACATGAAGGGCAAGAGTGTAACGGTACACTACATGATAGCACACCACGACACAGTTCATATTTAGTACAAGGGTATAAGTAATGCTCAACCATTATTGAACTTCAAGAAAAACAAAAGCATTTGTTAAATCTTGTCTCCTACCAACAAAGTGTTGAGAAAATGGACTCTCTCAGCGCATAATGTGCAAAATGAATTATGGCCAAAATATATTTGCACAAATTCACTATTTACTGTAATTGACACAAGTCGATATAGCATTTTCTTTGCTTTAAAGAGGATTTCTGTTTGTTTATAACATATCATGGATGCATGAGCTAAACACACCTAAGTCATGAATTTATACTGTAGCTCTTCATGGATATTTTAGGATTTTATGATCACACCTTATCAGAAACCCACTATATGAAATGATCAGTAGTTTACAGGAACATTGCTCTATTAAATAGCCTGCTCTATTTCCCAATGTGGCCATTGTGACACTATGGGTCATGCACTTTGGAGAAGCAACTGGTTATGCATTTCCCTTTACTTTCTTCCCATGATCTGATCAGTTAGCCAACATGACTATTGCAGGCGGAAACTTTCTGTTTCCTTTCAGTCCACTCAGAGACAAGCATTGATATTGTAAACACATCTCTGCTCTCAGGTATTTTCCCACAGGCCCTAAAAACTGCAGTCATCAAGCCACTCCTAAAAAAGAACAATCTAGACACGACACTAATGAGCAACTATAGGCCGATATCAAACCTTCCATTTTTAAGTAAAATCATAGAAAAAGCGGTTTTCAACAACTCAACCTTTTCTTATTACTAAACAAGAGTTTTGATGCCTTCCAGTCAGGTTTTCGACCACACCACAGCACTGAGACAGCTCTTGTTAAAGTCTTTAATGACATCCACTTAAACACAGATAGTGGCAAAATTTCAGTCTTAGTATTACTTGATCTCAGTGCTGCATTTGATACGGTCGACCATGACATATTACTTGACCAATTGAAAAACTGGGTTGGTCTTTCTGGCTCAGTACTAAAGTGGTTTGAATCCTATTTAAAGAATAGGGACTACTTTGTGTCTATAGGTAATTATACATCTGAGCATACAAATATGACGTGCGGAGTTCCCCAAGGCTCAGTTCTGGGGCCTCTTCTGTTCAACATCTACATGCTTCCACTGGCTCAGATTATGGAAAACAACAAAATAAGTTACCATAGTTACGCGGATGACACACAAATTTACATAACCTTATCGCCAGGGAACTATAGCCCAATACAACAAATGAATAAGTGCGTTGAACAAATTAATAACTGGATATGCCAGAACTTTCTTAAATTAAATGAAGAAAAAACTGAGGTGGTTGTTTTTGGAGCTAAAGAGGAACGATTAAAAGTCAGCACTCAGCTTCAATCGACAATGTTAAAAACAACAGACAATGCCAGAAATCTTGGTGTAGTCATGGACTCAGACCTGAATTTTAAAAGCCACATTAAGACAATTACAAAATCAGCCTATTATCACCTTAAAAATATATCAAGGGTTAAAGGACTTATGTCTCAGCAGGATTTGGAAAAACTTGTCCATGCTTTTGTCTTCAGTAGACTTGACTACTGTAACAGTGTCCTTACAGGTCTCCCTAAAAAATCAATCAGACAACTGCAGCTAATTCAGAACGCTGCTGACGGAGTCCTCACTAAAACCAGGAATTGGATCACATCACTCCAGTACTGAAGTCTCTACACTGGCTTCCAGTTTCTCAAAGAATTGATTTCAAAATACTTTTGCTGGTTTATAAATCACTAAACGGTTTAGGGCCAAAATACATTTCTGATCTGCCACTACACTATGAGGGTCCGTGTACTTGGCGGCCAACGGATTTTTGTTTTGAAAGGAAAAAAACAAAAACGAAAAACGGCCAGTTTCCCAATTACCATTAGTAAATAGGAAAACAAAAAACGGAAAACAACCCATTATCCGTTTTTTGTTTTGATATTAAAAAAACGGAAAATGGAAAACTATCTCGTTATCCGATTTTCTTTGATGTGTTTGTAGATGGAACTCGGAAATTAAATTGTGTGTATAAATCTTATTCCTCATTCATTTTTTTTCGTGACCCGGAAGCGATCGTAGGTAGTAAGCGGCTGCATACCCGGAAATCATTTGGACATCAATGAGACCATGGACAGTTAGAATGATACGGACGTAAAAATGTTTTTAGACGAATATGCTAGTTTTATATTAGAAGACCGAAAGAATGGGATGTCTTGTGGGGATATAGCAGCTGCGTTGGGTTCACAGTTTGGAACGATACGGGGGTTTTCTGAGAGGAGTGTGCGGAGGTGGTGTGCTCAGCAGGGACTTGTGGCGAAACACAAGTTGACTTTTATTATGAAGTGGTCACAGGAGATTAGCGCTGACTGCTCTCATTCATCAAAAATGAGTCTACACAACAAGACAACCATCATAGTCTAATAATAATAATAATAATAATAATAATAATGTGCGGAGGTGGTGTGGTCAGCAGGGACTTGTCAGGGACTTCTGTCCTGATGGCCAACTTGAAGTTGAAATCGCTGAAGGTATTGCTGAGGCAAGTTTTTTTTTTTTTTTTAATCAATCGCCGTTTACCGCTTTTGTTAAACATACAAATGAATGCTACTCTTAAAGTAAATAAAAGGCTGACCACAGCTAGGCCAATATGCAGACCAGGGCTAGGTCTATGCAATTTTTAGATTTAAATAAATCAGCAGAAGTGAAAAGAGTAAAAAAAGTTCTACTCAAGTAAAAGTACTGTTACTTTGTTGTTTACTCAAGTACAAGTAAAATTAAGTAGCTCATTTAAAATGTAGGCCTAATGACTTAGGTAGTTACTTTTTTAACCTCCAAAAATCACATTTATATTGATTTTATATCTTATTTATACTAATTATAGCCCTGTTTGTTTGACAGATATTGTTGTATTAAATCGGAGTCTTTTGCGATTTGATAAGGGAAAGCCAAATCATGGTTTCAATTTTAGTTTGTTTGACAGATATTTGCCAAAGCAATGGCAATGAAAATGAGAAGTTTTGAAAATGTTTTCGCTTCATTATTATTATTATTATTAGACTATGATGGTTGTCTTGTTGTGTAGACTCATTTTTGATGAATGAGAGTGGTCAGCGCTAATCTCCTGTGACCACTTCATAATAAAAGTCCCTGCTGAGCACACCAGCTCCGCACACTCCTCTCAGAAAACCCCCATATCGTTCCAAACTGTGAACCCAACGCAACTGCTATATCCCCACAAGACATCCCATTCTTTTGGTTTTCTAATATAAAACTAGCATATTCGTCTAAAAACATTTTTACGTCCGTATCATTCTAACTGTCCATGGTCTCATTGATGTCCAAATGATTTCCGGGTATGCAGCCGCTTACTACCTACGATCGCTTCCGGGTCACGAAAAAAAATGAATGAGGAATAAGATTTATACACACAATTTAATTTCCGAGTTCCATCTACAAACACATCAAAGAAAATCGGATAACGAGATAGTTTTCCGTTTTCCTTTTTTTAATATCCAAACAAAAAACGGATAATGGGTTGTTTTCCGTTTTTTGTTTTCCTATTTACTAATGGTAATTGGGAAACTGGCCGTTTTTCGTTTTTGTTTTTTTCCTTTCAAAACGAAAATCCGTTGGCCGCCAAGTACACGGACCTATGAGCCACCCAGACCTCTCAGGTCGTCTGGGACAGGTCTACTTGTTGTCCCCAGAGTAAGAACTAAACAGGGGGAAGCAGCGTTCAGTTTTTATGCTCCACATATCTGGAACAAACTCCCAGAAAACTGCAGGTCCGCTTCAACTCTCAGTTCTTTTAAATCAAGGCTTAAGACCTATCTTTTTGATCTTGCCTTTCTTTAAATAACCTATTTTATCTGCTTTTAAAAGTTTAACTGTTTTAATGTTTTACCTAACAGTACCTAATATTGCCTAACAGGGCTTAATAGTACCTAGAACAGTGCATAGCAGTGCATACCTAACAGTGCTTAAACTGCACTGTAAATTTTATTCTTGTCTTTTATGTTTCTCTCAGTTTTTTTTTTATTCTTATACTGCACTGTAAATTTTATTCTTGACTTTGAATGTTTTTAAATTGTTTTTAATTGTTTTCTGAATGCTCTTTCATGTTTTATGTAAAGCACTTTGAATTGCCCTGTTGCTGAAATGTGCTATATAAATAAAGCTGCCTTGCCTTGCCTTGCCTTGATATGAAATAATTCATGCTAAAATAATTCATGTAAAAAACATGTTTATTTGGAACCTATAGGAGGCTTGCACAGCTTGCCCTGATATTCGTTGTTTTTCAGACTCCTCGTTTCGATGAATCTCTAGGAGTGTAAAGTTAGCATGACCCGTAGAGTCACAGTAACCACATTTATGCAAAAATACACCTGGCTAAAATATATTGGCATTTCCATTTACGATGGAAAGTTATTAACATATTTGTTAGCTGAAACTGACTTTATTTACAAAAAGGCATCTACATCCATACGAAGACATATTGGTAGAAGTGTGACGTCCAGCAATGTGTGGTCACATTATGTGGTTTAATTATGTATATTTTGAATAGTTGGCATATGCATATTCCTTTATAAGGGCCTCATTTCTTTCATTTGGTGTAAATTAATTTTGTAAGCTGTATTCCAAATTTCCACCAGGGGATCCCAGGGGGCCTCGCCTCCCAGTGAGATGGCATATTGTGGCTGTAGCCGACTCTCATCTTTAGTCTGGCAGAAGCAAGAGAAGGAAACACAATACCTTTTGCCAGTCTCATAATTTTCCTGTTCTTTTCAGAACAACATTTTAATATGACCACAGGCCTCACGCCTGGGGCCTGTTACAGAAGCATTAGAAGTGAATGTGCTCCCTCTTAATGATTGCTGTCAACTGCAACGTTGGTGAAACCCCTGGTGATGTAATCAGTCATGACAATGGGATCCGATCGGTGGTGGAAAGACAGCAGGATACTCCCTACTTCCTGTTTCCTGTCAGACAAGGCAGGGCAAAACACAAAGGAGAGAAAAAAGAGCAAGATTATTCCTCTGTCTCTGCTTCCCCAAACTTATTTGATGGGGGATGTTTTCAAAAGCACTTATTAATGGCTTTTTTCTTATGCAGCTCTAAATCGCGATTGCTTCAAGGTGATACACATCAGTGTAAAATGTGTACAAAAATAAAAAGTACTTTCCCTAAAACCTTTGGGTGTCAAAAGTTCTGAAATATTTGTTTAGTGGAAGGTGGCATCTGTAGTTAGCTTGGATTTACAGCATTCATACCTTTCCAAGCAAGCATAATCCCCTTCTCCTCCGTCCAACCTAGCAGTCTCATTTCACATCGTACTGTCACTGGCCAGATACCAAGTCCTCCAAACCATACGACCATATCGGTGGATTATTCCTACCCTAACCCTAACATGACTAATTTTAAGCCAATCCCAGATTTACCAACCCTAATTATGTATTTGTGTTGCCTAAACTTAACTAGTTCCGTTTCACAACATTTATTATGTGTTTAAAACGGCCGATGTGTTAAATAGAAGGGTCACATGATTACTTTCCTGTGATTAAACTGCCACCGTGTGGCTGTAAATGGTCGTATGTGTCATTTTAGAAGTCTTTGGAAATCGACCTATAATGTTGTTTGGGTATGAGGTATGAGTTGGATGGTAGAATGTAGTCTAACTATTTCAGGGGGTTTTTCAGCATATAAAACTCATGACTTGGTACGTAGTAATGCACCACAAATGAGTTATGTTTGATTTTTAAGTATATCTTTGCTAACCTTTAGCTGTCTAACCAAAGACTAACTTTAACTTAAATGGAACCATTTGATTGGTGGTGCTTGTTGATGGTCATATGCCATCACTCAAGTCAAGTACGATCATTCATGGATCTTTATGTCTTTGAAAAAACATCAAATCAAATACTGATAAATAATGGCAATGGATAAAAATGGCAATGTCTAGAAATAATAATCATCTGGGAAAGGCACTATAACTGAAATAAACTGACCCTCTTTCTCATTAGTTCAGGCGTACACACCCACACACAGACGTCCCAGATGTGGAAGAAATTCAGGATATGTGTGTGTAGTTTGTGTCTGGGGATGATGAAGATGGATTTTGAGCTCTGGGTGTTTCTCAATGAGAGCTGTCTGCCTCGTGTGTTTCAGACTGCAGACAACATGGACAGGGATGTTGAGTGTGTCTCATTCACACTGAGTGTTACAGAGTTAAAACAGGAACTGGGACGTCCCACTGACATGACACACTTGGCACTGTAACTGTTTTTCTACAGTAATTGTCTGCATATGTGTATTTGTGTGTGTTCACTTTCTGTGAATTTACATGTACTGTACATGTGGTGTGTGTTGAGGCTTTCCTGTCTGTCACTTTTGTATGTGTCTATATGGTAATTTGTGGGCACATTTCAGTGTGAGTGATACAACATTCTGCAGGTTTTTGTGTGTGTTTTTTTGGTGTGTATGTGTTTCTGTCTGCAACAAAACAAAACATGCAAGAATGAAATCCCCTTTCAATACCATGGAAATAGAGCCACTCGGCCAGCCATGCCAAAACATTTATTTATGAACTTCAATATTGAGTGGAAAATAATCTCAAACTGAAATAGCACGTAAAACGTAAAACACAGCGCTTCCAAGCCAGAGAGCGGAGTTCATTTCGTGGCGAAAACAAAATGCTTTCACCCAGGAAACGCTCGTTCGTTCCTCTGGAGTGTTTTAACCCCAATCTTTTTCCTAAACTCAACTAGTCGTTTCCGGGCATAAAATGAACTGTCATAGACGCATGACGCTAGCTTTTTCTGGCTAAACTCCACTACACGGCCCCTGAAAGGACCATCATCTGGCGGTGCCTGAAGCCGGCTCACAGTCACTGGTTTGGTTGGACCTGTTTAGGTCGATCCAAAGAGAACTAACATCTTCTGAGCGTGCTTCCTTATGTGTGGAAAGTTATCCTCTTTGAGAGAAGAATATAAATCCAGTAATGATACAGACTTAAAGTGCTCTGACAGCACTGGGTCTGACTGCAGGTCAATGAGTTTGAGCTGAACATCACTAGGTGCATTGTCCACACTGCAAGTGAAGGGAGAAGAAATCATGTGCATTTCACCCTCAACTGTTTTGAATTCTTGAAATCGCTGAAACTGCAACTTTCTCATAAAGGCCTTCACCAGGCTGTGCATTTCATGTGCAAATAGGCCCTTGCCTTGCATTTTGGTGTTTAGTTCATTCATTAGTCACATCAACAGAAAATGCAAGATCTGGGATGTCTTTGCCTTTCATATCATAAAACTCTTGAATCTCTGCTCTCAGGTCCCATACTCTTTTAAGCACCTTGCCCAGGCTGAGCCACCTGAAAGCTGTGTGGTAGTGTATGGGCCCTATTTTAATGATCTGAAACGCAAGTATCAAACGCAAAACCCAAGTAGCTTTGTGGGCGGATCTCAGGCGCTGTTGCTATTATACCGGCGGGATAAATGACTCTTGCGCCCGACGCAAATCTAAAATGGGTTGATCTGAAGTAGCTAGGTGTGGTTTGGACGTAAAGTGAAAATAACCAATCAGAGCGTCATCTCACATTCCCTTTAGGAGCAGGCGCACTTGTTCCATGGCGGATTGCTATTATAACGGTGGATTTGCCTGGCGGACGCCAGCGGGAGCTGTCCGAGATGCGGCAAAGTAATAAATGCCTGCCTTGGCCGGGTGGCGATGTTGCTGCGGCCTCTCGGGCGCATCTCCTCAAGTCTGGAGAGGATTGCTGCAGCCATGGAGCGTGGGCCTCCAAACGCACCACCTGCACCTGTTGTGCCCCTTCCTCCTCCCCCCACTCCATCTCCGTCCACCCGCTCCACCAGGAGCGCATCGCGCATTGCCACTCCCGGACCTGAATCGGAGTGTCCAATCCCGCCGTAGTTCAACATCACGTCTCCTTAAGTCCTCTAATATTTCCTCATTTATGTCATCAACACATCCATGATTCATGGAAATGTTGTGTAAAACACAACAAGCCACAAAGAATGCTGCGACTTTTTGAGGACTGTACTGTAAAGTGTCTCCTTATTCGATCCAAACACCTGAAGCGCATTTTCAGTAATATTTTTCTTTGTAATGTATGGTTTGCAAAAATGGGAACAGCTGCGTCCGTTTAGATGAGAGAAGTGTATGCGCGTTCTGCACACCTACATTATGGCCAAGCATGCACCCCTAAAATAGCATCTGAATAACGCGCTACTGACTTTAGACTAGCGCCACTGACTTTAGACCAGGTTTTTCCTGGTCAGTGGCGGAATTGTTTTCTGAAACTGCAAAATAGCACCAGGGAACGTTTGCGCCGGAACACGCCTCCTCTTTTCGCAGAACCGCCCCCGGGAGCGCAAATACATTCCCTAATTTACCGACGTGCGTCTGTGGAGGGAAAAGTCCACTGTGCGTCGGGTGTAAAATAGGAATGATACATGCGTCGGTGTACAAAGGCAATTGCGCTGAGTGCAAGATAGGGCCCCTCGTCACCATGTTCAGTTTCATGCTCCTCCAAAAGTGACACAAACTGCCTGTGATTTAATGCTCTTGCCCTGATGAAGTTAACTGTTTTAGTTATAACATCAATAACAGCAGGTGTTGTGTAAGTCAGTTTTACCACTGACTTACAACTGATGTATAATACAATGCAAAAATACCAAATTCAGTTCTGAGTTCACTTCAGTCACTTTCTCTTGCATCCGCTTCAAGTCCCACATTTTTTCCTGTCAGATTCGAACAACCATCAGTTGTAACACATGCCAGTTTGTTCCATTTAAGTCTCATTTTGTCAAAACATGCATTTACCTCAGTGAACAAATCGCTCCCCGTCGTCGTCCCTTTCATTGACCGCATTGCTGCCAGGTCCTCCGTTATCTCAAAGTCTTTTGTTATCCCGCGTACAAAAAGCTTTCAGTCCAGAGCCAAGGAAAAAACTTTTAAATTGTCTGCTTTGCATTGCAGCTGAATCTCCAGGTTTCCCGCAATGTCCTCAATCCTTCTCGTTATGGTTCGCCTGGAAAGCGGCACATTCTCAAATGTCTCTTTTTTTCTCTGGGCATATTAGTGCAGCAGAGTCCACCAAACACACTTTAATAAACTCCCCTTCAGAAAATGGCTTACTGTTTTTGGCAATTTTGTGGGATATCACAAAGCTGGTCTTGACTGCTGCATCCCTGGATGTGCAACGCTTGGTAAAAAAGCCTTGTTGCTTTTGCAGTTTAACTAGCAAAGCTTCAGACGTCTGTGGCCACTCTGCATCAGTCAAGTTGTATTTCTCTGCATGTTTAGTATTGTGGTAGCGATTCAAATTATAATCCTTCAACACAGCGATCTGTTCTCTGCAAATTAAGCACACGGCATTACCTTTGACTTCAGTTAATAAATACTTAAAAAGTCCATGTTTGGTTAAAAACTCAACGCTCTGTATTAACCTTTCTTTTTTTCCCATGAGCTGACATTTTTGAGGGATAACAGCTCATTTACGTCCATGCTAACGTCTCTCAGTGAGCTCAGGTCGGAGACCGCGGCTCTCCGACACATTTCAGCTCTTCTTCTTCTTGTTTGTAATTGCGACTTGCAACCAGAGAAGAAGAAGATGCATACGTTCGCACAAAAAAAGCAACAACAAAAAGTTGCCTTCAAAATAAAAGCAATGCAGTTGTATTCCATGCATGATGTACACTTATTTACGTTTGATTGCTAACTTCACAATGACCTCACGCGGGCCGTTTAGGGCTGCCCAAAGGGCCGGATGTGGCCCGGGGGCCGTACAATGCCCAGGTCTGGTCTAGAGGGTAAAAATAATTCTGCAGAGGACTGGTCACTTGAGGCTAGCTCCAAAAAGGGAGTCACTCCCCATAGCCCCGCATGTTAAAATGCCCCAACATGTTTGCAGCCTGGTGCAAATTACAGTTTTGGTCTCTACAGCTAAGTTTTCCTTAAATGACAATTGTACGGGGTTTAAACTTTTTTTATAACTCACCCTTATAAATCATATTCAGGCTAATAATCTGCATAATTAAGGGTGTCCCGCTTTGAGTGACAGGTGGCTGCCGTCACAGGAGGCTAGCGTAGTCTGTAGGCTTCATTCAGTCCGCCTCAGCTCCATCCACGCTCCACTTTTTTGCCCATTTTTGGACTGGCTGGGAGTCAGGTGGCGTCAGACATTGCCAAGATGGCGACAGCCAGCCCACATTGGGCTTTACAACGGCTCTTCAGAAACATATGGGTGTCGTCACGGAGACTACGTTGATATTTTATACATGAAAATGATGAAGACTTGATGCTTTTTCTGGGCATTTACAAGCAAGTTTGTATGGGTGTGAGTGTTTGGCTTGGCTAGTTGTCCCTTTTTTTTAAGTAGCTTTATTAGCATGTGAAAAGCAAATTGAAGCCATTTGCAGGCCGTGGTGTCTCTTTAATTACGTTCCAGAGGGTTTTACAACCTCACAGCTGGATCATATTGTCTCAAAAAGTCATTTGGGAAAAGAAAGGTGGTCAGACAGAGACAGAGGAGGTGAGAGCAGACAAAGGAAGAGTGAAAGCACTTAAAGCTTCTCACTATCCTCCTTAACCCGCACCAGAACACACTGACTCCCAACCGCACCAGGACAACACATACCAGGCTGTAGTCTGCTTCACGCTGATCCAGTGCTGATGCTGAATAATGTGCGGAATTTCACACATATGTTGACCCATGATGAACAACAGATATTTTATTGTTTAATTCTAGCAAAACCATCTGTTTGTTCTCAGTTTGATTTTCCTGTTTAAAGCTGCATGTGGCAACTTTGGATGTTTGTGGCTCCAAAACTGTTTTAATACACAGAAATCCTGCAGCATGATGTCAGTAAATTGCAGACAGGACACTGATGGTAACCTCTCTGACGCTTTATGCCAAATAAATGCCTGGAAGATAAAAGATTTACGTCTTCTTACATCTTGCTGGCATGTGTGAAAAAGAGCTAGAAATCTTTTTTCAGAAAATATTATGTAGCTATTTATCTACAGAGAACCCAGAGTGTTAGCATTTCCGTTAACATGGAAACAATAAACTATAATGTAAGAGGTATCACAAAATATTAAGTATATTTTAAATTGGCTAAACTTAATTTAGGAGAGTTTACCTGAGTTTAGCTAAAAGTGCATGATTATGCATATAAACATTAAGTACAAACATTAGGTGTGATGCCTTCTCTTCCTCAAACACACACACACACACACACACACACACACACACACAATTCAATTCAATTTTATTTATAGTCAAATCATAACTGGAATTATCTCAGGACACTTTACAGATAGAGTAGGTCTAGACCACACTATAATTTACAAGGACTCAACAATTCCAGTGATTCCCCCAAGAGCATGCATGAATGTGTAAGTGCGACAGTGGCAAGGAAAAACTCCCTTTTAGGAAGAAACCTCGGACAGACCCAGGCTCTTGGTAGGCGGTGTCTGACGGTGCCGGTTGGGGGTGTCATGAACAATGGCAATAATAGTCACAATAAAGATAATGACTAGAAGTAGTAGTTGTAATAGTTAATGGTGTCGTAAGGCACAGCAGGGCGTAACAGGGTGTGGCAGGGCATTGGCTGGACATAGCAAGTCGAAACCGGGTATTGCAGAGCGTAGCAGGGTGTAATAGGGCACAGCAGGGCGTAGAGCAGGACCACGGCGACAGCTGCCACCATGATGTAGGTGCCATCATGATCCAAGGAAACATGCTGGGTGGAAAAAGAACATAAGGACTCCGGGGAATAAGCTCCCCAGAGCTAGGTCAGTAACAAGCATTTCTGGGACATGGATACACACAGATGGAAAGAGAGAGGAGAGAGAAGCTCAGTGTGTCAAAGGAGGTACCCCGGTAGTCTAGAACTAAAACCGCATAACTAAGAGCTGCAGGGAAGGAGAGGCTGTGGTCCGTGATTGTGGCTACACACCTTCCCCCGCTGGTCTAGGCTAACGCTGCGACTCCTTACTCCCTAAGTATGTGTAAGCTTTCCATGGGGAGAAGCAGAGATAGTGTGGGGGTGCGCCATGACTGTGGCTACACATGCTCCCCGCTGGTATAGTCGAACGCTGCAACTCCTCACTCCCTAACTATAGGCTTTATCGAAGAGGAGAGTTTTATGTTTACTCTTAAAAGTGGTGATGGTGTCTGCCCCCCGAACCCAGATTGGGAGCTAGTTCCACAGGAGAGGAGCCTGGTAGCTGAAGGCTCTGGCTCCCATTCTACTATTAGAGACTCTAGGAACCACAAGTAACTCTGCATTCTGGAAGCGCAGTGCTCTAGTGGGACAGCAAGGTACTAAGAGCTCCTCAAGATATGAAGGTGCTTGACCATTTAGAGCTTTGTAGGTCAGAAGAAGGATTTTAAATTCAATCCTGGATTTTACAGGAAGCCAATGCAGAGAAGCTAATACAGGAGAAATATGATCTCTTTTCTTTTTTGTCAGAACACGCGCTGCCGCGTTCTGGATCAGCTGGAGAGTTTTAAGGGTTTTATTTGAGAATCCTGATAATAGGGAATTACAATAGCCCAGCCTGGAAGTAACGAATGGATGGACTAGTTTTTCAGCATAATTTTGAGACAGGATGTTCCTAATTTTGGCAATGTTACGAAGGTGAAAAAAGGCTGTTCTAGAGGTTTGTTTTGAGTGGGCGTTAAAGGATATATCCTGATCAAAAATAACTCCTAGATTTCTGACAGTAGTGCTGGAGGTCAGGGCAATTCCATCCAGAGTAATTATATCTTCGGATAATGAGGTTCGGAGGTGTTCAGGGCCCAGCACAATAACTTCAGTTTTGTTTGAGTTCAACATCAGAAAATTGTAGGTCATCCATGATTTTATATATTTAATGCATACTTGAAGTTTAGCTAACTGACTGGTTTCGTCTGGCTTGATTGATGAGTATAATTGGGTGTCATCCGCATAACAGTGAAAGTTAATTGAGTGTTTCCTAATAATATTGCCTAGAGGAAGCATATATAAGGAGAATAGAATTGGTCCAAGCACTGAGCCTTGTGGAACGCCATGGCTAACTTTAGTGTACCTTGAGGATTTATTGAGATCGGTCAGAGAAATAGGATTTAAACCAGCTTAGAGCAATTCCTTTAATGCCAACTAAATGTTCCAATCTCTGTAACAGGATGCTATGGTCAATAGTGTCAAATGCAGCACTAAGATCTAATAAGACAAGTACGGAAACAAGTCCTTTGTCTGCAGCAGTTAGAAGGTCGTTAGTCATTTTCACCAGTGCCGTCTCTGTGCTATGATGCTTTCTAAATCCTGACTGAAAGTCCTCAAATAAGCTGTTGCTATGTAGAAAATCACATAACTGATTGGCAACTACCTTATCAAGGATCTTGGAGAGAAAGGGAAGGTTAGGTATAGGTGTATAGTTGCCTAAGACCTCAGGATCTAGGGTGGGTTTTTTCAGAAGAGGTTTTATCACAGCTACTTTAAATGACTGCAGTACATAACCTGTTAATAGACACATATTGATCATATCTAATAATGAAGTGTTAACCACGGGTAACGCTTCTTTAAGTAGCCTTGTTAGGATGGGATCTAAGAGACAGGTAGATGGCTTTGCTGAAGAGACCTTTAACATTAGTTGTTGAACGTCTATAGGATAAAAGCAGTTTAAGTATATGTCAGGTCTAGTCGTTCTTTCTAGCATCCTGTCGTTTAAAGGTGAACCGTTAGAGGTTGAGGGCAAGAGGTGACGAATAGTAACTCTAATTGTTTTAATTTTATCATTAAAGAAGCTCATGAAGTCATCACTACTCAGAGCTATAGGAATAGATGGCTCAGTAGAGCTATGGCTATCTGTCAGCCTGGCTACAGTGCTGAAAAGAAACCTTGGGTTGTTCTTATTATATTATATGAATTATAGTCAGATCTGGCCTTTCTTAGGGCCTTCCCATAGGTTTTCAGACTGTCTTGCCAATCTAAACAAGATTCTTCCAGTTTGGTGGAAGGCCATTTACTTTCAAGTTTTCGCCAGATTTGTTTTAATTTACGAGTTTGAGAGTTATACCAATGCGCTAGTTTCCTTTGCTTCATCATCTTCTTTTTGAGGGGAGCAACAGAGTCTAAAGTCGCCCGTAGGCAGGCCGTAGCACCATCTACACAATTATCAATTTGGGACGGACTAAAGTTAACATAAAGGTCCTCTGTTTTATTAAAGCATGGTATTGAGTTTAGTGCTGTTGGAATATCTTCCTTAAATTTAGCTATAGCATTGTCAGATAGGCATCTAGTGTAGAAGCTTTCATATAATTTCGTATAGTCAGGTATTAAGAATTTGAAAGTTATTAAGAAGTGGTCTGATAATAAAGGATTCTGCAGGAATACTATTACATCTTCAATTTTGATGCCATATGCCAGCACCAGGTCGAGGGTGTGGTTAAAGTAGCGGGTGGCCTTATGCACACTCTGACTAAAACCAATTGAATCCAGTAGTGAGTTGAAAGCAGTACTGAGGTTGTCGTTGTCAACGTCCATATGGATATTAAAATCACCTACAATAAGTACTTTGTCTGATTTAAGGACTACATATGATAGAAACTCAGAGAATTCCGGTAAAAAAATCAGAATATGGACCTCGAGCTCGGTAGACAACAACAAATATAATTGGCTGTACTGTTTTCCATGTTGGATGTTGAAGATTAAGAACAAGGCTTTCAAAAGAGTTATAATTTAGTTTAGGTTTAGGATTAATTAACAATTATCAAATATGCAACTGCAACTCCCCCTCCTCGACCTGAGCCTCTAGGAATTTGAGTATTATTATGACTGGGAGGAGTCGCTTAATTTAGACTAACATATTCTTCATGGCCCAGCCATGTTTCAGTAAGACAGAATAGATCAATTTGATTATCTGATATCAATTTGTTTACTAATACTGCTTTAGAAGACAGAGATCTGATATTTAATAGTCCACATCTAATTTTCCTATCCTGTTCATTGCAGTGATAGTTATAATTCCAATTAGGTTGTTATGTAATATCCTTCTTTTGGTTACCTTTGATTTAACTGATTGGAGTTGAGGAACAGACAAAGATATTTTGGGGACCGGCTGTGGCTGACGGGGAATGGATGCTAAATTGACTATGTTTCCAGTCACCTTCTTATTACTTAGGGGATTCACCACTTTGTATGGTCTATTGTTGATTATAACTGGAATAGTAGTAGTACTACATGTTACCCTGTGGAAAACATTTTCAGATCCATCCACTTACAAAATGCCATTAGGATCAATACCTGGGGGGCATGAATCTGTGATATTTTCTACAGAATGTCAATACTTACTCAGTGTGGTCGTTATGTTGTCAGACACACACACACACGGCACACACACACACACACACACACACACACACACAGATAAACACACAGTTCTTAACATGCCACCTTTTCCTTATGGCTGTTTGACCTGTTGTCAGGCCAAGCCTTCAGAAACAAGTCACAATTCCTGAATTATAGGATGGCATACAATGCCTTTACCTGACGACGTGGTTGTCCCTGGTGATGGAATTCTGACTCTGTGTGAATGTGCGTGTGCTTGTGTGTTTGTTACCCAATATACTGTAGTTTACAATCCCATGGCTGAGGAAAACACTCATTGAGGGTTTAATGTGTCAATGTATAATCCTGCCTGACACTTTGACCTGCAGTCATGTTCATTTGACACTGTTAAAGTATCTGTCTCATCGTGAAAATGCTCTATAACTCATTTAATCTGTGATGGAATGGAGTCTTCCTTCAGTCTTCTAGTTTCTACATGCTCCAAACTATTGACATTTTAAGGAATTTTTCTACCAGCATTTTTCGATTCCATCCCAATTATTTTTCTTCTCTTTCATTCCTTATCCTTTATGATAAACTGTACTTTTGTCTTTTTTTCTCTCATTTTCAACCCGACCGATCTCTTCACCATTGGCTAAAAGGAGCACACAATATTTTAACAAATGCATTTCTCCAAAATACACCATCTACATTATTTGGATTTAACCTGATTTGAAAGCTCTTGTGACTCTTGGTGTGTTAAATCTCTCCCTTGTTGTGGCTGACAATTCCCTGTTCTGTTTGTTCAGTTAGCTAACTTTCACTGTGATTTACAGATAACAGAGGTTTACTTCTCAGTAATTGACACCCTGCAGGAGAAAATCACGCACAAACACACACCCTGCACACAAAAAGTCAGATGGAAATCCCTCTGAGGTCACACACTTTCCGACTCACACGTCACTTCCTTCCAGGGAAGCCACTCCAGCAGGTACTCCACCATAAAGCACGCACACACACACACACACACACACACACACACACACACACACACACACACACACACACACACACACACACACACACGTGTTACTGTTGATGCAGTGATGAATTTCCTGGGCGACCACATGGAAACAAACAGGCAGAACTTTAAGGAGGTACTCCCTCACAGCAGAGATAATTTTTTTTTTTTTTTTTTTTTTTTTCTCTCACACACACACACACACACACACACACACACACACACACACACACACACACACACACACACACACACACACACACACACACACACTTTAAAAAAATGTAGAACCCCCCAACAGATGCTGACTGACTGATTTCCAACCCGATAGTGTTGACTGTTTTACAGTATACACTAAACTGTAATAGTTTCCCATAGGAGGCGGTGTGTATGTGTTATCTGTGTTCGTCTTCCCAGGCTAACAAAAACAAAAATGTAAGACAAGAAACAAGGATACTTACATTTAACATTACATTACATTCACAGAAGACAATATATTCAAGACCCTTTAACATACATTTGATCTAGGATTAAGCTCCATATTAAGTTTTAGCTGCTGCACAAATTAGTTCTTCAGTCTAACCTTATTAAAATGGGGAACCCCGTACTGTACCTCTGATTTAATGGTAACTATGTATTTTCACTGTTCAGGACATGTTTGGGTCAGAGACAATGCTGTTGGCCAGTCGTAAGTTATTATGGTAGGCTGATTTATAGAGTTTCTCAAGGGGATGACCTACAATCTTTGAGCATTTTTTGACTTTAAAGTGGTGGACAAACGCTAATAATCATGTAGTATTACAATACAATACATTCATAATCACAGAAGTAAAGAACAAAAGAAGAATTAATCTAAATGCCCCCATAAGACTTAAGGCGGGCGAGAAAAAGATTCTTTGATTTGTCCTTCTGCAGACAGATTCACTGTGGTCCATCCAGGATAGCAGATAGTTCATCATTGCACCCAAGTATTTATATGAGAATACCGGCTTATTTCTTTCATTCCCCAGCATTGGTTGTGATGGCAGATGAAAGGGTTTTGTTCACCTTTACGAGCTGGACTGTTTGTGAGAAAAGAGGCATATCGATGAATCAAGTATGGATTCCATTCCTGCTGGAACATTTTTGACACCAAAATGTGTGCTTGTATTTTGTTGAAAGATGACGACAATGTAGAATCTAGGTTAAGTTTTATAGTTCTGTATAGTGATGCATTACTTAAGGCTGTGCGGCCTTCGGAGGGCATGTGGCTGCCGATCAGGCTGATCCACATGATGGTTGGGTAGATGGTTTTTTAATAGTTGATTTGTGGGCTGAACAAAGGAATACATCACACAATAATAATCAATTAGAATAAGCTAATCAAATTTAGCTCACAAGTTTTATAATATGGTGGTGATCGCACAGGGCAAAGAAGGTGACTGGAGAGTGGTTATAGAGTTTTATGTACAATTACTTTAACTGTAGTCTCACATTGTTATTCCTAACCCAACAGCACTGTGTCAGCACTGGCTGGAGTATGGTCAGGCTGCACGAGTGACCATTCTGCTATAGGGGAAAAAAACTTTCTGGATTGTTTGTAATTCTTTAAACCAATCACAATCGTCTCGGGCCGTGCAGTGAAAGTGCAGTTGCAAAATAGACAGTGAAGATAGCGGAAGGGGAGAAGAATGCCTGACTACTATAAGTGCATTTCAATACACCTGTTTTAATGGATGTTGTGAGGGGCCTCAACAGTGTAACAGTGGCCTCAACAGTAATAATAATTAGAAGTTCCTGTAGTGAGTTTGTGATTATTTGGCTAAAGATTTCTATTTCTTTCTATTACACACAGAAAAAAAAGGTGCTACCTGGAACAAAAAATGGTTCTTTGGAGTGATGCCATAGGAGAACCATTTTTAGTTTCACAAAGAACCTTTTAACGAGACGTTCTTTAAAGAACCATTTCTGTAAAGGGTTCTCTAAGTAGGTTCTTTGAGTTACTCTTATTGGTGCCGCAAAGAACCATATTAAAAGGTAAGGTTCTTTAAAGTGATGGTTCGGAGTAATTTCACCCTAGGGTCCTTTGCACCATGACCTCGAGCCAACACTCCCCCAGAAGCTTTTTTCACCTGGGTCGAACATTGGGAGAGTTAGCGTAGAGTAGCGTTATCAGCTGAATAGCTTAGCGCAGGGGCTAATGGATCCAGTGATGTATCTCGTAAATGACCCCACTAAATGCCTGAAATGATACCAAACTTCTACACTAGTACAAATAGTTTATTTACCCATAAAACGATGGATTGGAAAGTTTGTAAGTACACCAGAAGTGTATGTAAATAACACTTGCCTGTTGGCTTCTCGTCTCTGCTGCTGCTGCTGCTGCTACCTAACGGGCAGTGAGAGTGCTTAGGACTGTCTACAAATTACAACACCGAAAAGAGATGCAACAAATATATTTATTAATTTAACTTTTTTTTTTAAGTAAGTGCTGTAGTATAACTAGCAGGAGACAAGTTATAATTGAGGTAAGTTTGGAGACATTACCTTATTTAATCATTATATTAATAAATGATTTTGTTGCATCTCTTTTCGGTATTGTAATTTGTAGACGGCCCTAAGCACTCGTCTAACTGCAGGTAGCAGCAACAACAACAGCAGTAGAGAGCAGAAGCCAGCAGGCAAGTGTTATTTACATACTCTTCGTGTGTACTTACAAACTTTCCAATCCCTCGTTTTATGAGTGCATAACCTATTTGTACTAGTGTAGAAGTTTGGTATCATTTCGGGCATTATTAGTGGGGTCATTTATGAGATACATCACTGGATCCATTAGCCCCTGCGCTAAGCTATTCAGCTGATAACGCTACTCTATGCTAACTCTCCCCATGTTCGACCCAGGTGAAAAAAGCTTCTGGGGGGGTGTTTGGCTCGAGGTCATGGTGCAAAGGACCCTAGGGTGAAATTACTCCGAACCATCACTTTAAGGAACTGTTTTCAAGAAAGTTCATCGTGGAGCCAACTGCTTCAATAAAGAACCTTTTTTAAATGGTTCTTCAGAATAAATGGTTCTTTGTTCATTTTAGATCACATTATTATAGGTAAATTAAAAAACATGTACAGTACATGCGTATATTTGGCCATTTGACAATTTTATTTTTGACCATATTTAATTTAATTACATTAAATATATAATATACAAAACAATGAGAAAAATGTAACAAATGTTACACAATGACAATAAAAGTAGATCCAACCAGGCAATCAATCATTCATGTTCTGAGGCCAAACATTCAGAACATGCTCAAATCAGCATGACAGCAACATTACAGGGTTGAATCAAAAACTGGTTTTGAAACATTTGTATTAATTAAATTAATCAGGAACCACAGTGAAACATTTATATAGTGATTCACAATGTGTTAACTTTATTGGAAATGTTATGAGTTGTGTGTGTGTGTATATATATATATATATATATATATATATATATATATATATATATATATATATATATATATATATATTCCACAGGGTAACATGTAGTACTACACTCACCTAAAGGATTATCAGGAACACCCTACTAATACCGTGTTTGACCCCCTTTCGCCCTCAGAACTGCCTTAATTCTTCATGGCATTGATTCAACAAGGTGCTGGGAGCATTCTTTAGAAATGTTGGCCCATATTGATAGGATAGCATCTTGCAGTTGATGGAGATTTGTGGGCTGCACATTCAATTCAATTCAATTTTATTTATAGTATCAAATCATAACAATTCCAATAATTCCCCCAAGAGCAAGCATTAGCAGTGGCTATTGCGACAGTGGCAAGGAGAAACTCCCTTTTAGGAAGAAACCTTGGCAGACCCAGACTCTTGGTAGGCGGTGTCTGACGGGGCCGGTTGGGGTTATCATGAACAGTGGCGTAATAGTCACAATAAAGATAATGGAACAGTGACTACAATGGTAGTCGTAGTAGTTCATGTCATAGCTGGGCACAGCAGGGCGTTACAGGATGTAATGGTTCTATGCTCTGCGAAGAAGAAACATAAGGACTCCGGGGAGTTAACTCCCCAGAGCTAGGTTAGTAACAAGCATTTCTGGGACAGGACGCACATAAAAGGAAAAAAAAGAAAAGAGAGAGCAGGTCATTGTGTCATAAGAAGGAAGGAACTTCCCCTGCAGTATAAAATAATAATAGAATGACTAAGAGAGGCAGGTTAAAGAGAGATGCCTGGTCGGGCTAGAACACTCCCCAACCGGATCAGGCTGTACTGGCCTGCCTCCCTCTACTCTCACTATATTATTGAAGATATGATAGGTAAATCTGATGACTATAAAGAGAAGCAGAGAAAAGCAGAGGTGCTGTGTCTGCAGCTATACACCCTGCCCCGCCGGGCTAGGCGTACCACTGCAACTCCTCACTCCCTAACTATGAGCTTTATCAAAGAGGAGAGTTTTAAGTTTAGTCTTAAATGTGGTGACGGTGTCTGCCCGCCGAACACAGATTGGGAGCTGGTTCCAGAGGAGAGGAGCCTGATAGCTGAAGGCTCTGGCTCCCATTCTACTTTTAGAGACTCTAGGAACGACAAGTAACTCTGCATTCTGGAAGTGCTCTAGTGGGATAATAAGGTACTAAGAGCTCCTCAAGATATGAAGGTGCTTGACCATTTAGAGCTTTGTAGGTCAGGAGAAGGATTTTAAAGTCAATCCTGGATTTTACAGGAAGCCAATGCAGAGACGCTAATACAGGAGAAATATGATCTCTTTTCTTAGTTTTTGTCAGAACACGTGCTGTAGCATTCTGGATCAGCTGGAGAGTCTTAAGGGTTAAATTTGAGCATCCTGATAATAGGGAATTACAATAGTCCAGCCTGGAAGTAACGAATGCATGGACTAGTTTTTCAGCATCATTTTGAGACAGGATGTTCCTAAAAAAAAAAGCTGTTGTAGAGGTTTGTTTTGAGTGGGCATTAAAGGATATATCCTAATCAAAAATAACTCCTAGATTTCTAACAGTAGTGCTGGAGGCCAGGGCAATACCATCCAGAGTAATTGTATCTTCGGATAATGAGGTTCGGAGGTGTTTAGGGCCCAGCACAACAACTTCAGTTTTGTTTGAGTTTAACATCAGAAAATTGTAGGCCATCCATGATTTTATATCTTTAATGCATACTTGAAGTTTAGCTAACTGACTGGTTTCGTCTGGCGTGATTGATAAGTATAATTGGGTGTCACACTGCATGAAAAGTGGGATTTTCGTCAGTATGTGGCACTGTAGATTGTTGTGGAACTTCAGGTTTACAACTGCACACGGCAATTTACAGGCAACACCGAAAATTGCCGTGAATTGTCGGAAACTGACGTGGGCCTTGCTTGGCAGTTATCCCCCTATGACCCCCCCTCCCTCTAATTCTAGGGGAGGCTTTAACATGTAAATGAAATGCTGTGAGCTATACAAATGCAAATCAGGGTAGCAGCAGGGGGAATTTTACCCCAGGTGACATTTTTCTAAAAGGTATTAACTTCATTTTAAGAAAATCTCTTAAAATAGATCAGACTCAGTATAGCCTAATTGTAGACTCTTCAATTTTAGCTTGAATTGATTTATTTAATGAAAGTGTGCTAGATTAATTACTGTGTATGTCATTAGCAAGGACCAATGTTATGTCAAAAAGATACACAAAATAATTTATTTCAACAATTAATCAGGCTTAGCCACAAAGGTAAAATCTGCATTCCATGATTCATTCACAGTCTCCTAGAGCTCAACCACTGTGCATAGTGGCATGACTACAGTGGCCTGTCTTTGGTCCTGCTCATCCAACACTGTCTGGTGGAATGGAGACAGATGCACCACTGTACAGTTTTCTAAGAGAAGTCTTTCTGCTGACACCAGAACACTGTGCTTCACATAAAGCGTATCAGCTTTGTCATTGCATGACAAGGTCCCAACCATTTGTCTTCTTAAAATACTGGCAAATTCTGCACCATATTCACATGTCCATGGCATATGAAGCTCTTGGCTCTGCTGAAATGGCCTCATAATCCAGACTTCAATTGTCCTATTATTAAGCTTTCCCAGTAATCCATTAAAACTCACTGTAATTCACCTCCACACCAGTGTGTGCGCTGTTCGCGCCCTGCTGATCACTCTGCCCCGCCCCCTACCCCCGCCCTCACGGCTTCGATTTGAAAAATAGCGGCGGGACTCGGGCGATGACTCCGAGAGTTAGAGCAAAAACTTCTGAAATATGGGAATATTTCAGGCCAAATGGTAAAAGAGTTGTCTGTACACTCTGTCAAACTTCACTTGGAAACACACAGGAGTTGTTCAAGACATTTGGAGCGTTTTTTTTCTCTCCTTCATATCACCTCCGGGGCTCCAAAGATGCGCTCACAGAAAGAAAAAGACAACGTAAGTATATGATTATTAATGAAAGGGCAAGCTAGTCTGTATTGTTTATTCTTGAGAAGTACAATGACTGTATTTGGATGTTAAACAGGCTACTTAGACTTGACAGTAATGTTTTAAACCCCACCAAGTTTAAATGTGAGCAGCACAGAGCTGTGTGTCTGGCTTCTTTCAGCGCCATTCATTACAGAGCGAAGAGGGTGAGTTGCTTATAAAAGTATTTTTTTGGTCTTGTAATTTACAGGAAGTAGTACGCCGTCTTCACAACTCGGAGACAAATTGTAGCAGGTGCTACGAACCGGAGCAAGGGTAAGATTTAAAGAATATGCTTTCATTGAATGAATTGCATTAATTCTTCTGTATAAGGACATAGATACATTAATAGATTTTTTTTTTTTTTTTTTTAACAGACTAACCTCGCCTCATAACGAGGCCGTGACCTATATTTTCTTGGAGCTGTCTGCAGGTCCAGATTTACATTACGCTGATAATGACGCCATTGTGTGTAAGTAATTTTTACTTTTTCATCTTTCCTTGTTTAATTTTACTGTGACTTATGTTTTTTTTTTTTTTTTTATTCATACCACTCTTATTTAATTGTTTTCCAGCTGCCTGTAAGACATATTATGAGACAGCACGCAGGAACTTCAGGCAGAAACAACCAGATCATCGTGGGCAGAAGCTGTGAAGAGTTCAGCTCGATGTCGGTCGAGAAGAAAAGAGGGTAAGATTAGATCCGTTTTTGTTCAATGTGAATATTTTTCAGGTGCATTCATAGATGTGTTGTATCCGTAAGCAGTATATCACGCAGTACTGATTGTCTTTATTGATTGATTTTTACAGCTGCTGGAAGCAAGACAGAGTGTGCTGGCTGCGGGTGAGGTGGGCATTTTGGAAGTGCGCCACCATAGACATACAGGACAACGCACCACAGACGTCTGCAAAATGGACCGAATTCAGACCGAATGCTGCCGGTTACATACAGGCCGCGGGTTAGGGGTTGACGGTGCTGCTTCTCGTGAGCGTGGGATATTTGTTGTGTGTGCTGTATGTCTCTATGCTTTGTACACAGTTTTTTCTGATTGCGTTTGTGTTTTGTGTCAATAAAACTCTATCTTTGAATAAACAGCACGTTCCTGACAAATCATTTTTCTTAGGATAACCATGACATGAATATACAACATAGCATATATGAAATAAATATATATAATGCATTAAAAAAAAAAAAAAAATATATATATATATATAATTTTATTATTATAATAATGGCCCAGGGTGACCAATAGCCTAACCCATGACAGACCTGCCAACCTATCACGAGAGATTTTTCTTGTTTAAAAGTAGTGGTTTCATCCAATCCTGAGTGAGGAAATTCCTGCCAGGCCAGATCTTCTCTGGCCAGGCACCTATTCATATTCTAATTAGATCCATTAGCACCTCTGCGGGGGCTCTTCACGTACGCATTGAAGCAGCTGCCATGTGATTGGTTGATTAGATAATTGCATTAACAAGCAATATTACAGGTGTTCCTAATAATCCTTTAGGTGAGTGTATATTGTTGTGATTATGTATCTTTCTGTTCTCCTGTTTTGATGGTGTATCATTCTGAGGATCTCTCTCTCTCTCACACACACACACACACACACACAGACAGAGGCCTGTACTACGAAGCAGGATTTGGCCTTAAAGTGATGGTTCGTAGTAATTCACCCTAGGGTCCTTTGCACCATGACCTCTAGCCAAACACCCTCCCAGAAGCTTTTTTCACCTGGGTCTAACATTGGGAGAGTTAGCTAGAGTAGCGTTATCAGCTGAATAGCTTAGCGCAGGGGCTAACGGACCCACGTTTGTATCTCGTAAATTACCCCACTAATAATGCCGTAATGATACCAAACGTCTACAAGTAGTACAAATAGTTTATGCTCTCATAAAAAGAATGGATTGGAAAGTTTGTAAGTACACCAGAAGTTTATGTAAATAACACTTGCCTGCTGGCTTCTGCTCTCTGCTGTTGTTGTTGCTGCTGTAAGACGAGTGCTTATATGGAGCTAGATTTGTTTCTTTATTACATGCGAGAAAATAAATGATCTGAGAGGAAAAAAAAAGTTTGAGAGCAAAGGTTATCACACTGATAGCAAAAAAGCATTTTATGAGAGAAAAAAAAATATTTGAGAGAAAAAGTTTTCATACCAACAGCAAAAAATAATAATATTTGAGACTAAAAAAAGTTTTGAGAGAAAGTATTTTCTCATAGAACATAAAAAAATATAAATTTGAAATTTTTTAAATTATTTCTGAGAAAAGAAAATCTCTCTCAAAATACTTTTTTAAACTCTCAAATATATATTTTTTGCTATCAGTGTGAAAACATTTTCTCAAAAAAAAAAGTGTTTCTCTCAAAACATTTTTCTTCTTGCTCTCAAAACCTAAGTCTTTTTTCTCGATGCAATTTCTTGCTCTCGTGTCAGGATTTTGCTCTCGCTGTGAAAATAATGTCATGGGCGGGGCCACGTTCCTATTGGCCAGTCGGGTGAGCACCGTCTTGTCTTGGGAGTCGAACTGAATCATTACACTGGCTGAGCAATGCCAGCCAGGGGTATCCAGATACATTGCGCAACAAGGAACAATGGCTGCCAGGTCGACCATAGAGACCCATAAATGTAAGTATTTTCGGCTTAAAGAATTGATTTAAAAATTACGACAGTCTTGTTTTGTGCTCTACACAATCATGTACATAGATATTTGCAACTATATTTGTAACTGAAACGTTTTTAAAAATCGCTAGCTTGCTATGCTAACGTTAACGTTAACGTTACATTGCTGATTTGCACAACAGTCCCGCATTTCTCTGCCTTGACTGCATGCATGTCTACATTGTTAACTAAACTCCATTAGCAGCGACATTCGTTTGATATCAGTGCATAACACTACTTGCTTTGGAGACACATGCTTTACATATACCGTCCTGTATCACACAGGGACGCCGGAGGAAACCCAGCAGCTGATCCACTTTCTGGCTGAAAACGAGCAGTAATCATTTGAATTCATTCCTGTTCATGTACCTGTACATTGTTGTTGGTTATGATACAGGACACTAATGAAAGAAATGGGGTTGGAGGGAAAGGTTACTGGCCAACAGGCATCACACTATGGTCTGGAATTTCAGAATAGCTGTAGTTTTGTTTGTTTGTGGTCTTGTGTGTCTTTTAGTTTTATACATTTGAGTGCCTTTTTTAGTGTGACATGTAAGTTATTGTTCTAATAGTTGATAATGGTTCTCTACATTTTTCTATAATGTTTTTGCATGTTATGTTTATTTTTTGGGGAAATAAAGACATTTTTTTTTTTAAACAAAAAGTGTTTCTGAACATCAATGACATTCAAAACAGTGATAACTGAAACAGATAAACACACCATGCAGTGTATAGAAATATTGATTGCAAACAGACCTAAGTATATATGATGATGTACCCAAGTGGCGTCTCATTTCATAGGGGTATGTTTTCAACAACCATAGCGTGCAACAACCATACAAAGACTATTTTACACAAAACTAGGTGGGACATTTTCAAACGGTATATCAATCACTATATAACGTTGGCTAGCTATAGGGTTGCCACCTTCCATGCAGACTAGCTGAAAGTTGTACAGGAGGTTGTATATGATGATCAAGCAGTTACTCTTCAGGTGCTTTGAGGCTACCAAGGGCAAAGGTAGAAACTAGCTCACTAAATAAGGAGTGAAACTATCTAAATCAACATATTCATTTGGCATTTGATTTAAAAATGGTACAAACCAGGTGAGTTTGCAAGTTTACCTAGCATGATGGCTAATTAGTGATTAGCTTTTCTAGCAATTAGCATGCTAATAATATAATACACATTCATGAATATGAGTGCTATTCTTTGTCCATGTCAATCTGACAAACGCATCAGTAATGGCAAACTAGCTTACATTTAGGGTTAGCCTATTTAATGTTTAATCTTCAGTGCTGCGGAGCTTGCTCAGCCAGTGTAATGATTCAGTTCGACTCCCAAGACAAGACGGTGCTCACCGACTGGCCAATAGGAACGTGGCCCGCCCCATGACATTATTTTCACAGCGAGAGAAAATCGCTGAGAATTTTTTAGAAAAAAAAAAAACTTTTGAGAGAAACACTTTTTTTTTTTGAGAAAAATGTTTTCACACTGATAGCAAAAAAATATATTTGAGAGTTTAAAAAGTATTTTGAGAGAGATTTTCTTTTCTTAGAAATAATTTAAAAAATTTCAAATTTATATTTTTTATGTTCTATGAGAAAATACTTTCTCTCAAAACTTTTTAGTCTCAAATATTATTATTTTTTGCTGTTGGTATGAAAACTTTTTCTCTCAAATATTTTTTTTTCTCTTATAAAATGCTTTTTTGCTATCAGTGTGATAACTTTTGCTCTCAAACTTTTTTTTTCCTCTCAGATCATTTATTTTCTCGCATGTAATAAAGAAACAAATCTAGCTCCATATGCTTAGGGCCATCTACAAATTACAACACCGAAAAGAGATGCAACAAAAATATTTATTAATTTCATTTTTTTTTTAAAGTAAGTGCTGTAGTATAACTAGCAGGAGACAAGTAATAACTGAGGTAAGTTTGGAGACATTACCTTATTTAATCATTGAATTAATACATATTTTTGTTGTAACTCTTTTCGGTGTAGTAATTTGTAGACGGCCCTAAGCACTCGTCTAACTGCAGGTAGCAGCAGCAGCAGCAACAGAGAGCTGAAGAGAGCAGGCAAGTGTTCATAAACTTCTGGTGTACTTACAAACTTTCCAATCCATTGTTTTATGAGAGCATAACCTATTTGTACTACTTGTAGACGTTTGGTATCATTTCGGGCATTATTAGTGGGGTAATTTACAAGACACAAACGTGGGTCCGTTAGCCCCTGCGCTAAGCTATTCAGCTGATAACGCTACTCTACGCTAACTCTCCCAATGTTACACCCAGGTGAAAAAAGCTTCTGGGGGGGTGTTTGGCTCGAGGTCATGATGCAAAGGACCCTAGGGTGAATTACTCCGAACCATCACTTTAACAAGCTAACTGAAGGCTCAACCCAGGATTTTCTGTACTACGAAGGTGGATCAGTTGTTATCGGGTTCAATTGCCGTGGTAACTCATGCTGAACACCTAACCTGGTTGGGAGCAGGTTATGTTGGAGATCAGAGATCAACCGGTGTAAAAGCACCGCCTACCGACCAATCAGTATGCGATTGATAACGGCGTCACCGTTTTTAGAAGATCAGGCGGAGCTCGGTGCAGAGAGAGAGAGGGGGAGAGAGGGGTGCGCTCATAAAAGTTAAAAAAATGTAGAGACCAACAACCCCGTTAACATGGGTATTTTTATGAAATATAGCCTATATATTTTAATGGGAGGGAATTACATATCGGCTTCTTGAGCCGTGTGTCGCCAATGCGCACATCGGTTTGAATTATGTTTTTATATTTTTTTATTTGCTCTCACGATCGCTTCCACTGCCAGGGTTGCAACTGAAATAACAGGCTAAAGCAACGACAGTTTATGGAAAGCCCAAGTGTAATTATGGCCAGATCTTGGTCCTGACTGATGGGGAAGTGATATTGGAGTTGTGATTTAAACATCTAGCGTCTATTTTTTTTTGCCACCTTTCCTTCCCGTTTTAGGAAGCAGCAACTGTATTGCGTTGTCCCTGTAAAACCGAGTCTGTGTTCTTCATATTTATGTAGAATTATAATTTGCTCTTCTTATATATAACATGCGGCTCTGGTAGATGTTTGCGATTGGTCGTGGTGCGCAAACAACGCCTCTTTTATGTGAACGCGCACGTCTCTAGATTGGACAAACCTGGGTTGATTGAACTAGTTGATAACCACCTTCGTGACACCGGTTATCCGGGACCGCAGCTGTTAGGGTTAGTGAAGCCGGGGAACTGAAAGAAATCCAGGACATGTTGATCTTGCTTCGTAGTACAGGCCTCTGATGTCTAGGGGTTAACTGGACGCAACATAACAGGTGCTCTCTTCCCACTCCCAAACATGGCCAAGACAAAGAATTTCAAAGTAGCAGTTTGTATTTATTTTGGAGATGAGGCCCCAACACAACAAAACAATTCTAAAGGCAAACTAAACTTACCTAAACCAAATGTAAAGAAAAGACAAATCTCTAACCTAAGCTTTTAATCACAAAACAGGAGAAAAAGAGAACAAACAAAAAGACCTCTCACTCCTACCAGACTGCTACTAGCAAAACAAGACAAAGAAAAATATATTCACAACTAAAATAAAATGGCTAAAGGATAATAAATCAAAGAACTCAAAACAACCATTCTCACTGAAGGCTGCTAACACTACTCACAACAGCTTGGACCACAACACACAGGTTACACAGGCCCATGTTGGAAATGGCAGAGTGAAAAGAGGGGGCAGAGTTCCTTTCTGATGAGGCTTAAGATGGCTGCTGTCCTCCCGGCGACCAATCAGGAGACAGCAATCAGCTCTGCTGGACCAATCTGGTGTTCACACCGGTTCTTCATTACCTGTGTACCCTCAGGAGAACAACTGATAGTGCAGGGCAAAACAAATTACAAAATATGACCTCAGGGTCATAACATCCTGATCAAAGAAGTTGAATCTCTCTCTGTCATCTCTCTATCAATTAATTGATTAATCAACTAATCCTTTCAGCTCTACTCAGGACATTACTTTAATATTATTTCCCACATTAATAATGTAGTTAAACTCAAAATAATAACTTTGGTAATTCTTTAGAGTTTTTTTAGAATTAAAAAATTCAGTTTGAGTTGAACCACCAATTTTTTCACGCAAGATCAGAATGAGAAGAAGAGAAGAAGAAAACGCTTTTCTCTTGGTGGACATATTTTCACTACGTTGTTTTTATATGTAAAGAATTAGAAAGAAATGAGATCTGCATTTTCTGTAGGCTACATATTATTGAGGTAATAAGAAACATATGTTACATACAGGATTGTTGATTATTAGTGTTTTAATTGCATGCGTGTGATAGCTGTATACTTAGCAATGTGTGAAGATGGTAAAATTCTCAGATGAGGGCTTGTCTGACCATGGGAAAGTTCAAGGAAAGTTCAAGGAAAGTCTAGAAAGCTACACCCCCCTGACATATGACCTTAATGATGTCAAGATTCAAAAGTGATGCCAGGGTATCCTTGGCAACTGAGGGCCAATAACAGCGGGTAATAAAGAAGAGGAAACAGGATGATACAACTGTCCATATAACTGTCACTGGGTTGTACATTAGAGATCACACACTGATGGCACACAACATCACAACTACACACACATACGCACACTCAGCGTTTTTGCCAACATGTTACACACTCCCTATTTAATATTCAAAAACTGTAAAAAGGCAGCTCTGGTTGAAATCCATGTGTCCATTACTGTAAGCAGTAATCAGACCTCTTTGTATTTTATAGTTGTTTGTTTGCAACTTTATGTTTGTTTTAATGTGTCTGTTTTGCCTAGAACTCTCTGGAGAAAAAGGATTTTTAATAGCAGAGGCCTCACCTACTTAGAAAAAGGTCACTGACATAATTAAGTCAAAATTCAACAGTGAGGCTTTTGTTCCTTAACAAATTATGGGCTGGAAAGTTAGTTCTGAAAGCCAGATATCTCAACATCTGGCAAAGCAATGGCGACAGTGGTATTGATCTTGAACCTAATCAATCCCCTACAGAAACATTACAGTATAATCATTTAATGGTATAAAGGTTTCGGTTTGTCTCTGAATAAATGCTGTAGATCCTCAAAACCCATGTAAAGTTCCTGTGTCTTGCTTCTCAACAGCGCAACAAAAAAAAAAGAGCCATGGTAGCACAGAAAGAGCAGCAGAAAATTCCGACACCAGAGAGAGGAAACGAGAGGACGGGGAAGCCCGTCTATAAACCAATCAATTACAAGTATTGGGAGACACGGCTCAGATATACGATGAGGACAGGACGTAGTAATGTCATGCAGGCCCGCCGATAGGGGGGGACAAACGGGTCTGTTGTCCCGGGCCCACAGTAGGGGGGGGGGGCCCAGAACTGGGCCCTCATTAAATTACGGAAGAATTAAAAATCTTTTTTTAAAATAGGCCTATTTGTGGAAAAAAATATGTAGCATAATATTTGAATTAAATAAAAGCGTTTTATTTGTTTTCTTCCTAATTGTCCTGGAAATGGTGGTCAAGAACCCCCCCACCCCCAACATAAAAATGGTTTGGCCACTGATCAAAATTTGATATTGTCACTTGATTTGAAGTTCAGTACGCTCAAAATGTCCAGTCAGCACAAGTCCGGAGCTCGGAAAAGGAAAGAAAAGAGAAGAAGGAAATAGAGGCCTTAGAGATTTTCTAAACAAATATTTAAAAAAAGTGGTGACGGTGAAGCTGGAACTGTCAACGTAGAGCAAGGTAAGAAACAGCGCAGCCAACGTTTACGAGCCATGTAACGTAACAGGCCAGCTCTCATGTTAACGTCCATTAGCTTGTATAAAAGCCTGACACAACACGTTAACTTTGACAGAAACAGTTGAGTTTGGTAGCTCCATCAGTAAGGATGAGACAGAGAGAGATCCAGCTGCAGTCAGGTGACAGAGAGAGTGATGCGGGAGGGGCCCGCTGCCCCGCAACGGAGGGACAGAGTCAGGCTACCCGTGAGAGAGAAGAGAGAGAGAGATAGAGAGAGAGAGAGATGCGGGGGGGCTCGCTGCCCTGTCGGAGAGTCTGAGCAGGATGGATCAGAGACTGATTACACACTTAATTTCAGTGAGAGATGTGAGGAGAGGAAGAGCAAGGGAAAAGGAGAGATCTGGCCGCGAGGGGGGGGCCCATCTAAGATCTCGTCCCGGGCCCAGGCAAGACTGTCAGCTGGCCTGATGTCATGTATGGTTCTTTAGTGCACTTGCATAACTGCAATGTGAAAACAAAACTAACCGGATTAAATGTATACAATGTAACAAAAACATGAACCTTGGTCCAGACCTTGGTTCGGACCTCCAGATGTGTAAAGTTTTGATGGTGCAACCTGATTTAGTAAATCAGTAGTTTGAAACTAGCTAGTTACTAAGAACTTAGGCTGGTGCAACCCAGTTCTGGTGTTACAGTGCTATGACAATATAATCATTAAGTTACTGCTTTTATATTCCCATGATCATGACCAAGAGCAGATAATAGAATAGCTGTGTATGAGGCTTGCCTCCCATGAACTCAACCTCTCCTGCAGTTGATATGGTACCTCTGGCAACCGTAATATGATCTTTGTGATTATCTCTAGCGAGGAGGCTAATATCTCCAGTCTGGGTGAGATCTGGACTCCTGCTAATAAGGCTGAGTGAGAGCAGTGTTTAGACAGTGGGAGAGTGATCGCTCTCTGGCACTGCTCCCTGTGATTTATGACCTCCTTAATGAGTCTTTCTCCTGTGTGTGTGCGTGTGTGTGCCTTAGCTTATCACCAGCATACAGTATATGAGATTTCGCTTAAGCACCTCCTTGAGTTTCACCTCTCTCCTTTGGCTAGCACTTGCAGTAACACTTAAGGGACTGATTCACTTTTAGCTCCACACCACCCTAATACTACAGTAGGTGGCATTTTTCAGACAAACACGCACTCATGCACTTTCACATTTTTCTTTTCACGGTGTTGAAAAAAATATATTTCTTGGAGTGGCAGTGCATTCCGTTGAAAGGTGAAAGTGCAGGCAATAAGGATACAGCGAACAAAGAAAGTGCAATAAGACAATTTGATGGGGCAAATGTCCTGTTTTGAGTAATCTGTATTGCGTCTACAGTAAGTATTGCAGTTGCAGCAGCATAAATGACTGATGCAAAGTGAATCCCTGTATTTCAGCATCAACAGAAAAAACAGTATACGGCTAGTGGAGAATTTAGGAGCTAGACACACAGACAGATGGACAGACAGACAAGTAGTGTAATGAGAAAGAACAAGGTGAAGGGAACAGCTGAGCTGGGCTGCCTCAAAGAGCTGCAGTAGGATCCAACATGCACAGATTGAGGAGAAATCTAAATAAAGTCTAAATTAAGACTCAGAGCTTTGTGTTGTACGTGTGTGTGTGTGTGTGTGTGTGTGTGTGTGTGTGTGTGTGTGTGTGTGTGTGTGTGTGTGTGTGTGTGTGTGTGTGTGTGTGTGTGTGAGAGACGGTAGGGGATAGGGCTGTTTGGCTTGGCTGAAGCTACTCTGTACAGCATGGCAACAGAGCAAGACGGCAAGGCCGACCTTGCAACCACACAGGCTAAATGTGCAGTGGCAGACTCTCAATGCCCTGCTGCTGAGTGGCCCTAAAACCTCCCAGAACCTAAGCAGCGACCTGGCTTATCCTGCACTCAGGCCCCTTCTCTTTCATAATCTTTTCCCTCTTGTCAGAAATGCTTGTAGGCCTACTGTAGCGCTGGCTTTGTCAATCTGCTGCATCTCTTTATTTCACCATAATTACATGGAAATGAGGGAATTACATGATCCGCTGTCACAAATAGAAACATTTTCCATGTGGTAGGTTTGCCCCTGAGAAAGAGCTCCCATTTAGATTTCTTAAAAGAAACATTCCGTGATGTGCTTTTTCTCCCATTGATGCTGTCATCTGTGCAGTGGAAATGAACACTAGTGCTGCTACCTGAGAAGCCTCACTGCTGTTATCAGTGGCTTGGCACAAAGCCCTGTTGTGTTCAGATTAGCTTTTGAAAGCACTACGCCATCTAGCCTCATGCACCAGAGCTGCAACTTGGAGTCAATATATCATGTGTGTATGTTGTCATGGCAACTGAAATCCTTGATTCAGTTTTTCTGCGTTAGACACCAGCTCCGCAAAGACCTGCGCACACTATTGCTATGCCTTTTTTAGATTTTTTTCAACCCCTCATCAGGTTGATTTATAGAGGACGTAAAGCAAGATCTGTTTGAAGAGAAATCTAAGGTATGCAGCTAAGGTCCTCTGTCATAAATTCTCCATGTGGCTTGGTTAGCTTCAGGACCTCACACTAAGGAGGGCGTAAGAGCAGAGAGAGAGAGACAGAGAGAGAGAGAGACCTGGATATCCCTGAAATAGATGCCATGTATTTTGCCAAGCTGTAATCTAGAGATAAATTATTTGAACAAAATTTTTTTTTGGGGAGCTCGAAATGTCTATTGCTGCAGAGTAATTGTTGATATTAACCTAACACTGTCATGCTTTACACAATGAACTCCAATAAATTTGCACTCACAAATCAAAATAAGTCGCAACCAATTTTCAAGATACATGTTTATATGAGATTTAGAATAACAAAAGCAATCCAGTCATTCATCTCTCCTTGGTTCCAAGGAAGAAAGAAGCAGTGACCAAATCAATGCACTAAATGTTGTGTCTTCTTGCATTGATGCAACCATGATCACTAGCATATTATACTGTCTGTTGGAGCTGCTGTTTTTGCTCAGTTTCTCTACCTTTATTGGTGCCATGGGACACGAGAAACTCACTATCTCAACTATTACTGAGCTTAGAAACTCCATCCTACTGTACTTGTACACATTGAGTGCTCTCTCGTTGTTAAAAAAACTAAAACAGATCAATTATTTATTATTATTATTTTACATAATTAAAACACAGCTGGTCTGCTGCACTCAGCAACTCTTCTCATTTTCTGCCCATATTCCTCAAATCTGAATCCGAACTATGAGTTACACCCCTAATGGAAGGTGTAAGTTTATTTTCAGGCGTGGAGGCATTTTAGATTTGACTTGGCAGTGGGCAAACAAATTTCATGCTGTCAAAAAAAAAAATTATAATACTTTTTCACAGGCACAAAGCTGGAATAAATCAATTATGTTTTATTGTTGCGCTCTTATTAAACATTAATTGCACAGAACTGATGTAAACTGTTGCTGCTGTTTTCATACAGCTGAGCTAAGGTTATAATTTCCCAGAACAAGCCCATTAAAGATATTAAGATGGTGATTGTTGATGTGATGTACTTAAAAGTATAACTGATGGATTCGGACTGTATTATTTCCCATCAACTAGCGTTAGCTGTCAGTCAGTATTTGACTTCTATCTAGCTACGTATGGTGGAAAATTACGCTAGGTCAATATTTTGACTGAAAGACTGTTTCGTTTTTGAACAGCAACAAAACACTATCCTCTGCGATTTTTTTAAATATCAAAAGACAACAGAGTGGCGTTTCTCTTTCACAAACCATCGTTGTGTGAGTGTACAAATGCACATTCATGAGGTGACAGCTAACTGTTAGATTTAGTAGTTTGGCCAACTCACAAAATACATTTTAACACAGTCTAGAAACTCTAAAATGATAAGCTTGCTAACAACATTGATCCTTTTGATTATAAAAAGGTTGTGGTGAGGGGACATTACATCTGTTTAGGGGGTAACTCAATGGCACACTCTGCCTCAACCCGTGGTTTGCACGGTATCAGATAGAAAATGTCCTTGTAGGTAATCTGTTCTTTTTTGTGTGACACAGGCTGTGGTTATTCAATTTGTTTTCCAGCATTACATCCCAGATTCCCAGCATCAGGTCTGACCCTGACCCAGGTGAGCCTTTGACCACCTAAACAAACTGTTACAACCCACTTTGACTTAAAACCTATCTGACTTCTCCCTATCTCTCGCTTTTTCTCTCTGGAACACTATGTCCTTCTCAATTTTCTCCTGTTTCCATCTCTCTGAACAGTTTTTCTCCTCTTCTCATCAGCCTCCACCTTCATTGCCTTGTTCTAAAATAAACTAACTAACCACCCTTGTGAAACTTCATCCTCCACAGCACAACACCGAGAAGTACACCTCATAAAAGGACTGGGGAGGGTTTGCACTTCAAACAGAGACAGGGATTAAAAGGCCATGTCTGTTTACTTACAACCCTCTCTGCAGCTCTTTAGATTCCCACCACTTCCTAATTCAATTACAGAGGCAAGCTGTAGACAAGGCTGTATCTTCAAGAAACAAGAATTTCCCTCCGTCCTACTGACTCACGTTACAGGGTCGTTGGTGGTTTTATGGGAGTCATGAAGGTCTGTGACGGGAAGGTTTGGCCAAGGTGTGTTTTGAGAGCTCAATTGTGGATGTTTTAAGTGCATAAATTAAGCAAATAACTAGGAGAACAGTGATAAAATCATTATCTGACTCATGAAGGGTTGTGTGTTTGCTCTTAACTGGTGTCTGGTCGGACTTTCCAAAGAATAATCATTTGGTAGATAGGACTTGTTTATATTGGATTGACAGGAAGAGAACTCAACTATTCCTGAGCACTGTTAGTCACAGTATATGAACAGGCAGGAAAAAGATCTACCTACAGAAACACATAAAAACAGGCAATTCACCGGAAAGACTTCAATGTAAAAGTCTGGAATGGATGAGAATGTATTTCTGTTTATAGTACCTTCTGCATACACAGACGTATTCACGACTTGCTAATGTTCGGACACACTGGACCTGTGAACTTTTTTTTCGACGTTTTTGACACCTTTTATTCACAGTTTGTTTTTGCGTTTTAAATTGTAAGATTTTTCTTCTTTACATTTTCAGCGCTTATTTCTATGTCCCATATTTCATGATATAAAACAAAAATTGAAAACGGGTCAAAAGGGTAACTACCATGAATTACAGAATTTGGCTGACGTTTGTTTGATTTTCAGGCACTCCTGTATTATCTAGTGCCAAGTCAGATATATTGAGTTTTCCTGAGTTTCCAGGTTGTAAGTAGAACAAATGTTGACATAAATTGTACCTAATAATTGTAGGCCTCCTCCCAGCTGGATGTGCCTGGAACACCTCCCTAGGGAGGCGCCGAGGGGGCATCCTTACCAGATGCCCGAACCACCTGAACTGGCTCCTTTCGACGCAAAGGAGCAGCGGCTCTATTCCGAGCTCCTCACAAATGACTGTGCTTCTCACCCTATCTCTAAGGGAGATGCCAGCCACCCTCCTGAGGTAACCAATTTCGGCTGCTTGTACCCTGGATCTCATTCTTTCGGTCATGACCCAGCCTTCATGACCATAGGTGAGGGTAGGAAAGAAAACTGACCGGAAGATCAAGAGCTTTGCCTTCTGGCTCAGCTCTCTTTTTGTCACAACGGTGCGATAAATTGAATGTAATACCGCCCACGCTGCGCCAATTCTCTGACCAATCTCCTACTCCATTGTCCCATCACAAAACCCCAAGGTATTTGAACTCCTTCACTTGGGGTAAGGACTCATTCCCTACCTGGAGTAGTTACTCCATCGGTTTCCTGCTGAGAGCCATGGCCTCAGATTTATAGGTGCTCATCCTCATCCCAGCCACTTCACACTCGGCTGTGAACTGATCCAGTGAGTGGATGATACCATCAGGACCACATCATCTGCAAAGAGCAGCGATGAGATTCCCAGCCAACCGAACTGCAACCCCTCCCCACCCCGAATACGCCTCGATATCCTGTCCATAAATATTACAGACAAGATTAGTGACAAAGCGCAGCCCTGGTGGAGGCCAACCCTCACCTGAAACGAGACAGACTTACTGCCGAGAACCCGGACGCAGCTCTCGCTTTGGTCATACAGAGATTGGATGGCCCTAAGAAGGGACCCCCTCACCCCATACTCCCACAGCACCTCACACAGTATCTCCCAGGGGACCTGGTCATATGCCTTCTCCAGATCCACAAAACACATGTAGACCGGATGGGCATACTCCCAGACTCCCTCCAGGATCCTTGCAAGAGTGAAGATCTGGTCCGCTGTTCCATGACCAGGATGGAATCTGCATTGTTCCTCTTCAACCAGAGGTTCGACTATCAGCCGAACCTTCCTTTCCAGCACCTTGGAATAGACTTTACTAGGGAGGCTGAGAAGTGTAATACCCCTGTAATTGGCACAGACCCTCTGGTCCCCCTTGTTCCCACCATCCCGGTCTGCCACTCCTTTAGCACTGTCCCAGACTTCCACACAATGTTGAAGAGGCGTGTCAACCAAGACAGCCACTCCACTCCCAGAGATTTCAGCATTTCTGGACGGATCTCATCAATCCCCGGGGCTTTGCCACTGTGGAGTTGTTTGACTACCTCAGCGACCTCCACCAAGGAAATCGACCCATCATTCTCCAGCTCTGCCTCTAACATAGAGGTATTAGCCGGATTTAGGAGTTCCTCAAAGTGCTCATTCAATGCCCTATTACCTCCTCAGTTGAGGTCAACAGTGTCCCATCCTTACTGTACATACTTTGAATGGTTGAAAACAAACAACCACTCAGGTTTAGATCAGGGAGGCCATTCCTCCCAATCACGCCTCTCCATGTATCTCCATCATCGCCCACGTGCGCGTTGAAGTCACCCAGCAGAACTATGGAGTCCCCCACTGGAGCTCCATACAGAACTCCATTCAAGGTCTCCAAGAAGGTCGAATATGCACAAACAACAGTCAGCCCGGCACCTCACACCCTGGGCAACTCCGAAGAAGAAAGGAGTCCAACCCCTATCCAGGACTACGGTTCCAGAACCGAGACTGTGCGTAGAGGTAAGCCCCACCAGATCTAATTGGTAGCACTCCACCTCCCGCACAAGTTCCAGTTCCTTTCCCCACAGAGAGGTGACATTCCATGTCCCCAGAGCCAGCCTCTGCTGCCTGGGTCTCACTGCCACCTGTGTGGCAGCGCACCCGACCCCAGCGGTTCCTCCCACAGGTGGTGGGCCCATGGGATGGGGAGGGAGGTGCCACATTGCTTCTTCAGGCTGTGCCGGCCAGGCTCCATGGCAAACCCGGCCACCAGACGCTCTCTGACGTGCCCTCCATCTGGGCCTGGCTCCAGATGGGGGCCCCGGGCTTCCTCCGGGCAGGGTAATTTTACCTCTTCCTCATTCGCTCATAGGGTTTTTGAACCATTCTTTGTCTGGCCCCTCACCTGAGACCACTTTACCATGGGAGACCCTACCACCTACCCAACACAGCCCTCAGGTTCATAGGGACACACAAACCTCTCCACCACGATAAGGTGATGGTTCCAGGAGAGGAAATGCATAAAAGTCATGCTAATTCAGCCAGTGCACATACCTCTGTTTAGTTCCGGTGAAGTCCACACAAGTCGATTGTCGAACTCTGTATGGGCGAAACAATGTCCGTTATCTGGGGACCCATCCAGACCAGGCTGTATGAGATCCCACTCCTTACAGCACAGGTTTTCTTCCTCTGTGCTCATTGCGATACTGTACAAAAGGCTGTCTATCAGCAGTGATTGTTAGAGAGCATGTAAGAGAATAGCACGGACACGCGCTTGACACCGCGAGCGGGCACGTGCGCCACCCAGCAGAGAAGGGAGAGAAAGAAAAGAGAGACTGTCACGGTCGGGAGGATAACTAGCCAGTTGAGATTGCGTGTGTGTGTCCTTGAGAACTGATACAGTATCCACAGGAGCACCACCATAATGTTTTGGTGGAAAAAATAAGTTTTGGAATATTGGATTGTATTAGTTCGACAATCGACTTGTGTGGACTTCATTGGAACACTGGAACTAAACTTTTCAACTTTTATGCATTTCTTTCACATCTACTGCAGTCATATTCACTGTGTTCACTCGGAAGGAATCAGTTCACATGGCTAGGCACTTGTAATGACATTGAGAAGCAAAAGATCAAGAAGACACCAGGACCTGATGGTGTGTGTCCCCCTCTGTGAGTCTGTGCTGAACAGCTGGCGGCAATCTTCATGCAGATCTTTAACCGGTCCCTGGAGCTGTGTGAAGTGCCCTCCTGCTTCAAATGCTCCACCATCATCCCAGTCCCCAAAAAACCCTCATTCACAGAATTAAATGACTACAGGCCTGTCGCCCTGACATCTGTGGTCATGAAATCCTTTGAAACACTGGTGTTGAGCCACCTGAAGGACATAACAGGACCCCTGCTGGACTCCCTGCAGTTTGCCTACAGGGCCACCACTTGTCAGTTGATCATCAGCTTCCTGATTGACAGGCAGCAACATGTCAGACTGGGGAGCATCTCATCCAAAACCCGGTCCATCAGCACTGGCGCCCCACAGAGGTGTGTCCCCTCCCCGCTGCTCTTCTCCCTCTACACTTACGACTGCACCTCAAAGAACCCGTCTGTAAAACTCCTGAAGTTTGCAGATGACACCACAGTCATTGGTTTGATCCAGGATGGCGATGAGTCTGCTCACAGACAAGAGGTGGAACAGCTGGTCCAATGGTGCAGTCAAAACCACCTGGAGTTAAACCCCAAGAAGACGGGGCTTTTTTTTTTGATTTCTTACTGTCCTTTCTTTTTTTTATTCTTTATATGTTAAGTGAGTGATGTACTTTGAGAGCAAAGATTACCAGAGTAAAATTTCTTGTTTGTTTACGCAAACCTGGCCAATAAAGCTGATTTTGATTCTGATGACATTTCGAACATGTTAAGAGTCTAAAAGCACATTTAAAACCTGCCCAGTTTCAGCCGCCTGGGTGCGAACTGTAGCAGGAGCATAACTCGGTGTAGGCAAAACCGATTATTTTCGTTTTTCTCGCTACTGACTCACTCTGTGACCACAAACAACATAGCTACGTGTTGAAATCAACCGAAATTCTCCTTTAAACGATGTTAAAGTTGAAGATGTGGAAGTGATTTCTTTTACGTGCAGAGTGACTGATTAACAACAATAATGGAGACTAAAATATGAAGATGATGGAGTAGAAGCACTGTCTATGTGGTGATGCTCACATACAGGTGCACTTTGGATACTTCAGCTGTACCGTGTTTATTCTGTCTTGCAAAGTTCTCATTGCATGGGTGAAAATAAATCTAAAATGCAAGGCTCCTTCAAAAACAATACAATGTACACTGTAGGAGCTTGATGAAGACCTATGTCAGTTTCAAATATGCATCGGCATGTAAATTAAAGGCATTTTAATGCACAAACCCTACAGTGTGTAGGGCTAGCATTCAGGACCATGACAGCCCACAGCAGCTGAGAAAACACTGCTCATATGTAGCTCGGTAGGATGCTCGTATGGATGATATTAGCATAGCTGCTGTTTACTCTGTACTGCCATGGAGCTAACCACACACACACACACACACACACACACACACACATTACGCAGCAACTCAGTTTAACAGTTTAACAGTATCAGAGCCAAACCCAAAAGATTTGGCCCTGCATGCAAGTCAGACCACAGGCTATTAACCACACACACACACAAATACATACACACACACACACACAAACTCACACAGACACACACGCACACACACACACACACACACACACACACACACACACACACACAAACACAGCTGTATCGTTCAGCTCAATCAACAGTTGACCTGAATGGGGAGCATGCTGTAACTGTGAGACAGTACTGTAAAGTGAAGTTCATGTCAGCAGTTAAACCTGATAAGAGACTAAACTAACGACCGGTTCACAGATCATTCAAGTCCTGGGTAACACTCATATACTATATTAGGTATTGGGTAATGATTAAAAAATGTTTGTTAACCTTTAAGTAACCATTTTTAAAACATCTTTAAACATTACATAGATAGATGGACCAGATATTCCTAATGCTTTGTTAAGGGTTACTAGTTGCTTTGTAAACTGTTTATAAACAGTGTCTGGATTGTTATTATAAAGTTGCAACAGATGACTATAATACCTTGTTAAATAGTTAATAAATACTTTGTAAACCATCTATAAACATTATTTAGATAGATAGTTAATGCTTGTCAATATAATAAGTCAGTACAATAATGTAAATACAGGGGTAGGGGTACTTTAGAGGCCCTAACAACAATAAAAGACCCAAAGCGATTAACATCACAAGCTCCAGAAACTGGATATCATTTATTTCTATTTATATTGCTTAGCAATATCGTGTAGCAGGCGTCCTAGTGGACCATTATCGTGTTTTTTACCCAACCATTCATTCTTCATTTTTTTTTGTGTGATTAATTGCGTTAACTGTAAAATTTAAATATGATTTGTATTTTCAAATGTTGTGTAATGTGAAGTAATGTCTTTGTGCGTATGGTGTGTAATGTGATGTCGTAAATTGTATTGTCACATGATAGATTGTAGGACCCCAGGAAGAATAGCTTTTATTTTATGCAGAAGCTAATGGGGATCCAAATAAAACAAACAAACAAACTAACAAACAAACAATCAGATGGTCTCTGAGCAGAGGCCTGTACTACGAAGCAGGATTTGGCGTTAGCAAGCTAACTTCAGGTTCAACCCAGGATTTTCTGTATCACGAAGGTGGATCACTTGTTATCGGGTTCAATCGCCATGGTAACTCATGCTGAACGCCTAACTTGGTCGGGAGCAGGTTATGTTGGAGATTAGAGATCAACCGGTGTTAAAGCACAGCCTACTGACCAATCAATACTCGGTTGATAACGGCGTCACCGTTCTTAGAAGATCAGGGGCCTGTTTCACAAAACCAAGATAAGGGATTAAGCCGGGATTTCCCAGTTATCCTGGATGAATTAAGCCTTGATTCGGTTTCACGAAAGCGGAGGCACATAAATCACCATGGAGATTTATTCTGTACAGCTAGCCTGCTCCTGACCAGGCTAACAGCCAGGATTTATTTAATCCTGGAGCCTTTTCTGATCACCCAGCAGGGGTTTTACCATATTGTCATTATCAGCCTGGATTAAAATACAACAGGTGCATTTTGCTGTTTATTTTAAGTACTGTTATTATTTCAAGTTGTGACCATTATTTTTTTATTTATAATTATTCATGTGACAGTCATTGTTACTGTTATATTGCTGTATGAAGACTGATGTTCATATTGTTGTTAGAAGTTTGATGAATATATTATGGCAGTTGTTGAGATAATTAGAAAAGGCTGATAACATTTCAAATGTGTTTTAAATGAAGTCTGTTACTAAGAGCAATACATACAATGCTGTACATTTCTATAGTTGACCAATGCACCTTGAATTATTTCAGTTGATACATTTTTTTTTTTATTCTTTAACAATAAGGATCATGTTTGTTCCACTTCCATGTGCATTGTATTTGGCATTTTTAGCACACAATTTATGTTGTCCAGTAAACTGGGAATATAATTGTACAATTTAAGAACATATCCTAATTGTACAATCCTCCCAAATAATAGTCTTAGTTCACTGGACCAGTAACTATCTAGTGATGTAGGCTACTGTACATTCATGTAATAACAGGGAGAGGACACCTCAATGGTTTTTGACCTTATATTTGGGGGGAAATAACTGATGAATATCAATCTGTTCCATTCATGTAAGTGTGCATGGAATTTATCACTTAATTATCTTCATAGTTTCTAGATTTTAGAGTCCAATTTCTTCAGTGTCTTTATTTTCTATGTCCATATATACAGGGAGCAAGGCATATAATATGTAGAGAAGGAAACTCTGCCTCTATAAAAAAAAAAAAATGAAGCGTGAGAAGGGCTGGCAGATAATAGCGGACCGACTGAATGATAGTCTAAAATATACATTTATGAAATACTGCTCTTAACTGAAACCATTCAATGAGTCACTGTCATTTGCAAAAACGAACAGTTGTACACTTTGCATTAAAAGCGAGCAGTGGAAGTTAATATGACTTAGGAAACTAATATTTTAGCCCATGAGAGAGAGGGAGGAACAGAGTGAAAGAGATATTTACGCATCATATTCTAGCGTTGTAGAAAATTGATCTTCATTGTAAATTTCCTGAGTAACATTATCTTCTGCTTACTTTTAAGGCAAAGAGTACAACTGTTAATTTGTGAAAATGATTAGTAGCCTAATCCTTGAATGGAATGATTATGACGGCTCCAATTCAGAGCAGTGGTCAGTTAATGTATATATTTAGGCTACAATTACGCATTCAGTCGGTGGCTCGTGGTCCGCCCGCTTTCTCCCCGCGTTTCATTACGCGACCGTGTTTCTTTCTTTTTAAACAAATAATGTGTTTCCCGTCGTCATACTTCCACAAGAAGCTGCTGCTCACTCTGTATAAAGTATGTACAATGCGTATTCTCCATTTTGGCATCAGTAAATCTGTGATCGACCTTGCGGTCGTTTTTGAGGAAAGCCGTGGACGCCCGCATATATCTGAATTACTGCCCCGCCGGCCAACCTAGTCGCGCCTCCTCAGCCTGGCTTGGCCTTCGTGAAACGCACCAAGCCAGGATGCACAGAGACTAGGTCAAGCCTCACTTTATCACTTATCCTGGATTTATATATTCTGCTTTTGTGAAACAGGCCCCTGGCGGAGCTCGGTGCAGAGAGAGAGAGAGAGAGAGAGAGAGAGAGAGAGAGAGAGAGGTGCACTCATAAAAGTTAAAACATTTAGAGACCGATAACCCCGTTAACATTCACTGATGGGTATCTTTATGAAAGATAGCCTATAGATTTTAAAAGGAGTGAGTTACATATAGGCTTTTTGTCGGCTTCTTCAGCCATGTGTTGCCAATACGCACATCGGTTTGAATTATGTTTTGATATTTTTTCTCTCACGATCGCTTAGGCTACCACTGCCAGGGTTTCAACTGAAATAAATAGCTAAAGCAACGACAGTTCATGGAAAGCAAAAGTGTAATTATGGTCAGATCTTGTGCCTGACTGATGAGGAAGTGACCAGTGTTGTCTAATGATATTATAATGGGTGTACTGTACTGTATATTGGCCAGAATCTTCCTTTGGGGGAGAAGGGGGGGGGGGCCTGGGTGTATTCCCCCAGGGAAGTTCAACGACTTCATTGCTTGCATTTCGATACACTTTAATGCACCAATTACGGTAAAAAAAATACCTTTATTCAGCCTATAGATGTTAAGAAAAAAGCACGGATGACAATTCAAAATGTATCAAAAATATAATGGAAAGTAGCCTATGTTGTTACGTGTCATTGGGCAGTTTTAAGTGGTTAGCCTATATAGAAATCCTGGAGCTTAGGCCTACTATCACGTACACCACTTGAAGTGATATTGATAGGATAAGCGTTGTGATTTACGTAAAACAGCGTTGGCTTTTTTTCCTGGCTTCCCTTCCTGCATTTTGCCTGTAAAACGTGTTCGTGTTCTTCATATTTATGTAGCATTATAGTTTGCTCTTCTTGTTTAAAATATGTGGCTCTGCTAGATGTTTGCGATTGGTCGTGCTGTGCAAACACCGCCTCTTTTATCTGAACGCGCTGCTGGATTTGGAAATCCTGAGTTGACTTAACTAGTTGATAACCAGCGTCGTGATACAGCTTATGTGGGACCGCGGTTGTTAGGTGAAGCCGGATAACTGAAAGAGATCCAGGGCACGTTGATCTTGCTTCGTAGTACAGGCCTCAGGTCCTCCGTGCGATTCCCTCAGAGTTTACTGATTGTCTCCTTGTAGCTCCTCCAGGCCCTCCCCCACCACTGCTACATCCGGGATAAAACAGTATAGCCAGACCTTACTAGAGTGCTGAAACTGAGCTGTGGAGATAGAGGTGGCAATGCAAGAGTACACTAAAATTATCTGGATGGATATATAGCACTCTGGGTAAAAGGAGCTTTATTTTTTTATATTTTGAGTAAGTGTCCCCTTGAAGCACATCACTTTTACCTAAACTACACCCAAAGAAGCCTAACCAGGAGATTTTTTTTATTTATTTTGCTTCAAAAGTGAAGTACAAATACTTAAGATGGTTAAAAACATCAGTCACATCTGTGGAAGGAGAATTGGATATGGCAAATTATTAGTTGTGCCCTTATTTAGGTTTTATAGTTTGTGCCATTATTTAGGTTTTATATATATTTATATATCAAATTTCTACAGGGTTAACTTTGTTTTTTGTTTTGTCTCATAGGGATACATACCCCTATTTATGATGTATACTTATTTTATAAGTAGTTGTCAAATGATTGACAAGTTTATCTTTATGAACTTTTCTCTACTTTTGCAGCCAGTAGCCCAATAGAGATCATCAACAGATAAAAGAGGGTGTAGGGCAGACAACCATGGCATGACATTGAGAGAAGCGTGTGCACATGCTGGAGTGACAGAGCTGACAGAGTGAGGTCTAAAATGGTGATTTCAGAGCTTTCCATATCTTCCCCACTTAAGTTTGAAGAACTAATGGCAGGATACAACAAAAGACATAAGATAGCTGACTTCCTCAACAGATGTGAAGACATCATTAACAAGGATCCACAAGTAAGGGCCAATATAGGTAAAAATAAAGCGGTGGGCAAGCTCATACCCTACAATAAGAGGGAGCAGAAGTAATTGGTTGGGCAGCTGACTGGAGTGATGTTGAAATTGTAATGTGCAGAAAGGACTGTGCAATGTAAAGGTTTGAGCATGTTCATTTATTGTTCATGTATGGTCATTGTTCTTTTTGAATTTTAGACCACACCATAAAATTGGAGGTGCACCAATACCACTTTTTTTTCAATACAAGCATGTAAAACTTACAAATAGCACTTCAGTTGATGTTTAAAAAATAAGTAACTGTTTTTTTGTCATATTTTCTGAAACTTACCCTAGTCACTTTATCCTGACAGCAGAAAATGAGACAGTTAATCTGAAGAAATCCTATTTCATGTTCTCCCCCTAGTGCTCCTAATGGCATAGCAAGTTTCCACTGGGCCCGAAGAAAAGAACCAATCGTAGCTGAGTCTCAACACAGTGTCAATGAGAGCTTGTGAACTGCAACCAGAAGGAGGCAGAGGAACATGATTTTTTCATAGCTTATCTGTCTAATGTGCTAGTGTCGAGCTATAGGGACATTTTATGCAAATATGACATTATTTTTATAAGTTACCCAATGGATCTTGAACATACGGTGGCCCTAAGAGGCCACAGCACGCACTAATAAGACAACACATGCAACTAAACCACAGCACGCAACAATAAGACAACACATGCAACTAAACCACAGCACGCAACAATAAGACAACACATGCAACTAAACCACAGCACGCACTAATAAGACAACACATGCAACTAAACCACAGCACGCAACAATAAGACAACACATGCAACTAAACCACAGCACGCACTAATAAGACAACACATGCAACTAAACCACAGCACGCACTAATAAGACAACACATGCAACTAAACCACAGCACGCACTAATAAGACAACACATGCAACTAAACCACAGCACGCACTAATAAGACAACACATGCAACTAAACCACAGCACGCACTAATAAGACAACACATGCAACTAAACCACAGCACGCACTAATAAGACAACACATGCAACTAAACCACAGCACGCAACAATAAGACAACACATGCAACTAAACCACAGCACGCACTAATAAGACAACACATGCAACTAAACCACAGCACGCACTAATAAGACAACACATGCAACTAAACCACAGCACGCACTAATAAGATAACACATGCAACTAAACCACAGCATGCACTAATAAGACAACACATGCAACTAAACCACAGCACACACTAATAAGATAACACATGCAACTAAACCACAGCATGCACTAATAAGACTCATGCAAATAGCCCACACCACAATGGAAGTGTTTCCAGGGGACACTTTTAAGTGATGCACACGTGCCTCAACCATTGGCTTTCCGGTACATAGACAGACCAGCAACAGGACAATTTTAGCCATTTTATTCATCACTAAATTCACTTCTGAATACGTTTTAGATTTTGAATATAGGCAGTCTTGCGTAAATCGTTGCCGAATTGACAATTGCTTCAAAGTTTTCGGAATTGAGAAGCTCCATAAAGTGAAGCGACAGCCAGCTAGCACCTGTCGGGGCCGCTAGCTCGTCGCTCAGACAGTCCTGCTCAGAGACCCCGCTCTAAGCTCGGGTCTCTCAGACCGGTCTCGTAAATAAGATGCTTTTATTTCACCATTGATGGATTATTTGTTTAAATATCACAACACATGTCCATCATAAGATTAACGGGAACCTGTGGTTAGCTGCATTTTCACACACACACACACACACACGACCACAGAGCAGCAGGCAGATGCAGGGGGAGAGAGATACCCGTTTCTCTTCGGGAGACTTGTTTAATTTATGACATAGGCTATATACATTAGATTTGGTATTTAGCTCATACTTTTTTTTTGGTGTGTTTTTTTTTCTTATTTATTAGAAGTTGAGTTTCAGTCTGTATGATAAATGAACAGTTGTACATAAAGTGGTAACATGCTATGACATGTTATGTAGACTAAAGGGGAGACACCAACATTTACAATTCAAATTGCTAATTTCCATCTGTTGTACCCAGGCATATACAGTGCACTACAATAATATAGAAAAGATAATTCCACATAACACTAATAGGGACACCTAGAACACGCCAGTGCATAGGCCTACTTCTTTTTATAATTTAAACTGACTTAAACTAATACACTAGTCGGGATCGTGTTCCACTCTTTTAAATAAGTTAGGGGTGTTAGAGATAAACTATAAACAATAAAATTAAAGCTAATAATAATAAATTAATTAATAATAAATAATTTAAACAAGTCTCCCGAAGAGTAACGGGACGGGTATCTCTCTCCCCCCCGCCTCTGCCTGCTGCGCTGTGTGTGTGTGTGTGTGTGTGTGTGACGGCCGGCCAGCGAGGTTGTTAAGCCTGCAAGCGCTTGTGGAGTTTAAGTTTAACTCCGAAAATGCAGCTAACCACAGGTTCCCATTAATCTTATGATGGACATGTGTTGTGATATTTAAACAAATAATCCATCAACGGCGAAATAAAAGCATCTTATTTACGAGACCGGTCTGAGAGACCTCCAGCTTTGAGCGGGGTCTCTGAGCAGGACTGTCTGAGCGACAAGCTAGCGGCCCCGCCAGGTGCTAGCTGGCTGTTGCCTCACTTTATGGAGCTTCTCAATTCCAAAAACTTTGAAGCAAATTGTCAATTCGGCATCGATTTACGCAAAACTGCCTATATTCGAAATCTAAAGAGTTAATTGCTCGCCTAAAACGTATTCAGAAGTGAATTTAGTGATGAATAAAATGGCGAAAATTGTTAAAATTGTCCTTTTGCTGGTCTGTCTTGTTGTGGATCAGTGTCTGTCTCCCTGTCCCTGCCTGTTTTCCTGTTCCCCTTTCCCTTGTGTGTGTGTGTTGTCTGTGTTTGTCTCCACCAGCTGTTGCATATCACTCAAGAGGATCTAGGTCAAGGGGCGTGGCCACTCTCACCTGCTCTGCTCCAGCCAGCTGCAGCTCATTCCAGTAATCAACTAGCAGTTATCAACCCGGGCTGTTCACCTCTTCAGCGCCAGTTCGTTGCAACCATTCTCGTGGTAACGTGGCTCTACTCTGTGCTCGAGAGAATTAATCCCTGTTTTCTCTGTTTCCAGTTTGGTTGCTGCCTCATTTGTGCTGTGGCTCACGCATTCCTTCTCTGCTCAGATTCCGCCTCTGGACCCGCTGCTCATCAGCTTTCATCTGCCTCCTCGCTGCCTACTCACCTGCCTACCTCCACTCTCAACAGCCATTCCACCCAGCCGTCATCTTCGCTGCCTGGCCACACACCCGCTTTCTGATCTCCGGCTTCGACCCTACCTGGAGCAGCTATCCTGGCCACCTCCCTCCTCCACTATCAAACATCGTTTCTAATAAACACTGTAAACTGCTCATCTGTGTTCGTGTGCCTGTTTCTCAGTTCTGGGTCTGACTGGAGCCTAACATGTCTATACCGGAAAGCCAATGGTTGAGGCACGTGTGCATCACTTAAAAGTGTCCCCTGGAAACACTTTGTTGTGGTGTGGGCTATTTGCATGTGTTGTCTTATTGTTGCGTGCTGTGGTTTAGTTGCATGTGTTGTCTTATTAGTGCGTGCTGTGGTTCAGTTGCATGTGTTGTCTTATTGTTGCGTGCTGTGGCCTCTCAGGGCCACCGTATGAACAGTTACTTTATTAACTACACATTACATTACATTTTGAAGTACAGTATCAGGACAGCCCACAATTTTTACTGGTACTGGGCTGATAACCAATGCTGGTACTTGTACTTTTTTGTAAAATTCTACATGTCATTTTGTAATGAAGGTTTTATTAGTAATCTGTTGTTTTTTAATATCCAATATTTTTTATATCCCACCTTGAAGTGCAGGTGTATTTTTCATAAATGTGTTTGAACTTAAGGACAAAACATTTCTCATTGCTTTACCAAGCACTTGCTAACCAATAACTATGAAAAACACCACTCACAACTTTACAATAGCCATCCAAATAATGTTCATAGATGGTTTACTAAGTATAAACTATATAACAAGGTATTATAGACATCTGTTGCAACTTTATAACTACCATCCATACACTGTTTATAAAAGGTTTACAAACCAACTAGTAACCCTTAACAAAGTGTTAGTAATATCTGGTCCATCTATGTAATGTTTATAGATGTTTTAAAAATGGTTTCTTAAAGGTTAACAAACATTAATCATTACCCGATACCTAATATAGTATATGAGGGATATAATGTGTGTTACAATAAACTGTTAATTTACAGCACTACTAATAATTAGTAAACATTAATTATAATTTCATTTTTAACAGTAAAATAACTGTTTGCTAACAGTTAAATGACAATTAACTAAAGATTAATTAACTATCAATTTACCAACTATTAATGATGGTTATTATAAAGAGTTACCAAGTGCTGTTGGTTAGCTGAGGATGATCTAGCCTTTAGTCAAAGGCAAAATCCACAGAACAATTTAACACTGTTAAAAATGAATCCTTTGTTCCTGATTCAACTTTGGAGCTGGTGGGTCAGCTGGATGTGACACCCTGACATCCACAGGGTAGCTACAATGCAGCGCAAAAGAGAGCTCATAAAACTATTTTGGTGGCTTTCAGAAGGCAACATTTAATCCAGTCATAGAAGAGGAAGAGATTCAAGTTCCTCAGCATCTCCAATGACCAGAATGCATTGCAGTCACTACACATACAGCACAAGGGACTGAAATTGTTAATTAGCGCAAGTACAGTACATCAAATGGCAACATTTATGTTTAATGTTTAATATTCTACATGGCGCCTTATAATCTGTGTTTTTGACCTGGATGTGAAAGTGGTGCTTGTAGTGATGAACCCATGAGAATTAAAATCAGAAATCACAATCAGAAAAGGATTTTGTGATGCGGGAACAGAACGGACTCAAACGCAAGGCTCAAATAGCAACAGGTTTATTGAGTAAATAGGGAAAAGCAAGTGGGGAGGCAGACGCCAGGGACCGGGGAAAAGGCAGATAGGATGGTGAGGGACTCGGGAGCAGGGGTAGGATGGCGAAGGCAGATAGGATGGTGAGGGACTCGGGAACTGGGGGTAGGAGGGCGAAGGAACTCAAGGGTGAGGGTACTCAGGGGAGCGCGGGGAAACCAGGGCCACGAAGCCGAGGAGGAGACACTGGGGCTGGAGAGCAGAGAAGCCGAGGAGTGGATGGATGGAAGCGGAGGCGGAGGCAGATTGAAGGAGGGTGCCATCGGAGGGCCCTTACGAAAGGAAAATATATTTACCAATATATTACTTGAAATATATTGTAATATATTGCAATATATTATTTTCCATTACATTTTACAATATATTATAATAATATATTGATGATACATATATTATACAATATATTATATATTCATGTAATATATTGTAATATATTGCAATATATTGCAAAATATACAAATGATTGACGCTTTCAATATATTGCTATATATTGAACATGAATATATATGTGTTTATATATTCCAAAATATATGCTAATTTATATTTATAAATATCCACCACAATGTATTCCCATTTATATGGGATTGGTAATATATGTAAAGATATAGTTTCACATCTATGTGAATATTTAGTATATATTGGTAGCATACATTTTAAATATATATAAAATTATATGGAAACATATATGTACAGATATGTGTTTAATATATGGTAGAATATATTTGAATCCTCTACAGTGTAATACAGACAAACTTTACACCGTTTAGTGTTAGTTGTCAGCATTGTAACTGTGTTTAATCCAGCTACTAGCTAGCAGTAGGTTAATGTTAGCTGCTGTCAAGTGTAGTGTTAACTAGCATCACGTGCAGTGATGTTTCTGTTGCCTGTAACGTCTGTTTCAGAGCACCAGAGAGCAGAGCAGACATATCATTAGCACCGAAATGGGGCGCCGAAATCCGCGTTGCTATTCGGTCCGGTAGATACAGGTCGTGAAGGCACCTGTGCCGTATTAGCACCGGATTTCGGTGCCCAACCCTATTCAGGAAGAAGATTTTTATAAGTAAATGTGTTATGGGGAGGCAGGGAATAAAGGACCCAATCGCAGAGAGCAGGCAGGTAGGCAGGAGAAGGTTTGAGGAAGGGGATTTATTAACAAAAACACGGCAGCACTAAGGCTGGTAAAACCCAGGGAAAAATAAAAAAAAGGCACAAGGCTGAAACAAACTGACAGGATAGGAACTAACTCCTAACCTAACAACCGCGGTCCCTCATAAGCTGTATCAAGACGCTGGTTATCAACTAGTTCAGTCAACTCAAGGTTTCCCAATCCAGCGGCGCGCACGTTCACATAAAAGAGGTGGTGTTTGCGCACCGCGACCAATCGCAAAACGCATGTTTTATATAAGAAGAGCAAATTATAATTCTACATATATATGAAAAACACAAACACGTTTTACAGGCAAAATGCAGGAAGGAAAGCTGGCAAAAAAGCTGACGCTGTTTTACGTAAATCACAACGCTTATCCTATCAATAAGTGGTGTAGTCTACGTGATAGTAAGCTCCAGGAGTTCTATATAGGCTAACCACTTAAAATTGCCCAATGACACGTAACAACATAAGCTACTTTCCATTATATTTTTGATAAATTTTGAATTGTTATCCATGCTTTTTTCTTAACATATATAGGCTGAATAAAAAAAATTGGTGCATTACAGTGTATCGGAATGCAGGAAATTAAGTTGTTGATGCTTAAAACTTCCCTGGGGGAGGACACCCAGGCCCCGCCCACTATATGCCCCCCTCCTCCCCCAAAGGCAGATTCTGGCCAATATACAGTACACCCACTATAATGGCCTACATTAGACTATACTGGTCACTTCCCCATCAGTCAGGCACAAGATCTGACCATAATTACACTTGTGCTTTCCATGAACTGTCGTTGCTTCAGCCTATTATTTCAGTTGCAACCCTGGCAGTGGTAAGCGATCGTGAAATAAAAAATATAAAAACATAATTCAAATCGATGTACGCATTGGCGACACATGGCTCAAGAAGCCGACAAATAGCCGATATGTAATTCCCTCCTATTAAAATATATATATTTCATAAAAATACCCATCAGGGAATGTTAACGGGGTTGTCGGTCTCTAAATGTTTTACACAATCTGACAAGACACAAAGGGAAACACAGAGGCTAAATAAACTAGGCAACGAGCAAACACAGGAAAGGTGACACCAGGGCAGGGGAACAGGTGGAGCATATTAGACAATCAAACAGGCGGGAAAACACAGGAAGCAGAACTAGACATGACAAGACAGAAAACAGACTATCACAATAAAATAGGAAACAGAACATAATACAAAACAAGACCGAAAATCACTCAATGACAAGGAGACAAAACCCACAGTACAAACACAATCCATTGGGGCATACATTAAACAGAAGTACACAAATAGAGAAACAGAACCTAATACAAAGAGCAGGAAAACAGGATAACACATAACAGGGAACAGAAATACAAAGCAAAATACATGACAAAATGTTCCAATTAATGATCCAGGCAGCACATTCTCGTCTCCCTCCTTCATTTTACAGTCAAATGGTGGCTAGAACGGCTCTGGGTCAAAGTTCAATATGGAATGGATTAATCTGTGTTATTTTCTTTCTTTCTTTTTTAACGCGTTATTTTTTTCTCAAATTAATTGATCGAAATTAATACGTTATGTTGACATCCCTAATATAAAGACAAACTATTACATGTAAATATATAGTGCCCTTTTTGGACTTGATTGCAATATATTTTTTTATATTAAATCACATAATATATTGCTAAATATATCACATGATATTTTCCAATGTACTGCAATATATTTTGGTTTCGTAAGGGGGGGGACTGAGTGGTGAAGCCAGCTGACTAGAGATAACAGTTAGGTCTGAAATGGTAACTGCAGGGGACAAACACAGGAAAAGGTAAGTAAACGTTATCACAAAGACAGGGAAAAACAATAACCAGGTGCACTCAATCAGCTGGCAGCAGTAGTGCGAGGAGAAAGGGGAAGACAACAGAGACACAAGGCAGGGCCAACAGAGAAACTGACAGTGGAAAAAACCAAATAGAAAATAGTAAACAAACCAGAAAGGATTTATTGCCAAATTTGTAACACTTACAAGGAATTTACCTTCACCATTGTTATTATTATTATACAAATATTTTTATTGATTTTTCCCTTTTTGCAACAATCACAATTACACAGAACCACATACAACATTTATTCTAGATCTACATATTTATACACACATCAACATACACACCCCTACAGCAAAAAAAAAGGGGGTGGGGGATAATAAACATAATAATAGTACTGATTATATTATACTGGCCAATGAAGATTCAAATAAGATAAAAAGGGCTGCCAGACCCCATAAAACTTCCTCGGATAGTGTACTTAAGATGCTCAAGTTTAAAACACGACATCACCTCTGTAACCCAGCATTTGTAAGATGGTGGCAATACCTTTTTCCAACTGAGAAGAATCAGGCATCTAGCCAATAATGTGGAGAAAGCTATGAGCTCTGTCTGATTGGCTGTTAGCTGCATTTCTTCTGGCATCTTCTTCTTCTTCAAAGATGGAAGTCAGAGGATTGGGATCAATATCTTTGTTACGTTCTGAAAATGTCTGTCCAGAATTTTGTTAATCTGGGGCATTCCCAGAACATTTGGCTCAGGTCTGCTGGTTCCAGACTACATCTGGGGCATGTTGTGTCTGACCCTGGATACATTTTAGCCAGCTTGCTCCTAGAAAGATGGAGCCTGTCTCCATTTCTAGACCAGCTCTGAAATGCAGAATCTATGAGGGACGGAGGAAACATAGGGTTCGAAAGAATGGGAGCTGAGGGCAATGCTTGTTTACTGTTGAAGTGAAGCCTGAATTGCGACCATATTCTGAGTGATCCGCGAATAATTGGGTTATTCGTAAAAAAGCTTTTACTCAAGGGTATTGGAGAGCAGAGCAGTGAGCATCAAGATACTGGGTTACACGCGTGCTGTTCCATGAGTAACCAAACTGGAGCTTCCTCCCTCAACAAATCAGAGTGCCAAAATATCAGTTTATGAAGGTTAGCTGCCCAGTAGTAATGCAAGAAGTTCGGCATTGCCAATCCACCATCCTCCTTCTTCCTTTCCAGATATTCTTTTCTTATGCAGGGAATTTAATAATAATAATAAAATACAACTATTCAAATCCTTGAAAAATGATTTGGGTATAAAGACTGGCACTGTCTGAAATAAAAATAAAAACCTTGGTAAAATTGTCATTTTAATGGAATTGATCCTCCCAGCCAAAGATAAGGGTAGAGTTGACCATCGAACCAAATCGTGCTTGGCCTTATCAAATGCTGTTTTAAAATTACTGTTGAATAAATCCTTATACCTTCAAGTTACATTCACACCTAAGTAGAGAAATATGTAAAAAGGTTACTGAAAATGGAAAAGATTGGAATGACATTAGATGTGCACCTTCATTAATGGGGAAAAGAAGACTCTTTGTCAAATTCATTTTATATCCCGAAACCTTTCCAAAATCTGAAATAATTGTAAGAGCAATCGGTATAGAGGAATGTGGATTGGACAGAAAGATGAGGAGATCGTCCGCATAAAGCATAAGTTTGTGAACAAGTCCCTCTCTGAGAATTCCAGCCAAACCGGCTGCATTCCTTAGCATAATTGCAAGGGGTTCAATAGCAACATCAAAAAGCAGAGGAGACAGAGGGCACCTCTGTCTTGTCCCCCTAAAACATTTGGATATTATGCTATTCATTCGAATAGATGCTTGAGGGCTGGTGTATAGAATTTTAATCCATGAACAGAACACAGGGCCAAAGCCAAACCTTCTAAGTGTTGTTAATAAGTATGCATATTCAATTCTATCAAATGCCTTATGAGCATCTAGGGATATTAGAACCTCTGGATTAGTGTTAACCTTGGCTGAATAAATCACGTTAAATAAGCGCCGGAGATTGCTAGATAACTGCCTGCCAGAAATAAAACCAGTCTGATCTGGATGAATTATTTTGCTCATAACTGGCTCTACTCTAGCTGCCAGCACCTTGGCCAGGATCTTATAATCGCAGCAAAGTAAACTGATCGGGCGGTAAGATTCACATTTAAGTGGGTCTTTATCCTTTTTAAGAAGGACTGATATGGTGGCTTGTGTCATGGTTGGAGGGAGAGATTTTGAAACGAGGGCCTCTTCAAACACCTTACTCAACAGAGGTGTTAACTTGGTGGAAAACTTCTTATAAAACTCAGCCGGGTAGCCGTCGGGGCCTGGTGCTTTCCCAGATTTTAATTTCTTAATTGCAATGTCAATCTCAAGAACTGTTATGCTGCCTTCTAGAGCAGATTTGTCTGAATCATTAATTAATGGCAACTCTATGTTGCTGAAAAACTCTTCTATCCTATCAGTGTCACTCACCTCCGTATAGTATATAAGGCCTCATAAAAGATTTAAACTGATTATTGATACCCTGTTGATCTGTAATAATATTGCCCTCACTGTCTTCAATTGCTGCTATAAGACCCGCTGCTGCAGATTGTTTCAATTGACAACACAAAAACCTGCCCGCACGCTCGCCATGTTCATAATGAATTTGAAGTGATTTCAAATAAAGATGTTCTGCGCGCTCGCTGGTCAGAGAATCAAATTCAGCTTGTAACAGGAGTCTCTCCATGCAACACCTCAGAGGACAAAGTAGAGCGTGACTGATCGATTGTCTTTATTTCATTCATTATTTCCGTAATCCGTAGAACTAGAGCGGTCCAGAATTGGATGTAAAACACAATTCAGATCTCCTCCTAAAATTAAATTATACGTGTCAAGACTGGGTAAAAATGAAAAGAAATCACTGAAAACTGTACATTATCCCAGTTAGGTGCATATACATTGGCCAGAACAACAGGCATGTTATAAAGTCTGCCCTGAATTATTACATACCGACCATTTTTATCCTTCACAATGGCCTCCTCGACAAATTGTACGTTCCTATGTATAAGAACAGCAACTCCTCTACTCTTACTGTTAAAATTAGAGTGGTATATTTGCGTAAAGCCTCCTCTGTGAAGTTTGGGATGGTCCTTGTTCAGCAAATGAGTCTCCTGCAAATATACTATATCTGATTTAAATCTATTAAGGTGGCTGAATACCTGGTTTCGTTTCACTGGATGGTTTAGTCCATGTACATTCCAACTGACCAGCCTCGTTTCCGCACCACCTATGCTACTAAAGGCCATCGTATAAATTTCTCAAAACTGCCAGCAGAGGACCCCTTTGTGATAAAGAGAGAGAGAAAAAAAAAAGGGGGGGGGGTTCCTAAACACACAAACATATCCATGAATAACTACAGTACAGAAGACTGACAATAACAAAAAATAGAAAACATATTCTTTGCGTATGAAAACGCAAACTCTTCCAGTTACCACTACTCCCAATTAGCTTACCATGAGAGCCCCCACTTAAAAACAGAACAATATAAGGCTCTTGCAGATATTGAATCACTAAACTACCCCAAAAAAAAATAAAACAAAACAAAAACACTTTGGCTCTCGAGCCGCGATTTCTCCAATAGAATAGCACGTCACCGCTTGTAATGTCTCTTAGACATCTGAGAAAAGCTTCGGGGCTCGATATAAACTGAGCATAAACATTTTAAGTTTACTCAAATTTAACACCGGCTAACCATAATAGTACCAAACTTGAATTGAGCTTCGACAGAACAGTCCGTAACTTGGTGTCCAGTCAACTGCCAGCCGCTGAAGTATGCGGTCGTCACTTTCCCTTACAAGTCAGGTTCTTCAGAATGAAGTCTTTAGCTTTCAGCGGGTCCTTGAAGCTTGACTCTCGTCCATCCTGTGTCGTAATCCTCAAGATTGCAGGGTATCTCAATCCAAAGTGAACCCCCTCGCAGTTACGAAGTAAGCTCCTCACCTTATTGAACGCGGCTCGCTGCTTGCTCACTGACAGAGTGAAATCAGGAAGAATCCGTATCCGATCGCCGTGAGCTGTAGTGGCTAACTTCATTTCTATGGCTTTCTTAAAAATGTCCTCTTTCTCAGAGAAGTAATGACACTTTACCACAAAGGTGCGCGGTGGTTTATTGTCGTCAGTTGGTCTGCTGCGAAGAGTGCAGTGGGCTCGGTCCAGGAGTGGGGTCTTCTCGAGGTTCAGGGCCTCTTTCAGGAGGCCAGCCACAAACTCAGTTATCCGTTTGCTGTGCTCTCGCCCCCTCTTTAACTCCTGTAAGGCGAATGTTTGAGCGGCGCGACCTCGCCTCCAGATCTTCACTCCGTTCTCTCAGTGCGGCCAACTCCTTTTTCATAACCATAAACTCCTTCTCAAGAGTAATGTTGGAGTCCGAATAGCTGTTCATCGCAGACTCCAACCCGTTCACCTGCTCCTCCGCTGCTTCCAGCCTGGCATTAACAACATCCATGGCACTGCGTAACTCTGTTCGGAGCTGATCTACTTGGCTGCAGAGTTCAGCTGATTGGGCAGCAGCTTTCTCTTCAATTTTTGCAATCAAGTCCTCTTTGAGTGAATTAATCGCTTGAAGAACCATGCAGTTGTCACTAGGTGAAGTCGCGTCTTTCTTTGATATCGCGTGGAGTTCGGCGCTAGCATTAGCATTTTGGTTGGCAGTCGATTCTGCATCTCTGCGGTTACTCTGGCCCTTATTCATTTTCCTTCAAAAATAGCTCAAACTGCATTCAACCCAACTGAATTTACAAGCTCTTATTAACACACCAAGGCAGCTTTAGCACACTAATATATAAAGTAAGAGCAATATAAACGAAATTTGAAGTTGGTTGTGGAGAGCTCGATAACTTTACGTCTTCACATGGCGCCGCACCAACCGGAAGTCACCTTTACCATTGTTGGTGCATAGAAAAACATTACTTTGAAATTTGTCTCGCTTTGCCAGACCTTTCCCAACAGCGCTGCGAAGGAGGGTCTGGCTAGCATACAGGGATGGGAGAAACCACCACTAAGAAAGAAAAATAGCCTTGGGAAGGAACTTGTTTTGGTGGAACATGTGTACGTTAAAAAGTTGTTTTAGTCATGCAACAGAAAACTCAGATTGGACAGATAGTCTAGCTAGCTGTCTGGATTTACCCTGCAGAGATCTGAGGAGCAGTTAACCATAGTCCTCACAAATCCACCGGAGTTTAAAATTACAACACAAAGAAAGCGGAAGGTAATGGACATCCGGCCACAGACCAGCCATGGAGGAGACAGACCTTTGCTCATGTGTATGATGACCAAAAACAACCAGAAGGTCCACCATGAGTCTGTATTTTTAGGTTCTTCCCAGGCTCAATACAAAGATGTTTGAATCATAAAATATGTTGTATGTGTGTGTGTGTGTGTGTGTGTGTGTGTGTGTGTGTGTGTGTGTGTGAGAGAGAAAGAGAAAGAGAGACAGTGTGAAAACATGGATTGGTTTTCAGCAGCTCAGCGTTAATTTGACCGATGCTGCTCTGACAATGTGGTACTTGTGGTCTGTGTGTGTGTGTGTGTGTGTGTGTGTGTGTGTGTGTGTGTGTGTGTGTGTGTGTGTGTTGATGGTGGTGGTTATCCTTACTCCCAAATACAAAAAAACAACTCTCATTGGAAATCTACTTACATGCACTTAAATCATCATTTTGGTTTGTGAGTGATATTAAAATAACAGACATGGTCACGTATGTACGTGTGTGCACACAAACACACACACCAAATTTTGGTTATGCTCAGTATGCTGTTATGCTCTCACTGTCATCTGGCCCTCTAGTTAAAGTACGAGTTTGTTTGCCTTTGTGTGTTCTACTGCTGGTTAACTGTAATTTCATGTCGGTTTTAATCCTGGGGTGTCAATCTTCATTCCTGGATAATTTTGACTGGAAACACATAAAGTCAGCACATAGCTCTGTCAGTAATCACCTTCTCAGTGTGTGTGTGTGTGTGTGTGTGTGTGTGTGTGTGTGTGTGTGTGTGTGTGTGTGTGTGTGTGTGTGTGTGTAAATTTGAGGTTGCAAACAGCACCATTTCTCGAAGCAGTAAAACATTTCAGCGACTTTATGTCTGAAATGGATTTCCGGTTGACCACCAACCTTGCTGTCTATCAAGTGCAGTAAAACCTGCCAAGGACATTAGAAGTGCTCAAGGCATAATGTAATTATTTAATACTGTTATAAACCAACTGCATAATTATTGATCATAGTAAACCTCTTAAGCTATATCCTGATAACTTGTAATGTGTAATGTCATGACTAATTCCTTAACAGACTGGCATTATTACAGCTGTCAAATGAAAAAAACACAAGGATAGGAGGAAGTATTTTTCTATGGTGGTATATTGAAAAAGAGAGGATTGGATACACTAACGTAAAGTGTTTCATGAATAGATTATGACAATGTCAATGTAAATAAAAGGTTGTGTATAGTTATGTACCGTCTTGTGAGGCTTACACACAGTGATGTGGTTATCCACAGTTCAACCAGGACACAACATGTCTTCCACTTTAAGGGAATATTTGAATGGTATGGGAAAGTAACCCTGACACTGAGCCTTGCTAAATGTGGACAAGTTGGAGTTTGGACAATGCAATGTTATCTATTTGGGAGACATAACTGTAGTTTGGCTTATATCATCTAAAGTAGAAACTATGGTGAACTAGACCAGAGCTGGTACAGCAGACTTGAACAGAAGTTTCAGCAAAAAAACTGACCATAATTGCTGCTTCTTTAAATATTCCCAAAGTTCAGTTAGTGTGGTATGATATCTTTCAAGTGATTTTTTTTTATTTTATTTTATTTATTGATCCCCAGTGGGGAAATTACAATTTACACTATGTTTGTTAGAAATCACTACACACAGGCCTGAAATACACACAGACATGCTCAGGACCTATTCATGCACAAATGGAGAGATGTCAGAGTGAGTGAGCTGCCAGTGCTGGACCAGCACCCTGAGCGGTTGGGGGGGTACGATGCCTTGCTCAAGAGCACCTGGCAGTGCCCAGAAGGTGAACTGGCATCTCTCCAGCTACCAGTCCACACTCTGTACTTTGGTCCGTACTGGGACTTGAACCAGCGACCCTCCGGTTCTCAACCCAAGTCCCTACGGACTGAGCTACTGCCACCCCCGTTTTGTCAAGACACACTTGGTCAGAATTCCTATTTAAAGGCTACTGACGTCAGCCCTTCATGTTAGTTATAAAAGCAAATGATACTGAAGTTGCAGCCATTTTTTCATCAGGATTCGCTGTGAGTAGAGCATCCTGTCTGGTTTTTGAGGGCTTAGTGACAAACCCAATCATTATGAATATTCCCTCCACCTCTTATTTATTTCCATTAAAGCACATGAGACTGACGAATTAAGAACATGTTTCCATTTTCTCTAACATTGAGAAATTGGTTGGGATTAGCCCTGCTGTTCAGGATGCATTGACTGTTCCTTGTCTTAATGGTGACGGGGAGAACAAGCAGCAGAGTAAGAGAGTTGCTACATGGTTTGTTTGCATTGAGCACAAAAAGATAAAGATTAATGACAATAACAACTTATTGAATGCTGTGGTTAGCATGTTGGGTATACTATACCTGTGCATGTACTGTATGTTTAATCTGGTCTGAGTGCACCTTAACAAGTTAAATTGTTGTCCATTCACAGTTATTCAAATCCTGTGTAACAAATGATTAATGGCAATTGATGTATCTCATATAAAATGTTTGTGACAAGTTAAATCTTACTATCACTTAACAGTACTCCTTTCTTTTGCTTTAAAAAAGTAAAATTGAAGACCCAATATGAAAATGACTCATTCAAATTCATCGCACATTTATTCTGAAGAACCCAGACAGCCACCTGCCACATCTATATTTACATTTTGTTTTATTATGCTAGCCGTTATTACCTTATGGATGTATTGTATTATGTTGGCTGCTCAGTGCACTTCCTGTCCCTAACTTGTGATGAATGGAAGGTCCCTTGCTAGTACAAATGACAGTAAGGGGTGATTTATTTTTCTAATTTCAGGATTGCTAGTGGCTGTGTGTGTGTTTGTGTGTGCGTGCTGCATCCTGAACTTGGCTCTCCTACTTACTGACTCACTGAGACAAATGACTTGATGTCAGCCCAGAGCTTTGAGAGGTGTCTTCAAGTGTGCTTCCTGTTCATCTTCCCGAGGTGAAAATGGAGACTCCGCTATCTTGCTATATTCTATTCTTTCACAAATACAGTAAACATGATTGGGAAGGAGCCTACTCTGCCTTCTTTTCCTCCCATGCCTCGCTCAACATGTCTGGGCTCATCTTCTACCTTATTGTGATGTCAATGACGGCCACCACAGCACCTTTGATCAACAAGTTCTGAGACGCAAACCTCACCTGACCGTTGAATCAATTTCTTGTTCCTGACCACAGTGCAATTGAGTTTCCAGCACTCTGAAGTCACCAAAGGCTACACATTTTGTTATTAATTGGACATAAAATGACCAGGTGTTTCGTTTCATCTCTGTAGCAGCCTTGCAGATTTTGGCTTCATCCTTCCTGGTATCTCTCGTCATCTTTGCAAGCATCAGGTATGAATTTGAGTAGAGCAGAAGGCCTGTAACATGCCTCTTCCAGGCATCCAGGCCATTGCCTTAGAAATTTTTCAATTGTCCAATAATTTGTTTTAACACATTTAAAATAATGTCATTCCCATCAGCCTCAGCTGTAATTTGTGTTAAGTGTTAATTAGTTCTATAATTAGTTCTAATAATGCTTTCCATAAAACTTGATTGCTTTATGGTGTAATTGTTTTTTGGTCGGATTTTTAGTTTTCTATTTTTTGTTCTTAATTACTATTCATACATTTTGTAATGATCATTCTGGTGATGTCTGGGCAGGGGTGTGGGGTGGGGGAGGTTAGTATGTGAATGAATGTGTATGTTGTACTGTAATGTCTTGTCATTTGTACTGTCCAATTCTATCGAGGACCCTCTCGAAAATGAGATGATACATCTCAAGAGGTATTCCTCGTTAAATAAATAAATACATAAATAAATTAGCAAATGTTAGCAGGCTGTCCAAGGATGTGGAAACGATGTTGGATGTCTGAAAAGGACTCCTGTTAGACACATGCCACAAGATGACTAAAGCTGTGTTCTGTTCCTTTAAATTCAAATGAAATGTGCTATAGAAATTAAATTACTCATGTGAGGGAACAAGATAAATGTCACCAACATAGAGCTGAAGGGACTCAGTCTGAGGGTCTCAGTGGAATGTATTGCTGAACATGAGGCAGTACGATGGAATCTCATTCCCAACGTTTAGCGTAAATACCTTGCATACCAAGGTTGACCAAGGCTGTTTGTTTGGCAGGGGGACGAGTGTTTGTATATGTGTGTGTGTGTGTGTGTGTGTGTGTGTGTGTGTGTGTGTGTGTGTGTGTGTGTGTGTGTGTGTGTGTGTGAGATATACACTACAGGCAAAGAAACAGAGAGACTGCCATTACAGTGTGTCATATGAAGGATGTCCAGTTAGATGCTCACAATAACTTACTTACTTAACTCTGACTATATCCAGGAACTTAAACTATTGTTATTCCATTCCTGTTCAAGTGTGTTTGTCTGTTCTGATGTTTAAAATGAAAAAATTGATCTTAAAAAAAAACAACCAGTGTGATTCCCTCAACACACACATCTACACACACCAAACCAGACTGAGGGGAAAGGTGAGTGGTTCATTCATGAGGAGGTCCTGGGGGAGATAGGGTGTGCTCCGCTTCCTTATAAAGGAGGGTTTATAGCGTCACCTGCAGCCTGTCTCACTCTCCCCTGACAACACATGACCTGTCCTACATGTTGTGTCTGTCTCTGTGCCTCATCTCTAACTGTATGTATACACTGCCGCCGACTTGAGCTTCTAAAGATACTGGAAGTCATTCATTTTCAATGGAAGCTGGCTTCCCTCAGCTGCAAGGAGCGGATGAGGAGTTTCCTCTGCTCTGTGGAAACCCTTCTCTGCTACGTCCCCACGCAGCTCATCCTGGTCCATCCACACAGTCGGCGTGCCCTCAATCCTGCCCACCCTCGGACTCAACAACTTCCACGCTGGTCATCGGAAGTTCCATGGTCAGGGACCTCTACATTCCCCCTTCACCTAGCGGTCCCTCCAAGGTCTACTGCTTCCCTGGTGCCAAGGTCCGTGACATCCAGCACAAACTTCCAAGCAACCTCGCCCGCCACGCTAAGGTTGACAACATCAACGTGCATGTGGGCACAAAGACATCAGAGAGGGACAGTCGACGGCACTCCGGAGAGACTTCACCACTCTCATCACCACCCTGATGGGCACAGGAAAACAGATCGTCATCTCTGGGCCTCTACCTACCTACAGGAAGGGTGCTGAGAGATGTTCCAGACTGTTCTGGCTCCACACCTGGCTGGAACCACTCTGCACTTCGCTGAGCATTCCCTAGGTCGACAACTTCAACTTGTTCTGGGACAGGCCCAGCCTGCTGAAGCATGATGGCCTCCACCCAAACCGACAAGGAGCCAGGCTGCTATCTGACAACATAACGACCACACTGAAAGTTAAGTATTGACGTTCTGTTGAAAATATCACAGATTCATGCCCCCCAGGTATTGATCCTAATGGCAAATTTACAAGTGGATGAATCTGAAAATGTTTTCTGCAGGGTAACATGTAGTACTAGTACTATTCCAGTTATAATCAACAATAGACCATACAAAGTGGTGAATCCCCTAAGTAATAAGAAATTGACTGCAAACATAGTCAATTTAGCATCCAGTTCACGTCAGCCACAGCCTGTCCCAAAAAATGAGACGGTGTCTGTTCCTCGACTCAGATCAGTTAAATCAAAGGTAACCAAAAGAGGGGCAATACTTAACAACCTAATTGGAATTAAAACTCACTGCAACAATAGAACAGAATAGGACAATTAGATGTGGACTACTAAATATCAGATCTCTGTCTTCTAAAGCAGTATTAGTAAACAAATTGATATCTGATAATCAAATTGATCTATTCTGTATTACTGAAACATGGCTGGGCCACGAAGAATATGTTAGTCTAAAAGAAGCGACTCCTCCCAATCATATTAATACTCAAATTCCTAGAGGCTCAGGCTGAGTTGCAGCCATCTTTGATTCAAGCCTGTTAATTAATCCTAAACCTACACTAATTTATAACTCTTTTGAAAGCCTTGTTCTTAATCTCCAACATCCAACATGGAAAAAAGTACAGCCAATTATATTTGTTGTTGTCTATCGAGCACCAGGTCCATATTCTGAATTTTTATCGGAATTCTCAAGAGATTTTATCATGTGTAGTCCTTCAATCAGACAAAGTACTTATTGTAGGTGATTTTAATATCCATGTGGACGTTGACAGCAACAGCCTTAGTACTGCTTTCTACTCACTACTAGATTCAATTGGTTTCAGTCACAGTGTGCATGAGGGCACACACTGTTTTAACCACACCCTCGACCTTGTGCTGGCATATGGCATCAAAATTGAATATGTAATAGTATTCCCGCAAAATCTGTTATTATCAGACCACTTCTTAATAACTTTCGAATTCTTAATATCCGATTATACAAAATTAGATAAAAGCTTCTACACTAAATGCCTATCTGACAGTGCTATAGTTAAATTTAAGGAAGCTATTCCAACAGCACTAAACTCATTACCGTGCTTTAATAAAACAGAGGACCTTTATGTTAACTTTAGTCCCTCTCAAATTGATAATTGTGTAGATGGTGCTATGGCCTGCCTGCGGACTACTTTAGACTCTGTTGCTCCCCTCAAAAAGAAGATGATGAAGCAAAAGAAACTAGCACCTTGGTATAATCAGAGCCCTACGGGATCGTCCACGATGTCACATGGCACCTCCGATTAATATTTAGATTATTTAATGAAACTTTTATCGATCTTCTTACCGTTTTTTCTAGCTAGAAGCTAAGAAGCTAGCCGTCATGGAGGTGTCTTTGTTGTCTTCGTAGCCTTTCCAGAAGGTTTTCTATCCAGCCTGGAACTTGTGCCTCTTTTCGGAGTTGTTCAGCAATAAATCCAAACGCTTACATCCAAGATTTATCCACTCGATGTCCGTAATTTATCAATTTTCCGTCATTTCTGCCGCTAGCCCTGTGCTACCGGCTGCTACAGTCTAGTTTAAATCTCCAATGATGCTTTGCAAGACTGTTTTGACGTTTTTCAATCAATGGGAAGGCAGGTCCAACACAAAGAGTATATAGTCGAAAAGAGAGTTCACTCCAGGAAATAGGAGCAAGAACAAAGAGTAAAATGAAAAAGAGAGATAACTACGGTCTATGAACGTTCTACAGAGAAGAATGGCGTCACTGTTTAGATATTTGGGATACATTTGGGCCTTTTTTTGAAGAAATGTAAATAGTTTGTCATTTATATGAGTTATAATGTTCATTATGTTTATTTTTGCACTGGATGACTCCAAATATATAGGATAACTGTTTTAGACAACACAAATGCTTGCTGTGTGTGATATCAATACATTTGAACATTATTATTTTGATTATTGGCAAAAGCGTCTGGACTTTTTTTGACAAATTGTACATATTTTGTCAACTATATAAGTTATAATGTTTATTTCTTCACAGTTTGACACCCAAGACATATGGGAACTGATTTAGACAGGAGATTGGCTTAGCTTTTATTGTTCTGTGTGTGATATCAATAAATATCTGTGAGATTCATTTTCCGTTTTATTTATTTATTTGTTTTTAAGGTCATACAACCATTTTTTACTTTCAATTCACATCACTACATATTCTAATAGCCCAGTTTTTCCTGAAAAAAATGATGTAAATTGATTGACTATAGACAACAGGGTTGATGTTTTACAAGCTTTTTTAGAAAATAAAACCAGACGGAAAAGGAATTGTAAAAATGGCCTTAGGTTCCTGGACGATAACTCCCAAACTCATAAATTGAGGCAAATCTCACGAAAACTTGAAAGTAAATGGCGTTCCACCAAACTGGAAGAATCTCGTTTAGATTGGCAAGACAGTCTGAAAACCTATAGGAAGACCCTAAGAAAGGCCAGATCGGACTATTATTCATCACTGATAAAAGAAAATAAGAACAACCCAAGGTTTCTTTCTAGCACTGTAGCCAGGCTGACAGATAGCCACAGCTCTACTGAGCTCTACTGAGCCATCTATTCCTCTAGCTCTGAGTAGTGATGACTTCATGACTTAATGATTAAATAAAAACAATTAGAGATACTATTCATCACTTGCCCTCAACCTCTAACGGTTCACCTTTAAATGACAGACAGCTAGAAAGAACGACAAGACCTGACATATACTTAGACTGTTTTTATCCTATAAACCCTCAACAATTAATGTTAAAGGTCTCTTCAGCAAAGCCATCTACCGGTCTCTTAGACCCCATCCCAACGAGGCTACTTAAAGAAGCGTTACCCATGGTTAACACTTCGTTACTAGATATGATCAATATGTCTCTATTAACAGGTTATGTACTGCAGTCATTTAAAGTAGCTGTGATAAAACCTCTTCTGAAAAAACCCACCCTAGATCCTGAGGTCTTACGCAACTATACACCTATATCTAACCTTCCCTTTCTCTCCAAGATCCTTGAGAAGGTAGTTGCCAATCAGTTATGTGATTTTCTACATAGCAATAGCTTATTTGAGGACTTTCAGTCAGGATTTAGAAAGCATCATAGCACAGAGACGGCACTGGTGAAAATGACTAACGACGTTCTAACTGCTGCAGACAAAGGACTTGTTTCCGTACTTGTCTTATTAGATCTTAGTGCTGCATTTGACACTATTGCCATACCATCCTGTTACAGAGATTGGAACATTTAGTTGGCATTAAAGGAATTGCTCTAAGCTGGTTTAAATCCTGTTTCTCTGACCGATCTCAATTTGTTAATGTTAACAATAAATCCTCCACGTACGTTAAAGTTAGCCATGGCGTCCACAAGGCTCAGTGCTTGGACCAATTCTATTCTCCTTATATATGCTTCCTCTAGGCAATATTATTAGTAAACACTCAATTAACTTTCACTGTTATGCGGATGACACCCAATTTTACTTATCAATCAAGCCTGACGAAACCAGTCAGTTAGCTAAACTTCAAGTATGCGTTAAAGATATAAAATCATGGATGGCCTACAATTTCCTGATGTTAAACTCAAACAAAACTGAAGTGGTGTGCTGGGCCCTAAACACCTCCAAGCCTCATTATACAAAGATATAATTACTCTGGATGGTATTGCCCTGGCCTCCAGCACTACTGTTAGAAATCTAGGAGTTATTTTCGATCAGGATATATCCTTTAACGCCCACATAAAACAAACCTCTAGAACAGCTGTTTTTCACCTTCATAACATTGCTAAAATTAGGAACATCCTGTCTCAAAACAATGCTGAAAACCTAGTCCATGCATTTGTTACTTCCAGGCTGGACTATTGTAATTACGTATTATCAGGATGCTCAAATAAACCCCTTAAGACTCTCCAGCTGATCCAGAATGCTGCAGCATGTGTTCTCACAAAAACTAAGAAAAGAGATCATATTTCTCCTGTATTAGCGTCTCTGCATTGGCTTCCTGTAAAATCCAGGATTGACTTTAAAATCCTTCTCCTGACCTACAAAGCTCTAAATTGTCAAGCACCTTCATATCTTCAGGAGCTCTTAGTACCTTATTGTCCCACTAGAGCACTGCGCTCCCAGAATACAGAGTTACTTGTCATTCCTAGAGTCTCTAAAAGTAGAATGGGAGCCAGAGCCAGCTATCAGGCTCCTCTCCTGTGGAACCAGCTCCCAATCTGGGTTCGGGAGGCAGACACCGTCACCACATTTAAGACTAAACTTAAAACTCTCCTCTTTGATAAAGCTTATAGTTAAGGAGTGAGGAGTTGCAGTGGTACGCCTAGCCCGGCGGAGCAGGGTGTATAGCTGCAGACACAGCACCCCTGCTTTTCTCTGCTTCTCTTTATAGTCATCAGATCTACCTATCATATATTCAATAATAAAGTGAGAGTAGAGGAAGGCAGGCCAGTACAGCCCGATCCGGTTGGGGAGAGTTCTATCCTGACCAGGCATCTCTCTTTAACCTGCCTCTCTTAGTGATTCTATTATTATTTTGCCGGGGAAGGTGGCTACTTTGAAGAATCTAAAATATAAGACATGTTTTCAGTTATTTCCCACTTTTTTGTTAAGTACATAATTCCATATGTGTTCATTCAAAGTTTTGATGCCTTCAGTGAGAATCTACAATGTAAATAGTCATGAAAATAAAAGGAATAAATGAGAAGGTGTGTCCAAACTGTCCAGCCTGTACTGTATATGTAATTTATAAATGGTTTCTAGTGTCAATGGATTGGCCGTCCAGTGGCTGCTTGTGCTTTTTCTTCAATTGTGTGTTGAACATGATCGAAGAATGCTGCCACGTCAGAACGGCCAAAGCGTCAATAAGCTTCCCCAGACTTTTTGACAGGCGTCCTTGACAGGGCGGCCAGAGCTTCTTTGCAGCTCAAGTCGGCGTCGGTGTGTACGTACAGTAAAAATCAGACACAAACACCCATAACTTGAAATGTTGTTAAGAATGTGTGGAAAAAAATTGCTTTTTCTAAGCATACCTGACTGCATAATAATTTGTATAACTGACAATTTTGAGTTTTGAACTGCTGTTTCCTTGCAGGTGCTGACACATTTTTCACCAGCATTAGTGATTTGTGACAGGGAGCAGAGAATAATGCGTGGAGCTTGAGAAAAAAACAAAGTGTACTCGAAACATCAGCCATTGTAGTTGTAGTGAAGTATCTAACCTTGGTTTAAGGACAAGAGGATTACGATGTGAAATAGGATTCAAGTTAACCTTTCCTGTGTTTAAATTTTCACTTTACCGTTTTACATTTCAGTCAAACACCATCAACAATACCGTGCAAACTGGCTAGTCCTGATTTTTTAATGTAAGACAGATTAAGTACAGAAAAAGTATATAACAAGCAATTCTGACAAATAAAGTAAAGTATAGTAGAAATTAAAGTAGCTCAATAATTATAGGCAAGTGCATCAAGTTGAGTACATTACACACATAGAGACAATGAGGTCTTGTCTAGCCAGTGAGCAATGCTGATCACGATTGAAAGCTTTGTGGAGATGAGGCCAACTTCTTGTTTATTTCACTACTGCCAACTTCTCGTCTGCCAAATATTCTGCAATTAGTAATAAGTATTTCTGAGAGAAATGCAGGGATGTTAAAACTCTTCAGCCACTAATATACTATGACTGATTGTGACTCATAAGCAAGTCGTTGTACATTTCTCTGTAATGAGTCCTTATTCTAAATTGAATCAACACAAACAATACAGCATGTGGGTTCTCAATGCTCTAAACTCTTTGGTAAAACATTGAGAGTGATATAAATGTGTATAAACATGTATATTATGTCATTTCATATATCATTTCATTGTTTATGACCAAGTATCTTGAAATTTGGTAATTTGGTAAAAATGTTTCTTTCAGCATGTGGTGAAGATTAGATCATCTATGTAGAAGAAGCAAATCAATTACTGGGATTACTTGAACAGCAGTAAATCAGCAGAAACCAGACTTAGAGCAGAAACATGGTCCACCCAAGTATGCTCAAGCAGGCACTTTGAGCTGAAAGACATCGATTTCACGCATTGTTGCGTTCTGGAATGTATCACCTGAAAATCATAATGCAAGTGCAAGTTGCAGTCTGGATGTTGCTGCTAGGTGCGCTATAGTATGAAACAACAAGAGACAGCTGACCTCTTTTGTTTGGGTACACTTCTGCTCAAAATGGCCATGGCTGACCAGTTTGCTGAAGCTCTACCTGAACATGTCCATATGCAACGGCATATTTATGACACTTTGTCACCTCTTCAATTAGACACACATCCCATTGTCTATGTTTTCATTTTTTCTTCCTTCTTCTGTGCAGAAAGCACAGCAGTGCACGTTCCTCCACAGATTTATTTACTACTGTGGTCATGGAAAGACTCTGATTAGCTCTGTACTGCCCCTTTGAGGACTGGCATCTGCTACCTCCACTGGTGAGTAAGAGGGCATGTTCAGTATGATGAGCATTTGTGCCAGCTGGGCAAGGCATTGTCATTTACATACATGTTTGGACTATTTTTCTGCTCTTTGAGGCTGTACTTAGGTTCAGCAGTGCTTTGAACTATATGCTAGTATCGGCACGCTAACATGGTCACAATCTTAATCAACAGATGATAATAGTAATAGGTAATAATCTATGTTTTTTTGTATCTGTCCCTATTAAAATAAACTTCAAATAAAAAATAAATAAATCTAACGTTAGCTACTCCGCTGTGCTGTGGAGTAATGTCTGGCTATGTAAATGGACTGTTTTTATATAGCGCTTTTCTAGTCTTAACGACTACTCATAGCGCTTTAACATAGTACAGGAACCATTCACACACATTCATTCACTGTGGCCGAGGCTGCCGTACAAGGTGCCACCTGCTCATCAGATAAACTTTCACAAACACTTTCGATGGCGCAGCATCGGGGGCAACTCGGGGTTCAGTGTCTTGCCCAAGGACACTTCGGCATAGAACTGCAGGGCCAGGGATCGAACCACCAACCTACCGATTGGCAGGCGACCTCTCTACCACTTAGCCACAGCCGCCCCTATGTGAGACTAGCATCTAACATTAGCTACTCTGCTGTGCTGTGAAGTAATGTCTGGCTATGTGAGACAAGCATCTAGCAACATTGTTGTGAATGCTGCGGTCTGAGCCTGGCAACCTCCGTGAACTTCGAGTCTGGGGAGGAGGGGGCGGGGGAAACGACTCTCTCCAGTATTTTGAATTGGTACTGCGGTAACGTTTTTAAACACTAGCTGTCAGTATTACATAATTGCACCTTTAAACCAGCTCAGTGCGATTCCTTTAATGCCAATTAAATGTTCCAATCTCTGTAACAGGAGGGTATGATCAATAGTGTCGAATGCAGCACTAAGATCTAGTAAGACAAGTACGGACACAAGTCCTTTGTCAGCAAAAATTAGAAGGTCGTTAGTAATTTTCACCAGTGCCGTCTCTGTGCTATGATGCTTTCTAAATCCTGACTGAAAGTCCTCAAACAAACTATTGCTATGTAGAAAATCATATAACTGAATAGCGACTATCTTCTCAAGGATCTTGGAGAGAAAGGGAAGGTTAGATATAGGTCTATAGTTTGCTAAGACTTCAGGATTGAGGGTGGGTTTTTTTCAGAACAGGTTTTATCACAACTACTTTAAATGACTGCGGTACATAACCTGTTACTAAAGACATATTAATCATATCTAATAATGAAGTGTTAACCATGGATAACGTGTCTTTAAGCAGCCTTGTTGGGATGGGGTCTAAGAGAGTAGATGGCTTAGCAAAAATGGGAACTGCTGCGTCCGTGTAGATGAGAGAAGCAAAGTGTATGCGCTTTGTGCACACGCTACATTATGGCCAAGCATGCGCACCTAAAATAGGATCTGAATAAGGCGCTACTGACTTTAGACCAGGTTTTTTCTGGTCAGTGGCAGAATTGTTTTCTGAAACTGCAAAATAGCACTGTGGAATGTTTTGGAACGTTTTAGAACACCGGAACACGCCTCATCTTTTCGCTGAACCGCCCCCGGGAGCGCAAATACATTCCCTAATTTACCGACGTGCATCTGTGGAGGGAAAAGTCTGCTGTGCGTCGGGTGCCAAATAGGAATGATACATGCGTTGGTGCACAAAGGCAATTGCGCTGAGTGAAAAATAGGGCCCTAGTTGTTGAAGGTCTATAGGAAAAAAGCATTCTAAGTATATTTCAGGTTTTGGAACGCTATTTTCTTTGAAGTTTTCGCGAGATTTCTTTTAATTTGCGAGTTTGGGAGTTATACCAAGGTGCTAGTTTCCTTTGCTTCATCATCTTCTTTTTGAGGGGAGCAACAGAGTCTAAAGTCGTCCGTAGGCAGGCCATAGCACCATCTACAAATGTATCAATTTGGAGGGGACTAAAGTTAACAGAGGTCCTCTGTATTATTAAGGCATGACATTGAGTTAAATGCTGTTGGAATATCTTCCTTAAATTTAGCTATAGCACTGTCAGATAGGCATCTAGTGTAGAAGCTTTTATCTAATTTTGTATAGTCGGGTAGTAAGAATTCGAAAGTTATTAAGAAATGGTCTGATAATCAAGGATTCTGCAGAAATATTATTAAATCCTCAATATCAATGCCATATGCCAGCACAAGGTCGACTGTGTGGTTAAGACAGTGCGTGGCCTTATGCACACTCTGACTGAAACCAATTGAATCTAAAAATGAGTTGAAAGCACTACTAAGGCTATTGTCAACGTCCACATGAATATTAAAATCACCTACAATAAGTACTTTGTCTGATTTAAGGACTACACATGATAAAAACTCTGACAATTTGTTACAGTTTGATGAATTAGAGGACCCAAATGCAGAAAGAGGAAGGCAGGAAGGAGAAGGTTGAAGTGGAGGATTTATTAATGAAACACAAACAAACCAAGGGAGTCCTGTGAGCTGCAGCAGGCAAAAACCGATTCCAAAACGAAGACAAAAGGTATCAAAAAACCAAGGGAATCCGAAAACAGGAATAACCGAGAGCACAGAAATTGACGAGAGCTGACACTGGGAGACACAAACACAAACTAACCGAGCACAGACACAAAAGGATCTGACATGGGCCAAAGTTAACACAGAGGTTAAATATATGAGGTAATGAGAAAACAAGGAGCAGGTGAGACAACGTTAGGAGAGGGAGTGTAATCAAAAAAGGCGGGAAAACACAGGAAGTAAAACCAGATAAGACAAGACAGAAAACCAAACTATCAAAATAAAACAGGAAACAGAAATGGTGCTGACGTGTAAGGATAAGCGTGTTGTGTCACTTCCGGTGTTCCCGTGTTACGAACGCTAGTTTGCTGCTCCAGCAAAAACGTACTCAACTCTGCTTTATTGTTTAAATTAGCGGCTATTTGCCTGGATTGCATTTGAATTACAATTGTTCTACTCAAGCACTTATACTTAGCTTCACTTACAGCGACTGACTCGCTGAATTTACAATTGTTAAAACGCTGTTAGCTACTTTAGCTTAGCCATTAGCAATGGCTAATTCCTCTCCCTCTCCTGCTCTTTCTTGCTCTTTGTGTCAAATGTTTAGCTATTCCTCTGCCTCCTTTAGTGATAACGATACATATAATAAATGTAGTATATTCGCTGCTCTGGAGGCAAGGCTTAGTGAGTTTGAGGCTTGGCTCCGCACCATGGAATCAGAATCAAATGAATCATATGCTTCCGTAGCTAGCCAGCGCCATGTAGCTCATACTGTAGGTTCTGCAGCTTCTGCTAGCTGTCCCCCGGCAAACCCCGAGCAGCCGGGCGAGTGGTTGACTGTCCGAGTGAAGCATAGCGTTAGATCTAAACCAGGGAGTGCACATGATGACGGTTGCTCTAAACCGGAGCATCTTCGCCTCTCTAACAGTTTCTCCCTACTCAGTGATACACCCGCTGAGAAGCCAATTCTGGTTATTGGGAGCTCTATACTGTGACATGTGAAGCCGGCGGCCCCAGCGGCTGCGGTCATATGTGTCCCCGGGGCTAGAGCAGGTGATATAGAATCCCATCCAAAGCTGCTGGCTAAAAAGAACCGTAAATACAGTAAGATCATACTTCATGTAGGTGGTAATGGTCGTAAATCGGAGATCACTAAAATTAATATTGAGTCACTTTGTGCATACGCAAAGACAATGTCGGACTCAATAGTTTTCTCTGGACCCCTGCCAAACCTGACCAATGATGAAATGTACAGCCGTACATCATCCTTCCACCGCTGGTTGTTGGGGTGGTGCCCAGCTAATGATGTGGGCTATGTGAATAACTTGAGGGCGTTCTGGGGAAAGCCTGGTCTGATTAGGAGAGACGGCATTCATCCCACCTGGGACGGAGCCGCTCTCATATAAAAAAATCTGACCGAGTCTATTATCGGTCATAAACCATGACAACCATAGTTTGATATTAGTAATCAGAGGTGCAGTGCAATGCGCCCCTCTGTGCTTCCGTTGGAGCAGTCGCCCACTCATAGTCTAATAAGCATGGTGTCTGTCCCCCGGCTCAGATCGGTTAAATCAAAGGAAAACAAAAGATGCGCTATACTTAACAATCTAATTGGAATTAAAACGACTGCAACGATAGAACAAAACAGGAAAATTAGATGTGGACTATTAAATATTAGATCTCTGTCTTCTAAAGCAGTATTGGTAAAAGATTTCATAAAATTGATTTATTTTGTCTTACTGAAACCTGGCTGGGCCAGGAAGAATATCTCAGTCTAAATGAAGCCACTCCTCCCAGTCATATTAATACTCAAATTCCTAGAGGCTCAGGCCGAGGAGGGGGAGTTGCAGCCATCCTTGATTCAAGCCTGTTAATTAATCCTAAACCTAAACTAAATTATAACTCGTTTGAAAGTCTTGTTCTTAATCTTCAACATTCAAAATGGAAAACATTACAGCCAATTATATTCGTTGTTATTTACAGGGCTCCAGCTCCGTATTCTGAATTTTTATCTGAAATCTCAGACTTTTTATCATGTTTAGTCCTTAAATCTGACAAAGTACTTATTGTAGGAGATTTTAATATCCATGTGGATGTTGACAATGATAGCCTTAGTACTGCTTTCAACTCATTATTGGATTCAATTGGTTTCAGTCAGAGTGTGCACAAGGCGAAGCACTGTTTTAACCACACCTTCGACCTTGTGTTGGCATATGGTATTGAAATTGAGGATTTAATAGTATTTCCGCAGAATTCGGTATTATCAGATCATTCTTTAATTACTTTCGAATTCTTAATACCTGAATATACTAAATCAGATAAAAACTTCTACACTAGATGCCTATCTGACAGTGCTATAGCTAAATTTAAGGAAGATATTCCAACAGCATTTGACTCTATGTCATGCCTTAACATAACAGAGGACCTTTATGTTAACCTTAGTCCCTCTCAAATTGATACATTTGTAGACGGTGCTACGACCTGCCTACGGACGACTTCAGACTCTGTTGCTCCCCTCAAAAAGAAGATGATGAAGCAAAGGAAACTAGCACCTTGGTATAACTCCCAAACTCGCAAATTAAAAGAAATCTCGCAAAACCTAGAAAGTAAATGGCGTTCCACCAAAGTGATCAAATCTCATTTGGATTGGCAAGAAAGTCTCAAAACCTATAGGAAGGCCCTAAGAAAGGCCAGATCCGACTATTACTCATCACTAATAGAAGAAAATAAGAACAACCCAAGGTTTCTTTTTAGCACTGTAGCCAGGCTGACAGATAGTCACAGCTCTACTGAGCCATCTATTCCTCTAGCTCTGAGTAGTGATGATTTCATGAGCTTCTTTAATGATAAAATTATAACAATTAGAGATAAAATCCATCACCTTTTGCCCTCAACTTCCAACGGTTCACCTTTAAACGCAGGACCACTAGAAAGAACGACTAGTCCCGACATATTTTTAGACTGCTTTTATCCTATAGACCTTCAACAATTAATGTTAAAGATATCCTCAGCTAAGCCATCTACCTGTCTCTTAGACCCAATCCCAACGAGACTACTCAAAGAAGCGCTAGCCATGGTTAACACTTCATTACTAGATATGATCAATATGTCCTTATTAACAGGTTATGTACCGCAGTCATTTAAAGTAGCTGTTATAAAACGTCTTCTAAAAAAAAAACACCCTCAATCCTGAGGTCTTAGCAAACTATAGACCTATATCTAACCTTCCCTTTTTATCCAAGATCCTTGAGAAGGTAGTTGCTAATCAGTTATGTGATTGTCTACATAGCAATAGTTTATTTGATGACTTTCAATCAGGATTTAGAAAGCATCATAGCACAGAGACGGCACTGGTGAAAATTACTAACGACCTTCTAACTGCTGCAGACAAAGGACTTGTCTCCATTCTTGTTCTACTAGATCTTAGTGCTGCATTTGACACTATTGACCATACAATCCTGTTACAGAGATCGGAACACTTAGTTGGCATTAAAGGAATCGCTCTAAGCTGGTTTAAGTCCTATTTCTCTGATCGATCTCAATTTGTTAATGTTAATGATAAATCCTCCAAGTACGCTAAAGTTAGCCATGGCGTTCCACAAGGCTCAGTGCTTGGACCAATTCTATTCTCCTTATATATGCTTCCTCTTGGTAATATTATTAGGAAACACTCAATTAACTTTCACTGTTATGCGGATGACACCCAATTATACTTGTCAATCAAATCCGATGAAACCAATCAGCTAGCTAAACTTCAAGCGTTCATTAAAGATATAAAATCCTGGATGACCTATAATTTTCTGATGTTAAACTCTAACAAAACTGAAGTTATTGTGCCCTAAACACCTCCGAACCTCATTATCTAAAGACTTAGCTACTCTGGATGGTATTGCCCTGGCCTCCAGCACTACTGTCAGAAATCTAGGGCTTATTTTTGATCAGGATATATCCTTTAACGCCCATCTAAAACAAACCTCAAGAACAGCCTTTTTCCATCTTCGTAACATTGCCCAAATTAGGAATATCCTGTCTCAAAACGATGCTAAAAACTAGTCCATGCATTCGTTACTTCCAGGCTGGACTATTGTAATTCCCTACTGTCAGGTTGCTCAAATAAGTCCCTTAAGACTCTACAGCTGATCCAGAATGCTGCAGCACGTGTTCTCACAAGAACTAAGAAAATAGGTCATATTTCTCCTGTATTAGCTTCTCTGCATTGGCTTCCTGTAAAATCCAGGATTGAATTTAAAATCCTTCTCCTGACCTACAAAGCTCTAAATGGTCAAGCACCATCATATCTAGAAGAGCTCCTAATACCTTATTGTCCCACTAGAGCACTGCGCTCCCAGAATGCAGAGTTACTTGTGGTACCTAGAGTCTCTAAAAGTAGAATGGGAGCCAGAGCCTTTAGTTATCAGGCTCCTCTCCTATGGAACCAGCTCCCGATCTGGGTTCGGGGGGCAGAAACTGTCACCACATTCAAGAATGACCTTAAAACTCTCCTATTTGATAAAGCTTATAGTTAGGGAGTGAGGAGTTGCAGTGTCCACCTAACTGGCCCACCTGCTTCTCTTCATAATTGTTAGATTAATAATATATAACAAAAGTAGAGGGAGGCAGGCCAGCACAGCCTGATCCAGCAGGGGAGAGTTTCAAGCCCGAACAGGCCACCTCTCCTTATGACCTGTCTCTCTTAGTTATGCTGTTATAGTTCTAGACTGCCGGGGGACTTGCTTCCTTTGACACACTGAGCTGCTCTCTCCTCTCCCTTTCTATTACCATTTGTGTGAATCCCGTTCCAGAAATGCTTGTTATTAATCCTAGCTTCTGGGGAGTTTACTCCCCGGAGTCCTTATGTTTTTTCCCCCAGCGTATTTCCTTGGAGAACGTTGGCACCAAGATCCTGGTTGCAGCTGTCGCCGTGGTCCTGCTGCAATCCCTGCTGAGCTCAGCGGTGCCCTGCAATGTCATCCTGCGTCCTGCCAAACCGTGCTGCTTCCTGCTACGTCCATCCATGCTCTGCTGGGCCACGCTACATCCTGTAACCCCCTGCAGCGCCCTGATATTTCATGAACTACTACGACTACCATTTGAAGTCACTGTTCCATTATTAATATGACTATTATCGCCACTGTTCATCGCATCCCCAACCGGCACCGTCAGACACCGCCTACCAAGAGCCTGGGTCTGTCCGAGGTTTCTTCCCAAGAGGGAGTTTTTCCTCACCACTGTCGCACTGGTCGCACTGCTTGCTCTTGAGGGAATTACTGCAATTGTTGGGGCTTTGTAAATTATAGTGTGGTCTCGACCTACTCTTTCTGTAATCTGTCTTGAGATAACTTGTGTTATGATTTGATACTATAAATAAAATTGAATTGAAATAAACACAACAGGGAACTGTTTTTGGAATTTTGGAAAAAAAGTGGAAATTAGTATGAATTTCATTGAAAAGTTGAATAACACCACTAATGTATGAAATAATTTGTTTTCTAACTGGAATTATGAATAAGTATGGAAGGCTTACAAATGCTGTGAGAAACATTGATGAAAATGCAGAAATATGGAACAAATTGTTTGAAAAATCTCAAATGCATTGCACTACACTGCTGAAAAACTTGGAAGTTGGAAGCTGAACTGCACATAAGTTAAGAGCTGAAATACATTTGTAGAAAAGCTGGAAGCTAAACTGTAATACTGTCAAAAGTGGAAGTTTCAATACATTGAGGGAGAGAGAGGGGGGATGAGAGAGAGAGAGGGAGAGACAAAGAAATACAAGTACTGTTCCTTCAGTACTTATAAAGCCTCTCTATGATCATTAATCCCCACACCTAATGAGTGAGAGACAGTGTGAGAGAGGCTGAAAGTCTTAATACTTTGTATTATTATCAGCCATATCCATTGCGTAGAACAAACAAGCATGACACTAAAGAGCTGAGAGGTGGATATATTGCCTGAAAAGAAACGGGCTATATACATGGATGAAATCATAAATCACAAATGACCCTGGAGGGAGAGACAGAAGGAGGAAGGGAGAGAGGGAGTAAAAGAGAGGAAGGGAGAGAGAGAGAGAGAGAGAGAGAGGAGTGATGGAGAGAGAGATTGAGAGGGAGGGAGGGAGACAGGAGGGAGGGAGGGAGGGAGACACAGACAGATAAGGAGGGAGGCAGACAGGCAAAGAGACAGACAGAAGTGGAATGCAAAGGATATAGACTGATGTTCATAGTTAGTCTAGTTAGTTAAATCCTACAGCAAGCCTGGAGTAATCAAGTGGACTGTCTGTGAAAGGGTTGTCATGGCTACTAAGTGCCTGTGACTGTGTGTATAAACGTCCTTTTGATGTCTGTGATGAGATCTATGTCATCTGTTAATGATCGCACCTGGTCTTAATATGTCTCCTGTAGCATACTGCAGCAATTCAGACACCGAGAGCAAGCTTTCAAATAAAGGCTCAGACTGCCAAAACGATAAATGCTATCAGTCAAATGACATCATCCTGAACACCACAAGTCCTTTGTGAATGTATCGGTATAAAACTTATATGGATAAACGTAAGAATGTGGGCATATCAGCGATTTAAAAAAGTGGTTCGTTCTGTGTTTCGCTGGGAAATGTGGAGGATTTTTAATATGGCTGCGAATGGAGAAAAATGTGTAACTGTTGTCATTTAAAGCTCAAAAAAGTGTTAAAAAGCTTAATATTTTAAAAAGTATAAATAGTAGAAAAATTTGAAGAAGTCCCATCATTGGCTGAAAGAGCTGAACATTTTAAAAGTTGAATGGTTTTAATAGCTGAAATCATGCAGAAGTTACGCAGAGCCAAAAAAGGTACGGAACTAGAGAATGCATTTCCTGTAGAAAATGCGTGGGAATTCTGGATAGCTGAATTGCTAAAGCTAAACTGGATGAATAGCTTAAATACGTAAAAAGAAGATGAAGTGAAAATAGTTGAAAAAGTAGGAATGGTTTTAATTAACTTGAATTTCATAGTACCACTAATGTACAAAAGATGTGCAATAATTCAAGTTTTTTTGAAAAGCTTATGCTAAAGCTAAACTGGATTGCTGGTTAAAATGTGTAAGAAAAAGGTGAAGTTGTCAGACAGACCGACGGGCGGACAGAGGAAAGAGGAAAGAGAGAGGACAGAGAACAGAGAAAGAGAACAGAAAGAGAAAGAGAACAGAGAAAGGAGAAAGAGGACAGAGAACAGAAACAGGACAGAGGACAGAAAGAGGAAATAGAACAGGACAGAGGGCAGAAAGAGGAAAGAGGAAAGAAGAAAGAAGAAAGAGGACAGAAGAAAGAGGACAGAAAGAAGAAAGAGGACAGAGGACAGAAAGAAGAAAGAGGACAGAGGACAGAAAGAAGAAAGAGGAAAGAAGAAAGAGGACAGAAGAAAGAGGACAGAAAGAAGAAAGAGAGTTAGGGTTAGGGTTAGGTTGTTAAGTACAGACCCTCTTTTGTTTACCTTTGATTTAACCGATCTGAATCTGGGGACAGACACCGTGGTTATTAGACTATGAGTGGGAGACTGCTCTAATGGAAGCCCAGAGGAGTGCATTGCACTGCATCTTGATTACTACTATCAAACTTGGGTTGTCATGGTTTATGACCAATAATATTCTCGGTCAGATTTTTTTATATGAGAGCGGCTCCATCCCAAGTGGGATGAATGCCGTCTCTCTCAATTAGACCAGAGGCCTGTACTACGAAGCAGGATTTGGCGTTAACAAGCTAACTTCAGGCTCAACCCAGGATTTTCTGTACTACGAAGGTGGATTAGTTGTTATCTGGTTCAATCGCCGTGGTAACTCATGCTGAAAACCTAACCTGGTCGGGAGCAGGTTAAGTTGGAGATCAGAGATCAACTGGTGTTAAAGCACCGCCTACTGACCAATCAATACTCGATTGATAACGGCGTCACCGTTCTTATAGAAGATCAGGCGGAGCTCGGTGCAGAGAGAGAGAGAGAGAGAGAGAGAGACAGAGAGAGATGCGCTCATAAAAGTTAAAACATTTAGAGACAACCCCGTTAACATTCCCTGATTGGTATTTTTATGAAATATATATATTTTAATGGGAGGGAATTACATATCGGCTTCTTGAGCCGTGTGTCGCCAATGCGCACAGCGGTTTGAATTATGTTTTTATATTTTTCATTTGCTCTCACGATCGCTTCCCACTGCCAGGGTTGCAACTGAAATAATAGGCTAAAGCAATGACAGTTTATGGAAAGCACAAGTGTAATTATGGTCAGATCTTGGCCCTGACTGATGGGGAAGTGATATTGGAGTTGTGATTTAAACATCTACAGCGTCGGCTATTTTTTTTTATTGCCAGCTGTCCTCCTGTTTTAGGAAGCAGCGACTGTAGGCTATTGCGTTTTCCCTGTAAAACCGAATCTGTGTTCTTCATATTTATGTAGAATTATGATTTGCTCTTCTTATATATAGGAACATAAGCGGCTCTGGTAGATGTTTGCGATTGGTCGTGGTGCGCAAACACCGCCTCTTTTATGTGAACGCGCGCGCCGCTGGATTGGGAAACCCTGAGTTGACTGAACTAGTTGATAACCAGCGTCGTAGTACAGGTTATGCGGGACCGCGGTTGTTAGGTTTGGTGAAGCCGGATTACTGAAAGAAATCCAGGACATGTTGATCTTGCTTCGTAGTACAGGCCTCTGGCTTTCCCCAGAACGCCCTCCAGTTGTTCACATAGCCCACATCATTAGCTGGGCACCATTCTGACCACCAGCGGTTGAAGGATGACATACGGCTGTACATTTCATCACTGATCAGGTTTGGCAGTATTACCAGATATGTGAAGTATGATCTTCCTGTAAAAAGTAAAAAGAAAAAGAAAATAAAACAACAAACAAAAGAGAGCTTATAAAGAAAGTGTCATAGCTTTCTTGGTGCGAGTAATGCCCTCTAATGAGAAATAGTTTGACAATAGTCCACTGCAGCCTGCAGTAATTATAGCTCATTTATTAAAGTCACTCTGACTTATTACAATGAGCAGAGACATGATGACTGATCAGCACGTGTTTGTGTCTACATCAGTGTGTGAGTGGTCAGGTGAAAGGGGCTGCTGTGACCGGGACACACTCATTACGGAACGACCTGAAATTGTGTGTGTGAGATGCGGGGTCAATGGGTCAAGGTTCTAAGTCCTGCCCCAACAACACAGCATCTGTGTCCTCCGCCTTCAATAAATAGAGACAGTCATTCATACATACCACCCATCCATCAGAGCTCTCAACATATCGCCATGGAAAGAGAGAGAGAGAGACCGACAGAGAGAGAGAGAGACAGCTTGTTATTGAACCAGACTGAGACTGAGACACGTAAATGAAGAAAAGTAAAAATGTTTCCTGCTTAAGAGAATAGCAGTTCATCAGCTTGAATTAATGTCAGTTACAATGTATTTTAACGAGTTACAATGCGTCCAACAACATTGGTTTCAGAAGTTGCTGTTACGTTGTAGCAGGGAGGAGTAGGGAATGGCGGACCCAAAGTGTAGAGAGAGCAGGCAGGCAGGCAAACGTTGAAGTGGAGGATTTAATAAGAACAAAAAGCGGCAGTACAAAGACTGGAACACTCACAAAAGATAAACTGACGGGAAAAACATGGGCAGGAGCAAACTGACGCAGGCACAAACACAAGGCACAGGGAGGAAACACAAGGGCATGGCTACAAAACGATCTGACACAAGACAAGGGGAACACAGAGGCTAAATACATGAGGTGATGGGTAAATCAGAAACAGGTGAGACTACAGGTGAAGCACATCAGGGCGGGGCAGGACAATCAACAAAGGCGGGAAACAAAAAGCAAAGCTAGACATGACAAGACAGAAGACCAGACTATCAAAATAAAACAGGAAGCAGGACAAACAGACAAAACATGACATAACCTAAATACAGACACTTGACACAACACTAGGCAACACAAGGGATAACAGAGAACACAGGAACAACTGAAACACACAATACACAGACCAGAATAAACTAACACAACAGGGAACAGAAAGAAACAAAATGCAAAGCAACCATAACAGCTGCAGCATGAAAGAAAGTTAGGAGTTATTTAGATTATAATATGAATGCACTAATCCTAAAATCATGTTTATTTTCAGGAGTATGGATCTGATATGTTATGATGTACTATATATTGTTGCATTTGCATCTTGACTATAAAGAGTATTATCTTTGATTTTAGCATATTTTTAGGAGACTATGAACTGTGAAAACAAATTAAATGTCATCTAGTCAGATTACAAAGACAAATACAGAACGACACAGAGTAAAAAGAAATATAGAAACATTAAACCATTCAGAATTGGACAATTATTTGATGAATACATTAGGATAATGGGGATGCAAAAGAAATTACAATTATCTAAAGCAGTTATGTAATTTGTTCCAAGAGTTGGGTGCACTAAAACTTAAAGCAGTTTTTCCAAGTTCAGAGAGATTAAATGTGTTTTTAATTAAACTGCATTAAAAATGCAGAGAAAGCAGCAGTGCTTTTAAAGCCCTAAGTAGTGTCTGCAGTCTTTCTCTCAGGCTACAGAGGTAGCACTTAAAAGTGTCCAACTTTTCCACCACGGTTTGGTTGCAGCTCTCCTGCGCGGTTGCAGCAGTACGCACACAGTATCTTCCAGTCTCATAAAATCCAACATTCCGTTTTCCTTTCTGCCACTAGAAGTCACAACATGGCACCCTCATACTACTCTATCTGTATGCAGTAAGGAGTCCCAAACCATTATCAATGCTTATGTCTTTCTGTATTTCACATCGTAAAAGACATTTTCTGTAAACTTTAGTCATTTTTTGTAAACTATTTTGCTCCGACATAGAATCTAAAAGTATGTATCTAAAGAAAGATAGTGACCTTTGGTATGTTACATAAACTACCAAAGAAAGGTCTTAAAATTGCCCATATTAATATATGCAGTCTCAGGAATAAATTGAGTGATTTAACAGATATACTGCAGCTAAATATCTTGCACATATTGGCAGTGTCTGAAACTCATTTAGACTCTACATTTGATGATGCAACTTTAATGATTGATGGATACAGCATTTTTAGGAATGATAGGAATGCATATGGAGGAGGAGTTGCTATCTATATTCAACATCATATACCTTTCAAAGTGATAACAGATTTAATGTATTCTAGTATTGAAGTAATTTGGTTAAATGTTAGCCTGAAACATCTTAAGCCAATACTTATAGGATGCTGTTACAGACGTCCAAATGCTAATTGTGAGTATTTGGATAAAATATGTGATATGCTAGATCATGCTAGTAGTATGAATCTTGAAACTTACTTAATGGGTGACTTCAACATTGATTGGAATTCTTCTGACTGTCTTAGGAAAATCAAATTAATGAGCACAGCAACGGCATGTGGATTATCACAGGTAATTAATAAACCAATGAGAATATGTTTAAAAAAGGATGACACTCATCCTCACATCCTCCCTCACCATCTGGTACGCTGCTGCCACTGCCAAGGACAAGGGCAGACTGCAGTGTCATTCGGTCTGCAGAGAAGGTGATTGGCTGCAATCTGCCACCGCTCCAGGACCTTTACGCCACCAGGACTCTGAAGCGTGCTGGAAAGATTGTGGCCGATCCCTCCCACCCCCGGACACAAACTCTTTGAGCCACTCCCCTCTGGCAGGAGGCTGAGGTCCATCATGACCAAAACCTCACGTCACATGAACAGCTTTTTCCCCTCCGCCACTAGCCTTATTAACAAGACCCGGAAACCACCCTGACTCTCCACCTGGCTCTTCATGCCACTGTTCTCTCTCTACTGTAATGCTCTTTGCTCTTTGCTCTTTATTTCTTCTTCTTATTATTATTATTATTATTATTATATTTTTTTATTTCTATCTTTATTTTTAATTTAATACATACTGTGTACATATACTTATACTTATATTGTTTATACCTATACTTACATTGTTTAATATTCCATATAGAGAATGTGTGATGTGCACCAACAACACCAAAACAAATTCCTTGTATGTGTTAAAAAACGTACTTGGCAATAAAACCCTTTCTGATTCTGATTAGCTTCCTGTATTGACCACATGTTTAGAAATAGACTTGAACTTTGCTCAAATTGCTTATCTGTGCCAATTGGTTGTACTGACCATAATCTTATTGCAATTGTAAGGAAAACAAAAGTTCCTAAATCGGGTCCAAAAGTAATAATGAAAAGGTTATTTAGAAGATTCAATATATTACAATATGAAGATGTCAGAAATGCAAACTGGTCAGAGGTATTTCTACAAAAGGATCCAGAGAAAGCATTTCAGCTTTTTGATCAAACTTTAATGACATTGGTAGAAAATCATGCACCAATAAAAAAGTTTACTGTTCAAAATGTCAACACCCCGTGGTTAGATCAAGAATTAAAAGATCTTATGAAAGAGAGAGATCTAGCTTAGCAAGCAGCAATTATATCTAAATTCAAATCGGACTGGCAAATATATTGTAAACTTAGAAATTTTGTAACTAAGTTAAATAAGAAGAAAAATAAATTGTATTATAATAAGAAAATTACAGAAATAAAACATGATAGTAAACAATTATGGAATATATTGAATAATATATTACGAGTAAATAATAAATCAACTCCAGCTTCTTTAGAAAATGAAGGTGCATTTTTTACTAAACCAAGTGATATAGCGAATCATCTTAACAATTATTTCATAAATAAAATAAATAATCTTAAAAATAAACAGATTTATCAAATACATTGATAAATAAGATGATGGAAGGTAAAATATGTAGCTTTAAATTCAAGAGTGTCAGTGGTTCTAAAGTGGAATTACTTCTGATGACTTGTAAAAACAAACCACCTGGTGTTGACTATCTTACAACATAAGTTGCTTAAGCCAATAGTTTCAATCATTGCTCTTACTATTGCTCATATAATTAATGTGTTTTATGGATAATGTATGTTTGCAAGCATGGAAAATGTGTAAAGTTGTGCCAATACCCCAAAATAAGAAAATGCCTTTTTCTGGATCAAAGAGTAGACCAATAAGTTTAATGCCAATTCTCGGTATTTGAATTGTTTATGAACAGATTCAGTCTTATTTTTTAAATAATGATTTAATTACACATTTTCAGCATGCACATAGAGGAAAACACTCAACAGCCACTGCCCTGACTCAGACGGTTGATGACTGGTTCAAGGATATGGAGGAGAGGAAAATAATAGGTGTTGTAATGCTTCATTTCACTGCAGCATTTGATATAATTGACCACGACTAAAAAACTGGAATATTATGGTTTTTCACGAACTGCATTATTATGAATGAAAAGTTATTTGACAGAAAGAAGACAATTAGTTTACTTTAATGGAAGCTTTTCAAAGGTAAAGGTTGTGGAACATGGTGTGCCTCAAAGAAGTTGTGTTGGGCCGCTTCTCTACACAATCTTTACCAATGATCTACCATCTGTTTTAGATAAAGCAAGCATTTCAATGTTTGCTGATGATTCCACTATATATTTAGCAGGAACTGATATTGGTGATTTAAATATAAAACTACAAAGAGCTACAGTCAGTGGTGGACTGGATAAGGAGTAACAAATTGATTCTCAATGTATCTAAAACTACCTGTTTATTGGTTGGAACTAATTTTTGTTGTGTGTTGTTCCAAACCAAAACTTGAACTCAGCATAGAGCAATGTTCTGTGGAGCAAAGAGAAGAGGTTAAACTTTTGGGAGTGATGATTGATAATAGATTGTGTTGGGATAGACATGTTCAGAAACTGGTAACTAAAATGGGCAACACTTTGTTATTAAAAGGTGTGCAAAACACTTTACACCACAGACCGTTAAACAAGTACTTCATGCTTTGTTTTTTTCACACCTTGATTATTGCTCTGTGATTTGGTCCAGCACTTCAGCAATTAATATAAAAAAACTACAAGTGATTCAGAATAAAGCGGCACGTGTGGCTCTCTCATGTGGGTTTAGATCAAATGTTGATAAAATGCATGAAAGCCTCTCATGGTTTAAAGTTAAAAATAGATTTATGTATTCACTAATGATTTTTTTTACATAATGTTACAATAAACCAAACACCTTTTACTTTATATGCAAAACTATCTTTCAGTAATGATACACATCATTATCCAACGAGACATGCAGTAGGAGGTAGTTTTATTTTACCCAAAGTGAAAACCAAATCAATTCAACGTTCAGTTAGATACAGAGCAATGTATGAATCTCCCAAATATTATCAAACAACAATACACTCAGTATGTTTTTAAAAAATCACTTAAGAAATATTACCTTCAAAGAGATTTCAATATTTAATATCAATTTAAAGAGACTCTGTTATAGGGCTTTTCGTTATATTTAATTTTTTTAAATAGATCTATTCGGCGTAGTGTAATTTTTTATTTATGAATGATAATAAATAAATTAAAAATTAAAAAATGCGTATGGTGTGTAATGTGATGTTGTAAATTGTATTGTCACATGATAGATTGTAGGACCCCAGGAAGAATATCTTTTAGCTTATGCTGAAGCTAATAGGGATCCAAATAAAACAAACAAACAAACAAAAGACAATAAGGTTTGGTTCTGGTTACGGTAAGGGGAAATATATATTGACAGGAAATCAGGCTTCGAAAACAACACCGGGTTGTTTCTGTAACCTTCTCCAGACTTGACTTTTGCCAAACCTGGATTTATATTTCATTTCAGCTTTATCTCGTGAGGTTTAATGTGAAAAAGTCATAATTAAACAGATTTATTGTGTGTACCACAACTCAAAGCCCAATTTTGAGTAATGGAGTGGGTTATTATAGGTCCAGTTATTAATGGTTGAACGTTATCACTCCACAGAGCGCATAATTTTTCACTTGCATACAGCAGCTCCCACCTTCATATTGCATCTTAACAGGAAGCCAAGATACATTAAAAATATCAGTGAGTTAGCCTGTGAAAGCCTATAATTCAAGTTTAGCATCAGACATTGCCTCTATATTTTTTTGTCATGTGTGAACTTAAATGAAACATGCTTTCTGTGGCCGTTTACATGTTAAAGGGGGATGATTTTAATAATCGCGTGATCTTCGGTCCAGATATTGAACTCACACACTTCGTCATCTGTTCTTACACAATTAACTCTTACCAAGACATGTATAGCTTTGTTCATACACAAACCTTTGTGTGTAAAACTAGATCAGCTGCGCGAAAAGCCGAGCTTACCATGAAAGTGTGCAGCCACACAACTCCACCTCTTCCTGAGAAGATTTAAAAACATTTATGAAGTTATCCACGCTGCCATGCAGTTGTGCACAAAGTGGAAAAATTTTGGAGACGTCTGAGGTCTGTGATCCTCTGCCAACCATACGAGTTGGTCTGAGCAGGAGAAAACACAGCTGGACGTAATGGAGTTTAAACATTGCGGGTGCTTCTGCCTACATTATAGAAAACAACCTTTTGTCCTCTCTAACTTTACCTGCAATCACTAATTTTTAATATCCATATATCACACAGCTGTCATCAACCGGTATTTATGTTGATTTTGTCAGGACATTAGGATTAAAAAATAATGATTTGCAGTGGCACAGCAGCAAGCTGTAAATAACAACAGTGGAACTGATATCCTGTCTGGGCCAGGCGTTTTTTTTCTTTCTTTTTCAATTCACCTCTGTGCAAACATTTAAATTTCAGTGTATCAGAATGTCTTACACACAATGTGACTGTTTTCTCAGTCTCTCAATCTATCTATTTTACTTTATTATAAATAAATAAAATTCTTGCTTTTATTTTCAGCATCGGTCCACAGTTGAGGATTTAAGTGTTGGTGTCTGTTTTGCATCGCCCGGTACCTGTGAGGGACGCACTAATGGGCCATTAGGGGGTCGGGTTTGACTGCCTCTTCATATTAATTTCATATTTATTTTTATCTAATCAGACCTTCTCTAAGAGGACAATGTTTTGAGAAATATTAATGAGAAAATCAAAAACTACCAGAAAATAAAACAATACCCAAGTGCGTTGCTTCTGTCGTCTTTTCTATAACGTGCGATCGACTAAGCTCACCACATGTACATGGTTTTTGTGGCTATAAGGGTAATCTGCACTGGGTTTACAGTAGAAAATCTGCCTCTCAAAATTTTCAACTTTTTCTCTCAGCTGTCACACTCCAAGCTCTTTTATATGTCTGAGCTTCTCAACTTGACACCCTAAAAAGGAAACAATTTTTGTTTTTGGATGCTCAAGTCATTCTTTTGGTCACTATAAAGTTTGACCATAGGTGAGGGTTGGAGTGTTGGTCAATTGGTAAATCAAGAGGTTCATCTTCTATGTTTTCTCCACAACAGTCCGTTACAATGCCCACATTACTGGAGATGCCTCTCCAATCCACCTGCCAATTCCATGCAGAATATTGCCCTCACATGTGAATAAAACCTCAAGATACTTCTTTACTTGGGGCAGCATATCGAACCCAACTCAGCAGGGGGCATTCCATTGCTTTCCATCAAAGTATTGTTCGATGGCCTCAGACTTGGAGGTGCAAGCTCAGTGATGTCAGAGTAACACTGAGGCTAATAATGAGACAAAAAAGCCGTATAAGAGCAGTTTTTTTTAACATTGGAACACTATCACTATTTAAAATACAGGAAACTTGAAATCATGGCCTGTTTCTTGGTAACATGTTCATTACAAGGCCCTCTTCATTCCTAGCTGAGTTGCCATGATTAAGGAAAGTAATAAAATGCATGCCAATCGAGACACTATTTCCTTTATCTGTTCCCCCCACTTCTATTTTATACTCAGTATGTCTGCCAGGTACAACTTTGGATCACTCCAATCACATCACACAAACAAATGACTTACTGTGTGACTCACACAGACTTTAATTACTTTTACAGGAGTCCCGAAGGTCGATGAGCTCGCAAACCCCACACTGTGTATATCTTAGAGATGATAGCAATGACTCTTTTCTAACTTTGGATGAAGTCAGTGTAATATGCCGGGCTGTTATATGTCAGGTTATCACCATTAAAAAGGCTGGAAGACACTATGATCCTATCATGCCGCTTCTAAATCACTGCATGGGAGTCAAGGGAGGAGTTGGAGAGAAATGGACTGACTCAACCCCAAAGACAATTAAAGGTTGGAGAATAAAAGTGAAATCGAAGAATGCGGTCATCTGAATGTGCGTGTGTAAAAATTGTTGACCTCCCTTTAACGTCTGGCCAATATTAAGTATCTTTAGCTTGTAAGGCAATGTAGAGAATGTAAGGGAAATGTGAACAATTCTATTGCTCAGGAGCGTATGCAACAATTTAAAAAGGGGCATCACCAAAACCAGTAGCATACATCCTCTGGGAACCATGAACATCTCTACAAAATTCCATGGCAATCGTTTCAAGAGTGAAGATATTTCAGACTGAACCAAAGTGCAGCTAGCATGGCTAAAAGATATTCAGTGATAGTCCACTGCACACGTTGTCCAATGAGAAGTCTGATGCCTAAAAGATGTCAAAAGACAGATGTCTATTTTTTTTTAAATGTAATAAAATAAAATGTCTTATTTAATTTAGAATAAAGTAGTTGTGTGTTTACCATCAACCATTTTTCATCCTATGAGGTTACGTATTTATGTGGTTAAATTCACTGCTACAGCAGCTCTCTGTAGTCTTGCATCAGTCAAAACCTCTCCCTGTCTTCAGCATGTACAGATCAACATTTAACGAGAGCCACATGCAGTATCCACATCAGCCCAATTTTAAAATGTTTGTGCTGGTTACAGTGCAGATTTAAGTCAAGTCAAATGCTACTGTCTAACATCAGATTTCTCTTGGTCCAAATGAGAAACAAAAGGTATTCAACATGTTTGTTAGACCTCAAGGATACACACTGCTTTTGGTGAGTGCCACTAAAGGTAAACTCCACAAGCCACCTTATAAGTTTAGATTTTGATTCATAATCATCAAATTCTGACTGTCTCTACCTATAGTTGCATGTCAAACAAGAACGTCTAGCAGCTAATGTAGCATGACGTTCTCTTTTTATATACAGATATCTGTGAACAACCCGTTTAAAATTGTATTTTTCAAAGGTTTCCACTCTTTCAACCTAAAAGTTTCCAAAATGTATATACTAATATCCAACAAAATATGATCAGGTGGTGTGCTATCATGTCAGTGATGGCCTCATTTGCTTTCACTAATTCTATTATATCTAAAGATTTGAAGAACAATATGCAATTTTTTTATTGTACAATAAATATCTGTTTCCTTTTTTGTGAAGATGTAGAAAAGGTTTAATAGAAAAGCAAAAGTTTGTAATACAGTACAGGCCAAAAGTTTGGACACACCTTCTCATTCAATGTGTTTCTTTGTTTTCATGACTATTTACATTGTAGATTCTCACTGAAGGCATCAAAACTATGAATGAACACATATGGAATTATGTACTTAACAAAAAAGTGTGAAATAACTGAAAACATGTCTTATATTTTAGATTCTTCAAAGTAGCCACCCTTTGCTTTTTTTGATAACTCTGCAAACCCTTGGTGTTCTCTCAATGAGCTTCATGAGGTAGTCACCTGAAATGGTTTTCACTTCACAGGTGTGCTTTGTCAGGGTTAATTAGTGGAAGTTTTTTCCCTTATTAATAAAAAAGCAAAGGGGTGGCTACTTTGAAGAATCTAAAATATAAGACATGTTTTCAGTTATTTCACACTTTTTTGTTAAGTACATAATTCCATATGTGTTCATTCATAGTTTTGATGCCTTCAGTGAGAATCTACAATGTAAATAGTCATGAAAATAAAAAAGAAACACATTGAATAAGAAGGTGTGTCCAAACTTTTGGCCTGTACTGTAGATGGGATAATTGCTGTGTTCAAAGTGAGCCTACAGTCACCTACTGCACAATGCCCATCATTCCTAGCTACACCCCTGTTGCCAATGTCCATAACAGTATACTTTTAGATTTTTGATATGGAACTCAAAACTTATATCTGGTGGTACACTTCACTAGGCACCATCTATTAAACCCATGGATAGACTATACCTGAAATAATATTTGCACACAACTACACACGAACGTGCTCACATCAACATGCACAGCAGATACACACTCTGCTGCAAGCAGGCAGCTCATAGTTCAATAACCTAATGTTTGTCATTGCTGTCTGCTTAGATTAGACAGAGACTTGATCCCCCTGGGACGTAACAGTAAAGTTACACACAGGCACACATGCTCACACACAGTCATATCTTAGCAGAGGTGGCATGGTTTGCATGCAACTCATGACTGATGATTTTAAATGAACCTCATAAATACCTCTGTGCTCGTCCCTGCGCGCACATACCCAGAGCCTGACAAGGTGAAATGTATTGAAAGTGAGGGAGATTGAGAAAGACGGAGAAAAGGACTACTAGCCAGTCAGAAGCAGAGTATGAGGGCGTGCCATGCCTAGCAGCTAGTCAAGCATTATAACACGTGTTACAAAGTGACCCACATTTGTCTCTGAAGTAAAGGCTGGACTACTATAGAGCTGTTTGGAGCAGTTTGTGAACAGTGTTTCTGTTGGAGATGGTAAGTTCCTTTGGGGTGGACTTTGGGCTTTTTCCCTTTCTAAACCTATAACATGCACAAAAAATATATAAAACACAATAAAGGTAAGGGAAAAAGCCAAAAAGCATAATATGAGCACTTTAAGTGTGTGTGCATTTGTGTAACTCCTCCAGGATTCCCACTTTAAATCAGGTCTTACTAAAAAAGCCTTATTTCTGCCACATTCAACCACCACTGGACTCCCAGGTTATCACAATAACAATAAATCCCTTCAATCTCTGGCTCTACAGACTGCTGTGTGTGTGGGCGTGTGTGTGTTTGTGTGTAAGTGATATAGTGTCCTGGCTTTGGAAACTCATTTGGAGTTTTCCAATGCTGTCCACTGGAGGGAGGAGACATGGGCTTGCCACAGCAACAAGTCATTCGGAGGCTGGTGCCAGTTAACTCGCCCATCAAAGAGACTGCGACTCCCTCCCACTGTGCATGCATGTCCAAAGCATTGATCATCTATTATAAAGGCCGGGACACATCAGGCCGATTATCGGCCATGGGACAGTCTGGTGAGGTCAGTGACTCAAATCTGTTTGGTGTGACCCATGCCATCATCCATCTGGGGGGCTGTCGGTGTTCATTTTGGCCGACCTGACATGTTCGGTCGGCGGCAGGGAAGTCGGGACTCACCTGGAAATGACAAGCGGAATGAGGTGACTACAGTCTCTCAAAATCTGATGAAAATAATTTAAACTGACCTTTGTTGAGCTGAAATGAAGACATATTCAGCAACTGCATGGCCTATTTCTTGCTTAAAATGTTTTCAGAAACACAATTCAGTGAACTATTTTAGTACAATATGAGATCGTATTCTGAACTGCCGCCATGACAGTCTGGCTCTGAATTTCCGGAGAAAACAAACCCATGTGACGCGTTCGTCCAATCAGCTGTCGGTTTTCATTTATTCGGCAACATTACAGATTAGCGCCGCCTGCTGTTATAGAGATGTATTAAGTCTCGTCTCCTCTCATCTTTTTGGTCTGTTCTGTGGCAGTCTTTTGGACCTCGGGGACGCGACTGATCATATCGACAGGGTTTTCTGTCAACGGTCGCCCGTCGGCTATATGTGTCTACACCATAAGATGTCCATTGGGCCTCATCAAACTGACAAGCTGCCGTGATCAGAAACCATGCTATAGGCACACCGGGGGCTGAATGATTTGCAAAACATTAAACTGCAGGTCTTGTTGGTGGTCATTTTAGACATACGTTTGTAACAAGCAGAATCACTAATGTGTCTTCTTACATAATAAGAATCAGAAAGACTCATGCAGTTGGACAGTGTTAAGATCCTCCCAGGGTTGTTCTTTTTTCCACGCACAGGAGTCAGTTGGGCCAAAGTTGCCTTCAAAGTAAACTAAGCTAGTGTTCTATAAAAGCTCAAATTTAGTAATGAGATATTAATGTCAGCATGGTAACTTGCTCACAATGACAATGCTAACATGCCAATGTTAAGCAGGTATAATCAGTAGACGATTAAAGGGAGGTTAAGGGGCAAGCCATCCTCGTTATTAGCACAATTACCAAAATGAATGCCTCTTGTTAACCTGCAATCCCCCTTTCCATCCATAAGTAGCAGAGAGAGTGCAGGGGAAGAAGGGCTGTTTAGTTGGATACGTTAGCATAGTCTGCCTGACTTGATCCTTTATCTTACTGAGGTTTGGCGAAGTTAAAATCTATGGCCCCGACCATGGCTCTGACATTTCAGTGTCTCTATAAATTCATTATGCTGTTCGTGATGCTGAAGTAGCAGATGGATTTGAAATTGTGGGTGTTTCTCTGAGCTCTGCCCTTCTGTCAGTTTTTTTTTAGCCATACACCAATATTCCAAAAGACTGGAAGAGCAAAGGAATGGCTTTTCCTTATCTTAACCACCTGTTGGTTAATAACTATTTAACTGTCTAAACCCTTGTGTTGACTTCGGTTCAAATTGACCCAGGACGTAGAAATAAGCGCTGAAAATGTGTAGAAGAAAAATGTTACAATTTAAAACGTTGGAAAAAGCAAAAACAAACTGAAAAAAAGGCATCAAAAACATTGGAAAAAAATGTGTCAACCTTTTTTCAAGGTTGCCGGGAAGACAACACAAGGGTAAAAAGAACATTGAGAAGCACCTAGCTCCAGTGAGCAGCATTACGCCCTAGAAAGACTTAAATAAAGACATCATCCACTCCTGGCTGTATATTCAAGAGACAGGACGAAGCCATTCTAGACTCCCCTCTTCTGTCAGTGCGTCATGGCTGTGCCCTGCTTTTGACAGAAATGAAAGAAGCTGTTTTGATTGGACATGATTGACCACCCTGTCACATCCACTATCTTATGCCTGATTTACTCCCTTTCAAAACAGCACCTCTGCTGTGCCAACATATGTTGTCACTACTGATCAAAGGTCTGTTGGAGATTTTGTCAACTGTTCTGGCACCTGATGCACACCATTAATTCTGGTTATGTTTTGCATTCCGTCTTTCCTGTTTCTAATAGTGATAAGAAGACCGTTTCTTTAAGTAATCCATTCTGTGTCGTTTACCCAACCCTGGCGATCATTAACTCTTTTGGTTCATCCCAAGCTTGTTAATTATCTCACAACCCCTGGCAGTAGGCTACTTGATTTCAAGTACAGAACCGTAATGACGATGACATGAGTATATGAGTTAGCATGTTTGTGGAAAACTGTGTCTATATGTACACACGTGTTTCTGTTGGGTCAGTGGAAGCCGCCAAATGTAGTTTAAGAATCAGTGTTCATTGTTCCGTCTGGAGCCAGTTAGATAACCTGAAGGCAGCACACACACACAATGTTTTGATACAGAGAAGCTCTGTCCTTTTGGTGTCAATGATGAGATTCCTGAAGAATGTGCACACGCACGCACACACACACACACACACACACACACACACACACGATTATAAATTCCTCATAACTGTCACTAAATCATACTAATTCTGTCACGCATCAACCCTCTTTGTCCTGTTCCACCCACCCACCCACACATACACATATAAATGTGCTGTTGGCGTAGGTAATGATGATGTTATTTGATAGAGTTCTGATCTGTGTCTGCCACACGCAAGCGTCCGTGGTCCAAATCATATAATGTATCAAACATGTGTCCACAGAGAAGAAGGCACCAACACACACACACACACACACACACACACACACACACACACACACACACACACATACCACAGTCTGAAGCATAGATGATATTAATCACTTCATTGGCATTCTTACACTGTAACATACTCTCCCACAATAAAACTGTATGTGCGGCTGACCACAGATTCTGTTGGCCAACGACTCAGAGGAATGTGACAATATCCCAGGGAAATACATTCAGGTCTGAAACACATTGCCAGCAACCAACACTAGTTAACCTTCATTTATGTTGGTCAATTTGAGCCATTTCTGTCTTTGAGTTGTCTGAAATACTGGTTAATATCTTCTTTCCTCTCTGAAATCCTTTGACTTTTTCCTAATTTAGGGATACAACCTTAGTTGTACAATGTGGACACACATACACACTTACTGAGTGTTTCATTTTAGATATTTTTCACATTAAAGAAACCTAAACATGAAAATAATTTACATTAGTAGTAGATGATGGACTTATTTCCATTCTGATTCTCCTTGATCTCAGTGCAGCCTTTGATACCATCTCCCACAGTCTTCTCCTGGAAAGTTTTGCCAATATCGGAGTGCGGGGCAGTGTTCACCAGTGGTTCACCTCCTATCTCTCTGGAAGGACACAGTACGTGCAAATGCTGAGTTGGAAGTCTGAGAGTAGGGCCGTGACAAGAGGGGTGCCCCAGGGGTCTGCGTTGGGCCCTCTGTTGTTCATTATCTACCCTCTACCACTTGGCACTATCCTCAGACAACATGGTGTTCAATTTCACTGCTATGCTGACGACACCCAGTTCTACTTATCTACAAAACCCACTGCCACTCTTCCACCAGCTGTAATCACTGCCTGCCTCCATGACATAAACTTGTGGATGACACAAAACTACCTGAAGCTGAATAACAGTAAGACTGAGCTGCTTGTGGCTGGGTCCAAATCAGCTCTTGCTAAGATGAAACCTTTCACCCAATACACTCTCATTTAGTGCACACATAAACAGTATGTCTCAAAGTGTCTTTTTCCATCTAAGAAACATTGCACGGCTTCGCCCAGCGCTCACCCAGCAGAGTGCAGAAGTCCTTGTATGTAGTATGTAACATCCCGCCTTGACTACTGTAATTCCATCTTGTCTGGAATCCCTAATGAGCTACTCCACCGGCTCCAACTCATTCATAATTCTGCAGCAAGGATTATAACATGCTCCACATCCACTGGCCATGTAACACCATTGCTTATGCAACTGCACTGGCTTCCAGTTGCCTACAGCATACGTTTCAAAATCCTGCTTCTGGCATACAAGGCCCTACACAATTATACCCCACCTACCTCACTGACCTCCTGGAAGTTTACACCCCTGCCTGCTCACAGAGATCCTCCTCAGCAGGCCTACTGCATGTCCCTAGTGTGAACCTCAGCACCCTGGGAGAGAGGGCTTTCAGCTACACCACCCCCAAGCTGTGGAATTCACTGCCAGACCACATCAGACACTGTGACTCAATTACTGACTTCAAAAACATATCTCTTCAAGATGTCTTATGGACTGACTGACTAACTTTTTTTTTATGAGATGACAATAATTTTAACAATGTTTGACGATTGTTTGTGAAGTGAAGTGACCTTGGGTGTCATAAAAGGCGCTTTAAATAAAATGTATTATTATTATTATTATTATTATTATTATTATTATTATTATTATTATTTGTACTCTAGTATCTAGTCTGGTGACATTTGTAATAATTATTAACTCTTTTACTTCTTGTACACGGATGTGGTACTTACCATTATCATTGTTCATATGTTCATTATCATTTTATTTTGGCTTTTTTTGTTTCTTAAGCACTTCATAACTTTGTTTTTTAAAAGCAGATTATCAGTAAATGTAATTGTGTTGCATCGATAGAGAGAAACACATTATCTGACATTGAATACTGCTGTGATTACACAATCTGACACCAGTACACCCTTAAAGACACCCATATTTCTGCACATATCCGGGTAATCATGTACACACAGATACAAGCATTCACCCCGAGAAAATTGCAACTGCTTTTTTCACAGAGGTGTTTATGCTGGCATGATTGGTGCCCGCAGAGCCGCAGGCCCTTACTGCTGTTTCTTCACCCAATAAAACAAAAATCTGTTGACATGGATCAGGACTTAAGTACCCCAACGGCATGTATACAGACATACTATATACAGTATACACGAAGTGGAGACCAGAGTAGTTTCTGTTGTAAAAGTATTTCGACTTGTGATCGGACTATAGTTCAGTAGTAACTAAAGTAAATATAGGTAACATATTAGTGCTTATTGATGTTGATTTTTGACTTATCATTATCATTACTTTATTCAACTAAAATTTCCTCAACCTATACCCGCAAACATTTTGAGTTATTTAAAGTGTTTGGGAAGTGTGTTTTCTGGGGGGACAAAAGGACAGGAAGTGATGTATTTCATCCATGTTCATGTGTTTGAACACTAGAGGCAGTGGGCAGCGTCAGACACCATACTGAATGTTCATCAATACAAAATACAAAGAAAGAGATCCCACAATATTACATTTAGAGACTGTCCTTGATGTAGTGCAGGGAATTAGAGGACCCAAATGCAGAGAGAAGGCTGACCTTCAGTTACTTGAAGGTTTATTTCACAAAAAACAAAGTTCATACAAAAGAGTCCAGAACAAAGCAGGCATAAAACTCACTCCAAAAGTGGAGAGACCAGAGACCAGGATATTCAACACCCGAACACATAGACCACAGGCAATAATGACGGGAACAAACAAACTGGCAGGAACAAACACAAAATGATCTGACACAGGACATGGGGGAAGACAAAGACTAAATAAACAGGGTAACGAGGTAACAAGAGGCAGGTGACACAAGGGCTGGGAAACAGGTGAGAAACATCAGGCAATCACAAGGGCGGGAAAACACAGGAAGTAAAACTAGACAAGACAGCACAGAAAACCAGAGTATCACAATAAAACAGGAAACTGAACATAATGCAAAACAAGACCATAAATTACACAATCACAAGGAGACAAGACATAGAACCAAGATACCAGATACAAATGGAGCAAAATACAAAGCAAAGTACAGAAACCATAACAGTCCTCCCCCGAAAAAACAACTTCATAAGTCGTTTGTACAACAGCAGTTACGACCCATGTTTACGGTTTATTTTATTTTTTATTTAGCTTCAGTAAAGCTCTAGGCAGTGACAGCATGAGTGCCTGCCCTCCACGTCACACAACCAACTTAGCTCTGCTATTCTTTGTAAAGCTTCCTGTTCTAGATATTTCATAGTGTGAGAGCTGGCAACTGTACAGTAAATATACTGTTTTTCTATCATCATGTCATTCTATCTGGCATGCCTCAATAGTGTCTTTCAAACATTTGAAACAGTATTGGTATGGTTTGTCACTATGAAATATGTAGAAGCTTTACCTACCAACTTTATGTATCAATGCCTATGTTGACCCTTGTGGATCTGAATCACTGCTGTTGGATGATAAGATAAGATGTACCTTTAATGATCCGTAGATGGGAAATTCAGTTGTTGCAGCAGGACAACAGAAATAAATAATAAGAGGTACAAAGACTACACTACACTACAAATATCTGTGTATTAACAGTTGTATGTCTGTATATTTTAACAGAAATTGTCCATACAGCAAGATTCACAGTTGTATTTCTGTTTATTTACATTTTAAATTGCATAATCTCTGCTCCGACAACTTTACGACAACCTTGGAAGCAAAAGCGACACAATTTTATTTTATCCGTCTGCAAAAAAAACTTTGAAAGCGTAAAAAAATGCCAAAAGGGTAAAAACAAAAGCTTTGAAGCAAGTGTAAAAAAAGCTTTAATTAATTAAAGAACAGATCTTTCTTCAGAGCTTTATTAACTGAGCCTGAGAGGATTTCAAATAACAGAAAATGTTCTGTATTTTTACTGTAGCTACACACACAATTTCTCGGGTAATGAGCTGCAAGAACTTTTTTCTGTTATTTTAGGGATTTATTTCTCAAAGAGTATAAACCATAACGTTGTAGCCTAAAATATATAATTATGATATAGGATGCAACACAATGCCAACACATTTCAAAGGACGTACTCCCTCCATGGCTGGTGGTTGTCATTGGGGAGTACCAGCCTCCCTGTCATCTCGTCATCAGACTGAGTGACACCACGACACACACACACGCACACACACACACACACACACACACACACACACACACACACACACACACACACACACACACACACACACACACACACACACATACCAGCTCTTGCAGCTATTGCCAGCCGGACATCTAAGGAGGTTCTGATGGCCGCAGGCCTGTCTTGGTTTCCCATGGTTCAGTGTGTTTTTACGAGCAACTGGAAGCCATTATGAAGATGAGGTTGCCGAGCAGAGCAGAGCAGTCCTCTCCCAGTGATGACAGGCTTCTCAGTCTGGGTCCCCTTCCCTCCCAACCTAAATTAAACACAAATGGCCTCTATGCTGTCACACACATTCTTTGTACACAGTGATATGCACATGTATTCACACACAAAACATGGCCACCTTGCCATGCAAACACTCTCTCCACCACATGTTCTGTAAGCAGATCTAGAGCGTCCAAGAATGTTTCACACATGACTTAAACAAACACGTTTAATTTACATAAATGGAGAGGAAATGAATTTCCTGCAAAAGTTATTTGTTTTAAATAAGGTTCGTATTAACGCTTCCAGCACTTTTTCCAGCACAAATTGAATACTTGAAAGTGTAAGTTTTAAAGTCAGTACTATTGCATTATTCATGTAATATTTATAATGTCAATATTTTAGTTAACCCAATTGTAAACCACAACAGACTTTCATTAATTACATTTACTGTATTAAAGTAACAAACATAATCAATTAAATTTATTTATAGTAAGAAATCATAACAGAAGTTATCTCAGGACACTGACAGCATATAGGTCTAGACCATACTTTATAATTTACAGAAACCAGTGGTTGAAGTTCCTTCCTTCCTGTGACACACTGAGCTGCTCTCTCATCTCTACTTGTTTCCTTTTGTATGCATCCTGTCCCAGAAATGCTTGTTACTAACCTAGCTCTGGGGAGTTTACTCTGAAATTGAATGTACTTAAGTACATTTACTTCTAGCCTCTGGGTGGGAATGTCCCACCGCTCAACATAAATCTAGTACTTCATCATGTCCTATATACTTGGAAAACGTAATGGCTGTCCAAAATGCACTCTTCTTAACTCTGATGGGTTACTGGGCTGTAGCGATGCCCAACAAAGCTGGAGAGAAAAAAACAACTCACAGCCAAACTCTTAGTGTTTCTTCTGCCATCCATTAACATCAGTATACATCTAAGAACAACTGAAGTCATTTTGGCTGCTGAAGATGGTTACAGCATTGCATACAGCACTGGACAGTGGGTTCATGTTACATACATGCCAAACTTATAACTGATATACTGTATGGACCATGGACAAAAGGCTGAATATCTGCAGTGTTTGAATTATCTACATTAAACTCACTGCATTAGCATTTAAAAAAGCATGTGGTTTCAAACTACAGATGATTCCAGAGAAACTTTACAAAAATACATGACCAAATGTTAGTTGCTAGATAACGTCACCGGCCAGAAGAGGCTTAAAGGGTATTTGTATCCCTTCAAGAAATCCCAATAATGTTTTTTTAAGAGCCACACATTTTCTTTTTTTTTAATTCAGGCTACTATTAAAATATTATAATGTTTGCCATTATATAATTCTTGTTTGTTTTTTCACAACTGTGTTCAATGTAGTCAGATTAGAAAACTTCAAATAAAACTCACCACAAGAATAACTAGAAGACGTGACTAATGCCTTGCAAATGGTGGTTCGTTTGACAAATAATGCATTGATTGATTGATGATTGAATTGGATCTGCTTCAAATATTTAATTGAATCAATTCAGTTGAAAGACTTTGAAGATGTGTAAAGAAAATGTTATTATGTAAACTATGATATTGAGGACCTGATATATGACCTAATCTCTGAAGGCTTGGTTATATTTGAGCGTGACACGATGGCTCAGTTCTCTGTATACGGCGCACGTGTTACAAGCATGCTCGATGCATTGTTCGTTGCAGTATTCTCCGAAACACCAGGAGGCGTAAAAACGGAATAATCTGTGAATAAGCAAGAAGTAGTAGAGAAGAAGAGAGTGGAAGTAAAGGAAAGCGGCTGAGTGGTAACAGTAGTAAATAAATATATGATGTACCGCCAAACATTATGGTGTACTCTAATTATTAAATTAAGAATTGCATTGGTTCATGCAGGACACTAAATTCATATCACAGCCATTCTCACATCAAGGCGGTCTCCCTACTCAACGCATTCTCATGAACAGGTCCGTATTATATTGTATGAAAATATATTCACACCAAAACGTGTGATATCCTATGAAATTAAGAGACCGCCAGCTGGTCACGTGATGCCGGCTGGTCATGTGATGCAGGCTGGTCACGTGACGCCGGCTGGCTACGAGCTCCATGATGCCGAGCGGCAGTTGCTAGTTGTTTAAGCCGCTACAGAGCTGGTGGTTCAGTTACCTGAAAATAGGTGACTTTGAGCTGTGTACAGATCACTACGAGCTGCTGGTCATTTCAGCCGACATTACGGATAAATTTCGTACACAAAATATAAGTGTTTTGCCGTGACCAAAGTTAAAGGGTAACTACAATTCTTTTCAACCTGGACCCTATTTCCCTATGTTTTTGTGTCTAAGTGACTGATGGGAACAACAATCTTTGACACCTGTCCAGTATTGAACGAGATCGCTGCAGTCGGCAGCGGAGAAACAAGCTACAACGTAAGTTAATAGGGCAATTGTCCACCTTGTATTTACCTTCACAAAAGTGCTTGTTTTGCCACTGACAGGCTCAGATTATTATTCTAAGTGACTGACAACACGCTGGGAACACGACGGTTATCATAAACCTAGCTTCATACAGTAAAAGGCCAATATCAGCTCCATCCTGTATGTCAGCAATATATACCGCCCAAGTACTGTTGATATCTTGCAAAAGCAGATGTCTCTTATATTTTAAAGCGATCCGATTTGTTCTGCCAGAGAAGAGGTAAGTCTTGGCTGCCTGTGAGACTCTGAGAGAGGCCTTGTCGAAGACGTCTGGCTGTGATAAAGCGACGGGAGAATAGGTGAGACAGAGAGTTGGCTGACGAATGTGGAATGTGTTTCAATCCATCACACTGATGAACAGGTCGAAACAACATCGTGGCATTCCGGAGCAGAGGAAGAGAGGAGAGGGGAGGAAGTGACAAGACAAAAGGAGAGGAAAGAAGTGGGGAGGAGAGGAGAGGAGAGGAGAAGGGTGGAGTGAAAAGGAAATTAGACGAGGAGAGGGGAGGAAGCACAAGGACAAGAGGAGGGGAAAGAAGAGGGGATGAAATGGGGGTAAAATAAGCGGGGACTGTGAAGTATGAGGGGATGAGAGAAGAGAAGATAAAAGAAGAGTACAAAAGAAGAGGAGAGAGACATAGAGAAGATTAGATGACAGAAGACAGAAAAAAGGAAAGGGGGAATTGAAGAGAATGGAGGAAAATGAAGAAGAGAAGAGAAAAGGGCAGGACAAAAGGAGACAAAACAGGAAAGAATAGGGGATGAGAGAACAGAGGAGAAGACGAGAGGAATGCAGACAAGTGAGGAAATTAGAGAAAGGAGAAAAAGAAGAGAAGACATACGTGGAAAAGAGGGGAAAGGGGAGGGGAAAGAAAATAAAATAAAAGAAAGGAGGACAGGATAAGAGGAGACAAAAGGAGAAATGTTAGAAGAGGAAAAGGGAAAATCAAGAGGATAAGGGAAAAGAAAGAAAAGAAATGGGAAGAGGAAAAGAAAGAAACAGAGAGAAAGAGAACATGAGAGGAAAGGGGGTGAGTGAAGGAAAGAAGAGGAGAAGAGAACAAGAGGAGTAGGAAGGATAGAAGACAGAAGGGTGAGAAAGAAGAGAAGATGTGATAGGAAAAGAGGGAAAGTTGAGGATGAGGGAGAGAAATGACGAAGAGAAGATGAAAGGTGAGAAGAGGAAAGGGCAGAAAGAAAAGACAAAATGAAAGGAAAAGGGTGGAGGAGAGGTGGAAATGATGGGACAGGAAAGGAGTGAAGATGAGGAAATGTAAGGAGAGGAAGCGGCAGGACAAGAAGAAAGAAAAAAGAGGAAAAGCAGAGGAGAACAGAAGTGAAAAGAAGGAAGGAGAGGAAATAAAAGTGGAGAGAATAAGACAGAATATGGGAGGTTTGGTTTTCAAAGTCCCTTTATTGGACCATTTTCAGAGAAGATTCACTATCACAGAAATAAAAAAATAAAAAAAGACAAAGATAACCCTTAACAAAATAAAATAAAAAAACAACAACAAAACCTATCAAACAAATATGTTGTTTTCCCTATCAAAAACTAACCACCTACTCTCCATCCTCCTCCGAGAAGATGAGGGGAGAGATGGGAGGAGAGGAAATAAGGAGACAGGAGAGGAGAAGAGATTAGAGGAGGGGAGGAAAGGACAGAACAACAGGAGATTAAGGAGAAGGGATGAGAGGAGATAAAAGTTGGGGAGAAAAGACAAGCACACAAAACAGAGGAGAGCAGATAAAAGAAGAGAACAGCAGAGTAGAGGAGAGTAGGAAAGAGGGGGAAACAAAAGTGGGATGGAGAGAAGATAAAATAAGTGGACAGCCAGATGAAGCGACAGAATAAGAGGAGAGGAAAGAAGAGGGGATGAATATGAGTGTCAAGAGGAGATGAATAGAAAATAGAGGGAGGAGGAGAAAAGAAAAAAACATACACACTTTTGTTTTTTATTCCTTTAATCCTAGTCTTGCATGTCCAGACCTTCCTCCACAGGGCTGTGGAGGAGGGTATGTCTAGTCCACACAGCATTCCTAGATGAGAAAAAAATGTGTTCTGGTTTATTGGCATTTCTTTAAAACAATCACATTTGTCTTGGGTAGCACTAAGCGGCGGACAGAGCAACGGTGCCTCTGCAAAATAGCATCGGGAAGTAACTTGTTTTGGGGTACGTTCAAAAGTAGTTTTAGTCATGCAACAGAAAACTCAGATTGGACAGGTAGTCTAGCTAGCTGTCTGGATTTACCCTGCAAAGATCTGAGGAGCAGTTAACCATAGTCCTCACAAATCCACCGGAGGTTAGAACCCCAACACAAAGGAAGGGGAAGGGGACGGATGTCCGGTGGAATTTTCAATGGAACCTGAACAATCTCCGAAGTGAAACGTCACCAAAAATACAGCGCACTTTGCACACAGCTGTATGGCAGTGTGGAAACCTTCATTCATTTTTTAATCTTTCCACAGGAAGAGGTGGAGTTTCATGCTTACTTTCATGGTAAGCTCAGGTTTTGACGCAGCTGTTCTAGTTCTACACACAAAGGTTTGTGTATGAACAAAGCTATAAATGTCTTGGTAAGAGTTTAATAATGGTGGAAGAACAGATGATGAGGTGTGTGAGTTCAAGATCTGGACTGAAGATCACGCAATTATTAAAATCACCTGAACAATCCCGGAAATGAAACCTCGTCGATATAGACTACTTTAAAGCTTTAGTGCATAACTTTTTGATATTAATGAACGTCCATTACATTCAAGGCATTGCCAAATGCATTGCTACAAAGCTAATTATGACTATCAGCTCCACACAACGCTCTCTGCATGTCTCAGTATGACTATGTTCAGAAGATTATGGCATCTGACGACTTTTGCACGCAGAAATTTGAGCGAAGATAATGACCTCTTCTGAAGAGTCCATCATGCTTTATTAATCCTCTGTGTCCTCCTTGGCTACTAGCTACTGTGTGGAGGAGGGGGAGGGGGGAGGTCATGGAAGGCTTGTATCATGTGGATGCTCCAACAGTGTTGTTGTCATTACTTAGAATTCAACAGAAACTACGCACTATAGCTTTAATACTGAAGGCTCGGGGTTGACACTGTTCTTAGTCCGTAGCCTACGGGGAGATGAACTGGTGATCCTCCACTTCCCAAGCCAAATGGCCATGGACTGCTGCCCCGATAAGGATAGGATGAAGATAAAGAGAACAGGACAAAGAAAAAAAAGAAAAGGCATTAAGAACGTGAGAAAACGATTGGAGATTTTATATAAATCTTACAAAAGTAAACTGTGTACACTGCTCTTTCTTTCTGCCTCTCAGTCATTGTTCAAACAAACACCATCACTGCTGCTGCCTCCAGTTGTCCTGCTGGGCTAATACATGTTGAGGTCTTCCAGACCTCTCATATATCCTGCCCTAAAGAGGCAATGGGCACTACGCCACACACACACACCACACACCATTCATATTACCACACACACACACACACACACACACACACACACACACACACACACACACACACACACACACACACACACACACACACACACACACACACACACTCAGAGTAAGTTTAATAAGCGCCGTGTAAAGAAGATAAGGCATTCCAGGCTGAAAAGCAGGAGTGAGGAGACGAGGGGGAGGAGAGTTCAGGAGATTGGACTGTATGCTAATAAAGATGTTTGGAAGCAGCAAGCATTCATGTCTCGTGATGGATTATGCAGGAATGTTCAGCTATTCTGGTTCAAGAAAGCAAATAGAATCTGCTCCATGATGAATAATCAGCATGCAGACATCAAATGTTCCCTCTAAACCACCTCTGCGATGTTTCAGCTGTCCTGAAAGTCTGCAGTGCCTAAACTCTATGACTTTAATGTCCATGGCCTGTGGACTGATTGACTGTGTCTCAATACTGCAGCGATGACTGTCAGCAAATTACTTACACATAAAGAATAGTTAAGATTTTTCTTTTTAATAGAAATTGAATGTTTGCACAGTTTAGTCATGTGCAGAAACCTCAGCAGATTTCACTAGAAAGCTGCATTAATCAATGTATAGATATTATATAGATACGGATCAAAAAACCATGTGAAATGTGAAAGATGTCACTCATATTAGCTCACCACAAAGAATGATCACCCAACAAAAAAATTATAAATCAATGGTACACTACCTGGCCAGCACAAGCAACAAGACAAAGTTAGCAGCTAGGTGGTGCATAAAGAGACACAACTCCAAATGAATTTAATGTTCCTGTGCTGGATGTGTAAATACTTCCAATCAATGCAGCTTTAAAACTGCAAAATAGATATATATTTATTTTATCCTTGCAAAAACCTTCTATTAAAAAGTTATTTGCATAGAAGAAAACCTGCGACACAATGGGCCCTATCTTGCATCCGGCACAGAGCAAAGCCCGACACAAGTGTCTTTGCTAGTTTAAGACTGACGCAGTTGTCAATTTTCTGTCCAGCGCCCACGTCATTGAAATAGCAAATGCAACTGCGCCCATGGGCGTGCTGGTCTTACAGGGAGGTGTGTTCAGATGCATTCTTGGCATATTGCTATCTTGAGGCAGCGGAAAGTGATCACGCCATTGACCAACAAAAACCTGGTCTAAAGTCAATAACGCAGCATTTCATTGTTATTTTAATAGTGCATTAGTAAAATGTGCCTAGTCTTGTGCACAGCGTGCACACTATGCTTGTTACACACACAGGGAAGCGCAACAGCACACATATGCAAAAGATAAAAAATCAAGATATTACAATGTGAAACAGTATTATGATATGATCTGCTCCCGCGCTTTCACTTCACGCACGAGCATATCAGTTTCTTCTCCAAAAAATCTCTCCTTTCTGCTCAGCAAATCCGCCATCATAATAGCAATGCGCCAAGGTACAAAGGGAATGGGAGATGACACTCTGATTGGTTTATTGCATGTTACGCCCAAAACACACCTATGATTAATTAAGACACTAAGTACAACCCTTTTGAACCATGTGCCGGGACCTTTTTTTCCCCTGTCTAACTGGCAAAAGTGGATTCGTACACACCCTAAATGCACCTGGCGCCGTGCACTTAGATCGTTAAAATACAGCCCTATGTGTGTTTCCTTTTAATTCTTTTCATGCGCATTTTCAATTTGTGCATAAGTGAGCAGAGTATATGAAAAAAAAAATATATATACAAAAATATGAAAACAGTTCCTATTTCTAAAAAACGTTTTTATGCTTAGCTGGTGTAAAAAGTGGTGTATCTATAAAAACAAAATGAAAACAGAGTTAGCGAATATATTCTAACGTACATTAAGCATGTAACCCATTGGCCCACATAAAAAACTGCATGATGAGGAGACTGTAACCTTCCTCAAATATTTACATGAAACAAAAACATTTTTCCATCATGTTTTCTACGTTGTGTTCCACAGTTTAAGGTTTGACTGCTGCTGTTGCAGGGTGTTCTTCTGCAATGGCCCCCAACTTGAAAATTGGCACCACCAACTGTTTATCCCTGACATTCACATAACACTATGGAAATGCACATTAATTTGCATTCTCTTTTGCCAATTTTCTGCAAATTAGGTAAAAATTTTAAAAAATTTTGGACAGAATCAGGTCTGCTGTATCAATCACTGTTATACTAATCTAAACCTTGGTACAAAACTCAACCTTTCTTGAAACCAATCACAATCGTCTTGGGCGGCACTAAGCGCAGGACGCAATACCGGTGCCTCTGCAAAATGGAGCTCAGCGCAAATTCTTTCAGGATGACTTCTTAAACATAATCACTTCTCACTCCCCTGAATGGATCAGCTGTAGAGGTGTTCACTTTAGTCTTAACCAATCAGAAGCAGCCATGAAAATCACGAGCCAATCACTGCACGACATCCCTGTTTTAAACCTGTTCTCTCTCTGCTGCTCAGTTGTCAATTCAGGATAAGAGCACCGCCCTCCTCCTCCCCTGCTCCTCCGGTCTTCGCCCCTCTCGGCTCCTGGGTCCTCTTCCAGAAGGCCTCTACCGGTGGCTTCGGTGTTGGTCTTCTGGCTCCTCACGCCACCATCAGTGTCTAGGCTCCATTGGGGGGGTTCATATTTCGGCTCTACCCCTTTAAAAGTTTCTCCAAATTTTTAAATGATGGTGGAGTCTAATCTCCAAAGACTGTACTGTACATTGCACACACATGTACAATAAATCGTTACATATCTGCAACAAAGTCTCTCCTGATTGAAATAGTCTCGGGAAGGAACTTGTTTTGGTGGAACATGTGCTCATTAAAAAGTAATTTTAGTCGTGCAACAGAAAACTCAGATTGGACAGATAGTCTAGCTAACTCTCGATTTTCCCTGCAGAGACCTGAGGAGCAGTTAACCATAGTCCTCATACATCGACGGTAGTTTAGAATGGCAACACAAAGAATGAGGAAGGTGAGGGACATCCGGCTGAAAATGAGGTACATCCTGGCGGCACTGGAATCAATCTCGTAAATGAATTGTCATTGATATAGACTAAACTGCCAGTGATCATCATGGTGGAGGCACTACAACCTTCACTCAGTGTTACAAACTCACTTCACGCTGTACCAGCAACTGTAACAATATGTAGCTTACCTTCCTCAGTGTGACACATTTTCCACTTTGCGCTTTCAAACTCATTGCATTGTGCAGAGATCATTCAGGTTAGGTAACTCAGAAACAGTAGACAGTGCTTTTCCAGTTGACCATTCATGTAATCATTATTTAACCTTGCTTTTGCCAAAATTATAATTCAATTCAATTCAGTTCAATTTTATTTATAGTATCAAATCATAACATAAGTTATCTCGAGACACTTTACAGATAGAGTAGGTCTAGACCACACTCTATAATTTACAAAGCCCCAACAATTCCAACAATTCCAGTAATTCCCTCAAGAGCAAGCAGTGCGACAGTGGCGAGGAAAAACTCCCTCTTGGGAAGAAACCTCGAACAGACCCAGGCTCTTGGTAGGCGGTGTCTGACGGGCCGGTTGCGAGGTGTGATGAACAGTGGCGATAGTAGTCACATTAATAATGGAACAGTGACTGGATGTAGCGGGAAGCTGCAGGGTTCAGCAGGACGCAGCATGACATTGCAGGGCACCGCTGAGCTCAGCAGGGAGTGCAGCAGGACCACGGCGACAGCTGCAACCAGGATCTTGGTGCCAACGTTCTCCAAGGAAATACGCTGGGGGAAAAAAGCATAAGGACTCCGGGGAGTAAACTCCCCAGAAGCTAGGATTAGTAACAAGCATTTCTGGGACGGGCTGCACACAAATAGTAATAGTAATAGTAATAGTAACAGTAATAGAAAGGGAGAGGAGAGAGCAGCTCAGTGTGTCAAAGGAAGGAAGTCCCCCGGCAGTCTAGAACTATAACAGCGTAACTATAACAGGTAACTAAGAGAGACAGGTCATAAGGAGAGGTAGCTTTTTCGGGCTTAGAACTCTCCCCCTGCCGGATCGGGCTTTGTTATGTATTATTAATCTAACAATTATGAAGAGAAGCAGTTGGGCCAGTTAGGTGAACACTGCAACTCCTCACTCCCTAACTATAAGCTTTATCAAATAGGAGAGTTTTAAGTTCATTCTTGAATGAGGTGACAGTTTCTGCCCCCCGAACCCAGATCGGGAGCTGGTTCCATAGGAGAGGAGCCTGATAACTGAAGGCTCTAGCTCCCATTCTACTTTTAGAGACTCTAGGTACCACCAGTAACTCTGCATTCTGGGAGCGCAGTGCTCTAGTGGGACAATAGGGTATTAGGAGCTCTTCTAGATATGATGGTGCTAGACCATTTAGAGCTTTGTAGGTCAAGAGAAGGACTTTAAAGTCAATCCTGGATTCAACAGGAAGCCAATGATTGAGTTTAAATTTTATAACAAAATAGTCCAGGACTTTCGCTTGATAAGGGACATACCTACAACATACTTACAGCAGTACAATACGTAAAAGAGTAAAAGGTGTAAGAGACAACTTATCGCTTTGTCCGTATGTTTTCCAGGCACTGAGAAGCAGATGGGAAGAAAGGATAGACAATGAGATGAAATAAAAGACAAAAACAAGTGATGAAAGAATTGATGTTGGACAGTATCATGAAAAACACTGCGTGTCGTGGTCCCAAAGCATGGTGAATTTAACCCAGCAGGGAAACCATACACCGGCTTCGGTTTGACTGTGAAGCAGCAGAGCCAGATGTTGCAAACGAAACATCCAGTTAGAGAGAAAAACAAACTACTGTGCAGATTTAAAGGTTTGCGGAGCTGAAATTAAGAGTTTTTAAATACTTTTTTAACTGGAAGACAAATGTGTGCGTAGTGGACATGTTGAAAACCAATGTACGACCTCTTCAGGGCCACACACACACTCAGACCTTCACTTTCCTCAGACAAAACTAAGTACTGTGTATGTATGTATATGTTTATATATCAGTGTGTTTTTGTGCATATGACGTGACATTCGGAGCCCATTAAGCTTGTCATCACATCCCATTCATCTATCTGCATCCGTGTGATCCTTTCTCTCCGCAGCATGACCTACTGTCACCATGGATCGAACTGCGTGATTGGACGGAGACCAGGAAGTCCTCAGAAAGGTTATTAGCATAACGATGTTCGTGGTAACATTTTAAAATGAGCGTGGTGTCGTGAGATCTGCAAAACCTCACTGGAACCAGTTTCCGCCCATCCGCAAGTGTTCCCAGTTAGTCTCTGTGATTTGTTATTCATCCTGGGTCTCTGCTGCCTTCAGTGATGACAAGAGAGGCCACTTTAGGGATAAATAATCCAAGATGACTAGAACTGCACAAACACACACACACACACACACACACACACACAAAGATGTGTACCTTTATCACTTTTGAGTTTAACCTGTATTTTTTAACTCAAATGCAACCTATTTTCTTCAGGTGAAGCAAACCAATTATTTCCATTTGTCATAAATTAAAATGTGTCCATATTGACTTAATGTAAATACCATTCACTTTATCCTGAAGTTTATTGATTATTTTAGGTTGTGTCAAATAAAAATAAAAAATAGTTGTTGCTTTAAAAAAATTGCTTTAAATACATTTGGATCAATAACTACTCAGAAAACTTTCCTAGAACACTATAGTTCCATACATTGATAACATTGTATATCTGTTTAAAATGTTTAAACAATCTCCTTCATCTGAACACCATGCTGCTCTGACCATCTGGAGCAACTTACACTTCAACAAGCTGCTGGTTGTAACTTCATATTTAACAGACAGATATGAGAGTGATATCAATCTTCTCATCTAACTCTCGGCAAGAAAGCTAATATGCTTATTTACCAAAAACAGTTCCTCTTCAACCAGCTGATAGCTTGACCATTTAACAGTTTTCTATTTTCCAACCAAAGCCACCTGAATGTTGAATTGTATTTACCCTCTAAAGTTGAAAAGTAGAGTTTAGGAGTAGCATTTGGAGACTTTAGCTGTCTGGCATGAACAAAGCAACTGCAACAGTGCTGACATTGAGATACTGTGTATATAACAAGAGGACATATGAAGATATGCTGTAAATAAACTAGTGAGGTCAACTGATTAAAACATTTAATCAAGTTAATCACAGTCATGGGCTGTGATTAATTACATCATCATTAATCGCAGATTTAAAATACTAGGATTTACCTGTAAACGTGCAGTGTTGAAATGAAATAAATGCATGACAAACTGAATTAAAGAAACAGATTCTTCAGTTTTATTATCTCAACCATTAATACTTATAAAACAAATGTTCAATAACAATCTTAATTTGTTGAGGCATCCATATGAACTGCAGACATATACAGCTACAAAGTAACAAATAGCTTACTTATTATTATTATTTTTTTTTTATAGTACTATCAGCTCAAATGAATCCAACAATAAGTAGGCCTATTTTAGAAATAGAATGCCATAATGTATGTGAAGAGACAGAGGGAACAGTCTCTACAGTCTTGGTTACAGATAATTATTTCAAACAGTGTCTTTGCAACATGCCACCTGTCAACCAATCACTCTTCTTTCAAGCAATTGCTAAAGCAGACTAGCTTGAGGCAGGTGTAGCCAAGTGCCTTTTTGTAATATGGGCCAGTTTACCATATACACCTGCTTGTGACGACCATGTCCAGTAAGTGCAATAAAAGTACCTTCTGCCAACTGCCTCACTTTCATAGTTTTTTTAGCGTTGTACAGTTCAAGTATCCTCGTAAAAATAGTTCCCCGCCTGATGGGCCTACAGTCTGTACCAACCCATTTAGCGATTGCACTAGTTAGCTTTGCTGTTGTCATTTTGGTGACAAACTTGTACAGCGGGCGCCGTCTCCTCTGTCATCATTTACTCACGTTTGCCATGCCACGCATATCACACAAAGCATAACCATCTGCATTAACGGGAAGATGTTGGGGTCAAACTTGATAAAATGCTTACTCTCCGTTAAAAATAATAACGCGTTAGTTGTTTTTTTTATTAATCGCATGCGTTAACATGATAACGTTGACAGCCCTAAAATAAACATCTTGCAGGCAAGAGCAGATGAGCTGCATGGTGATGATCGATCAAACTTCCCCCAGTGCTGCTGACTGAAAACCACAGAGGGATCTTCTTGGTCCCAGCCCAGCTGTGTAGGAAAGATGTTTTATAAACTAATAATCCTCTTATCTGGGTCATCTACTGTGCTGGTCTGCTCTCTTCACGCCACCCTACACCTGAGATACGCACACATCTCACCTTTGTATACCTGTGCACGCTCCAGCACCTCTGTTATCTGATGGTGCTGCGTTTTCGTTCTGCCAGCAGCAGGACTGTCACTGACTCACAGGTGGCGAGAATCCTGGTATGTGAGTGAGTGAGTGAGTGAGTATGTCTACTTACACTACCATAGCCCAAATTGACAAATTTGCCAAAACACTAAGAGATGTGTGATGTTTGTTCTTTTTGTACTTGAAATGGAAAGCAAAGACAAAGTAGGATATTGCACCACTAAAGACTGTGTTTTTCATTAACTGCATGCAAAACTCCAATACTGGTAAGTAACTATACGCACATTTTACTTAACTACTAAGCACAATTTCGAGGTACTCGTACTTTACTTGAGTTTCTCCAATTAAACCTTATACTAATTGTTGTACTTACTCCATAACATGTATTTAACAGATACTGTTGTGATAAAACATGAACAATCAACTTAACAAAATATAAAGCATTGTTATATGTTAAATGACCTGTAGACCCACACAGGTTTTTCAGTTAAGTGGCTGATTACTTTCAAAATAGTAAATATGCACAAAATTGTGCAATACACATCCACCAATAAATAATGTCACAGTATTACACATGGGCGAAGAGATGCTTATTTCAAACAACATGAACGTGTCCATACCCATGCTAAGGGACCAAATACTTTTTGCCATTTTGTGCCTATTTCTCCCACTGCCTTTCACTTTGGGTATGTCCCAGTTCCTTAAATTGCATCCACATTTCCTTCACTTGCTTCCCTTCCTCGTGTCCTAGTCTGTCCCACCGAGGAATCATTGGAGAGAGGAAATAATGCGAGGATAGAGGAAATGAGGAAATGTGTTTTTAGAGGGATGAGACGTCCTTTTCTCTGAAGCCTCACGTGAATTAATCAGCTGCATGGGCGGAGTTAGCAACGGTTTTCAGCTGCACGGCTTCCGGAAAGGATCTTGTGTATCCTAAGTCATAGCTTCTCCTCGTTCCCTCCTCGATCCCTCCTCGTCAATCGCTTCTAGATATCTCCTCGATCCCTCCGCGATCCCTCCTCGTCACTCCCTCTACGATCTCTCTTCAATCCTCGGGGCAGGCATAAGAGTTTTGAGACGGCCTTCACAAAGGCGAACCAGAACAACTTCCGGTTCAAGTGAGGCATGACGAGATATCAAATAAGAGACTTGGGATCCACCCTAGTGTACTCTGAGAGAACTGTATGTCGTTAGTACTAGTGTGCTGTATCCTGTACATCACTAAGATAAAAACATGTTGAAATAAAACATTTAAAGCCACAATACCCAAAATGCTTTGCAACTGTGAGCCATTTTCATGTTGATGCTGACAGATCCAGTAGATCCAGTAGCTCCCACATCACTGCTGTAGGAACACTTCACCAATTCAATTCAATTAAAATTTTATTTATAGTATCAAATCATAACAAGAGTTATGGAGCATCACAGTTCCCATGCTGTTGAATGCACCGTGCCACACACAACAGCAGCAATGCAGCTGTGGCAAACTGTGGCAGAGGACTGCAGTGTCATCAAGGACAGTTTGGTTTAAAAACACAATATAATGTTTCCATTGCTCATTGAATTTAAGTCAGGGAAAAGTGAAGAAAGGACCCTTGGACAAAGTGCATGAAACTGTGGTACCTTCATCACCATTGTAAAGAGTGGACAGAGAGAGCTGTGAGAATGTCAGTATCTCACCTGAATGTGCAGTTCTTCGCCTGCGCTGTAAGGAAATGACTAGTGAAAGGAGAGGGGAAAAGACCCTGCAGCTCTGTGCATTATCACACTCATCAGATGCTCCATGATTTGTACTGGAGCACCACATGGGGAACGTAGCCCTCATGTTGAATATCACCTTACTGTAAACTACATGATAAATGCACAGGAGAGCAGAGGGGAGGGGGGCAGCACCACTTTATTCAGAACAGGTGGCCATGCGTGCTAAGGCCCAAATGACAAGCAGCTGTGGTCCTATGCTTGTGCCAACACACATGCACACACACACTTTCTCCTGAAATCTCAACATGATTTTCTGTCAGCCTTTTTCTCAGTCTCTTTTTGTTCATCCAGCAGATCACCAAACTCTGCAGGACAGACATGCATCAGTGTGCAAATATAATATGATAAATGAATAACGATAGTCCAATAATGTCTGACTGCTTGTCCAAATTATAAAAAAGACATTTGTATAAGATTATGAACATTTTAAATTAAGTTAGTTTAAAATTTGGTGTTTAGCATCAAAATGTTTGAGAAACTGGTTTCTCAAATCAATCTGTTGGAAGGATTAAAGTATGTATCTTTTAAGCGTCTATAATCAATATCATTAGAACATTATTTTGCTCAACACCAAACAGTAGACAAACACAAGACCTGGTGAACATGATGGAGCGTTTAGCAGCTAAAGAGCCAGGTATTTCCCTCAAGAGTTGGCAGATTCCCCTACTGTGAGTCAAGCCGCCACGGTCCCATGTTGCAGTCACGTATGTTTTTTGGAGATCTGAGAGCTCTTATCTCTTGCAGCTAGAGCATGACTCTAGGGGCTAAGGGCACAGATTCATGCCAAGTCATTTTCCCACCTCCCTGAGCCTGTATGAGTATGTGTGTGTTTATGGATTTCAGAATGAATGAGTGGCATGCCTGTCTCGCACGAAGGACCTCTGAGTGCCAGTTTCACACTAAATCCCATTCCAACATCAATTCACTTTGTCAGTCAATTTGCCTAATGGACCTCCTCACCTTTCATGTTGAGTTGTTTATCTGGCTGTTGCCCATCCAACTCTGTTCTTCCATGGCCCAGAGAAACAGACAGTCAGCAGAAAAGGTAACATATAAACTGCTTAAGAAAGCTCTGGGTACACTTCAAGTGATAAGCTTTTATCCTTACATCCATATTCATATATATATATATGTATATATATATATATATATATATATATATATATATATATATATATATATATATATATGTATATATTCTGTGAAACATAAATTAGCCAGTTATCTTGAGAAAGCCTGGGAGAAGAGAAAAAAAGCTCTTTACCGAGATGATTTGTAGATATTTGTTTGTTTATATGTTTTTTGTCCTTTTTTTGTCTTTCTGTTTTCTGTTATTTATGTATTTCTCCACATGATTTGTATATGCGAGACCGGAAGATTCTCTTTAATAGCGTTTTTTTGTAACTAACTAACTCACTAACTATGAACTTGCTTCTATGCCGTGACAAAAACTGGGGAGAGACCCAAAATGCTAATACATTAAGGTGTTTATTATCAAAAAGAATGTAAGTTTGACCTAGATACAGGTATGAGGTGTGAAAATCAGTAGCATCAACAGTGTTCATGTGGATGTGTGTAACGTGTGTGTAAGGTGTAGCAAAGCTAAAAAAAAGCTGCAACAAAACAAACAAAACACAACAACAGGGCTTCTGGTGTCGGCAGGGAGGACAGAGCAAACAGTCCAGGAAGCTGGGGCTTTTATATCCTGTTAAATCAGGTTGTATCAGCTCCACTTGCACCCTAAACACAGTTAGGCAGAGAATGAGAACAAGCAGACAAGCAGGGGCCGTCACAACCAGGTAATAAAAATCAGCAGCTGGTCATGTCAATAAACCCTTTCGCACAACATGAATTTATACTGTGATATTCCTCCATAGTTGAGACAAATAGTTGAGTAAATACGCACATAGACAGGCAGAGACAAATAAAACAATGAGCTTTATGAATGCATATCCAAAGCCTTGATATCCGGCTGGAGTCCTGAACATCCAATCAAGTCTCTGGTCCAGTTTGAAGCCAGGCCAAGAGTAACTCTCTGTGGCTGCTCTGAAGGAGCCAGGCCGTGACTAACATGAACCACCGTCACCATCACTGAGCTGCCAGCCAGGAAATAAATACAGCTGGACAAGACCGTGGACCAACACGCCTTTCAGTTATGTTTGGTCCCAGGTGAACCTCCACAGAACAGGGAACTGATAGATCAACAAACAAACCTAAGGGTGACAAAATTCAAACACATTATGTCACTCAGCAACTGTATGTTAACATAACTATGAAAATAATTGTGTTATGAAACTTTGAAACTGCAGACACGTGTAATCAGTCATATGACACAACGGAACAGAGTAACATCGTCCCAGCTGCGGACATTCAGAGCAAGCAATGACAGTTATCACAGGTATTCCATTGCCCTGTCTTTCTTTACTGTAAATTTCATAATGAAGCAAACATAAGACACACCACTGGTTTTACTCATCAGGACTAATGTACACATCAAGGGGAGTTTACTCTTCACCTTGTAAAACAATTGTCTTCTGTGGCTCTGGAGGAGCTTTGCCAAATTTGAGAAAATAACCCTGATTATGTCATCGGGGTTACCTTGGCTTAACCACTACACATTTTTAACCGACTGCCTGTGTTATAGACAAAGGGGTTGTGGAGACATGGTTATTTAGCAGGGATGGAGGGTCTAACAAAAACACTATGGAGTTACACTATGGGAATTGTAGTCAGGATTTCTCTGCCTCCATTGCAACAAATTTCACATTTAAAATATAAAAGAAAGTCTCTCGGTGTACAAAATACTCAGGGGTGTGTATCTATCAATATTAAATCATTCAGTACGTATGACATTTCTGCACACTTCGTCAAGTTTGCATCCAAATTTAATCCTAATTTTTACAGACTTTCCAGAAAATCATGGCAATAATTGGCAATAATTCTCCTGTCGTCCTGTCCTCCTGCCCGAAGAGGGCACGAGGTTATGTAATTCAAAGAGAGCCGGTCAAACCTCAAACTAACAAAAAGTAGAAAACGTGATGTACTGTATGGAAATAAGGTTACAGTCTCCTCAACGCTCCACATATTTTGTTACATTTTCATCTGCCACTATTTTTTGTCTCTCGTCACTAGAGAGAGTCACTGAGTGGACACCTAAGTCACATACTTCATGTACGTCATGATAAAGTCTATTTTCATCGTACTTTCCCGCATTTTGCTTTTACTGATACACCACCGTTTCCACTTCTGCCAGGGCAAAAACGTATATTTGCATTTTTTTATTTCTTTTTCGCATCCAGCGTTTCCATGCATTTCTTTATGTGCAAATTTAAAATTTAAATGTAATTCTGCTTTTCTTATAATATATTCTGCTAATACACTGCATATATCTATTCTTACTATTATTATAATGTTACTGCTACTACATTGCCCATATCTGTACATGTTGTTCATACATTGTTCATATATATTGCATAGCCATATTTATTCTGCTCTTATAACGTATACTGCACATACTGTATTTATATTTAATTTATATCACTCTAAACCACCTTCTGTAAACCAACCGTATACTACTGTCTACACTGCACTATATTTCTTGTCCTGTCTATGCACCACCTGTCTATACTTTGTATATCACATTGCACTTTTCTGCTTTTTTTGCACTTCTGGTTAGATGCAAACTGCATTTCGTTGTCTTTGTACTTTCAATTCAATTTCAATTCAATTTTATTTATAGTATCAAATCATAACAAGAGTTATCTCGAGACACTTTACAGATAGAGTAGGTCTAGACCACACTATGAATTCTAATACCCCAACAATTACAGTAATTCCCTCAAGAGCAAGCATTAGCAGTGGCTGTTGCGACAGTGGCGAGGAAAAACTCCCTTTTAGGAAGAAACCTCGGCAGACCCAGACTCTTGATAGGCGGTGTCTGATGGGGCCGGTTGGGGGTGTGATTAACAGTGGCAAATAATAGTCACATTAAAGATAATGGAACAGTGACTTACTTGTACTCTGCACAACGACAATAAAGTTGAATCTAATCTAATCTAATCTAAAATGTGTGGAAGGAAACACAATTGTTGTCTACAGTCTGTTAAAAAATGGTAGATACATTTGTTATGATCTAATATAGTGCTATTCAAAGCTAAACTGATCCAATTCAGTTCAGCTCAGGTATTTTCTTAATTTTTAGTTCAGGTGCAAAAAACCATATGCCCCTAAGCATTATGCCTGTTGCCACATTTATCATAGGTGGGTCAGGCACACACACACACACACACACACACACACATGCACACACACACACACACACACACACACAGAGACTGACTTAACCCTTGTATGGTGTTCGGGTCTATGGGACCCGTTTTCAGTGTTTGCTAAAAGGAAAATTATGCTATTTCTTGTAACTCAAACTCATTGGCCTTGGCTCATTTTCTGTGAAGAACATAAAACATAACTTATTTTCAATTACTGCACATGGTACACCCTCCTTCGTACACATAACTATTACATATGAGGTGTTCGGGTGTACTGGACCCGAGAGTAATAATTGTAGGTGCTTTGAAACTTAACTGTGTCCTCCTCCTAACTGGGCCTCCTGTGTCTGTGTGTGTGTGTGTGTGTGTGTGTGTGTATGTGTCTGTGCGTCTTTGACAGCAGTATCAATTTTTGAGCATTTCTTTATAAATGTGGGTGTAACATTTTGGTCTTTGAGCGTTTTTAATGATTTTGATGTGGCTCATCGCTAACTTTTCTATCAATCTTCCAGTATAAATCTGTTAATCTTTTATGCTTAAATAAAACTGAGATATTGTAACACTGTAGCATTTTTGCACATTCTTTCCTACTGGGCCTGTTTCTAAACCCTGTTGATCACGTCATTTCATTTATTCATGTCCATCACGACTAAAATAGTGTGAATAATTATGGAATTACTGTGTATTTATAAAACCAACAAAAATGTGTTAAAGTTTAGGATGTATGTAAATGTTGTGCAGGACATTTACAATATACAATCCATGGCAGCATCTGTAGCCAAGTTGAGAAGGAGCCCCTCTGATCCACGGCCCATTTGAGCTGCCTGGTGAAACTGTGCTGCCCAGGCCTGTGTAACTGTAGTGTTGGTGTGACCCATGTCCCATTCTCAGTGGGCAGAGTAGAGGCATTCCAGCAGCTGTCACGCTCCCATCCTTAAGTAAACCCTGCTGGTGTAATCGTTCGAGGGAAGCAGCCAGAGGAGTTGCTAAAACACTGAAATCACGCACTCACTTAACAGTGCCCGCATTGAACGAGGCTCAGCGAACGAGGCGGCCCAGAGCAGATCTGCAACACCTGCAACACCTGCCCCGTTTAATGCGGTGTTCACATCATGTGGGAGAGACGGCAGATATGAGATTCCTGCTTGAAGAAGCTGTTCACATTAGATTTCAGCCAAGAAATATCTTTGAACTCAGTTTTCTGGAGGTAACTACACCAAGTTGGGTTTGGAAGTGGGCCCAGGCCTCTCTGATTTTACAGATTTTGACATGGCTTACTGTATATGTGGAAGGAAATATCTGCAGTTTAGAATAGGAAATCATGTGTTTGTTTCAAATAAACCCAAGAAGATGGACAGCTTTCCACACACAAGTAACTTGTATTTACAAGTCACACTCCATTTATTGTCCTATATGACAACACAGTTACATCATTGTCTCTGCCAGGCTTAAGCATTCGGTCCACACTGTAAAAATGGACGACGTGTCTCCACTTCCTCCCCCTGTAGAAAAATAAAGCCAGAATATCCCGGATACGGGCACTGCCATCTTGCTCATTTGAAGCCAGAGTCTGTGCAGTTGTGCCGTGGCATTAAAGTCCCACCCCTACACCCAGCCGACCAATCGCGAGTTAATCACAGCCGTCAATCACAACGTTTCACCACGTTTTTATAGAACATCAAATAACTAATACAAACCAAACCAAACATATCAGTAAAATGAACACTTGAACAAACATCAATGTGATAAGAACTACTTAAAATGCCAAAAAAAACATCTTTGGGAAAAATCTATTTGATGTGGACTTTGACTTTTTAGTTTGGCTCATGTCCCATCCGCTAACATGGAGGTGTTGTAATTTATGACATATACTGCAGCCAGCCACCAGGGGGCGATCAATATATTTTCTCTTCACCTTTGGGGAGCTGTCATGTCATCCATCTTTATATTTACTATACCTGTTGTTACTATGTTGTTACTGTTTTTATATGGACTATTTCTATGGCAGACAGTAGATTGAGTGAAAGCTGTCAACAGTGAGGTCTGTGGATTATACAGACAAATCAGGACAATATTTCTGGAAAGACACATTTGTGCATTTTTGTAATAACATTTGTAAATGCTTTAAAGGGGTGATAGAATGCAAAACCGATTTTACCCTGTCATAGTTGAATAACGACAGTTCGGTGGGTAAATAGGACATACATAGAAGCTCAAAATCCCATTGACACCCTTTTACTATGAAAATTTCATATTTTGAAACTGCCGCTGAAAACGGGCGAATCCCAACAAAGCTGGAAGTTGACGTCAACCTCCCAAAAACCGGAACCTTTGTCAGCCCATGGGTGTATTAAGAGAACGGTCACGCCCCAACATTTACATAGGCTACACAACTGACCTGAGATCAGTTAGTCTTCTGAATCTAGGTCGCGCAGATCTCAGAAAATGTATACATTGTTCATATGCTATTTTACCATTAAATTCACTTCTGAGAATTTTTTATGCGAGAAATCAACTACTTAGAGGTCAAATATGGGCCGCTTTTACGAAAAATTGATGTCTAATTGCAAATTTTGTCCGACTGTGTTGGACTTCAGAGGCTGGTGCTGCCTGTGTTGCTGCCCCCGCCTGGCCTGCCTTCCTCCACAGACCCCGGTGTAACACCGGCTTGCTGTGAGCCCGATTGAGCTCCGGCACGCTGCGCAGCCCACAGCACCTCATACCGCCAAAGTCAACGTTTGGGGTGGTGGACTACTACCAAACGCTGCTGCTCTGACAGAGCTCCAGGGCCTGCAACTCCCCTCTTCCTGCTAGCTAGCTAAATGCCCGGTGTATGTGAGTGAAAGCGCGGTCAGCGAGCTTGTTACGCCAGCATTCTCTTACCACAGATTCTAGTTAATCTTATAATGTGTGTAATTATAATGTGTTGAGTTATTTAAACAAACGATTGGGAAAATAAACGCGCTTGTCCATGAGTCTCATTGATAGAGCCCCCGGCTGGATGGAGCTCTATCAATGAGAGCTAGCTAGCTCCTCTTAGAATTCCTCTGGAATTCACAAATATTCATCAACTTGAAATCGGACACCGTTGTTAGCTTTATAAAACATATAGTTAGATGTTGTATAAGTGGCGTGACGAAATTCAAACTGTAAATATACTCACATTTACCCAAAAATGAAGCTAACTAGCCGCAATCTGTACACATAGGATTGAAGGGACAGTCGCAGCTAACCAAACCCTTACAGCTCACAAATATTCATTAACTTGAAATCGGACACCGTTGTTAGCTTTATAAAACATATAGTTATATGTTGTATAAGTGGCGGACGAAATTCAAACTGTAAATATACCGAATTACGACCCAAAAATGAAGCTAACTAGCCGCCAAATCTGTACACATAGGATTGAAGGGACAGTCGAGCTAACGAAAACCCTTACAGCTCACAAATATTCATTAACTTGAAATCGGACACCGTGGTTAGCTTTATAAAACATATAGTTATATGTTGTATAAGTGGCGTATCGAAATTCAAACTGTAATACATATACTTAATTCACAAAAATGAAGCTAACTAGCCGCAATCTGTACACATAGGATTGAAGGGACAGTCGCAGCTAACGAAACCCTTACCGCTCACAAATATTCATTAACTTGAAATCGGACACAGTCGTTCTTTATAAAACATATAGTTAGATGTTGTATAAGTGGCGGATCGAAATTCAAACTGTAAATATACTCAAATTACGACCCAAAAATGAAGCTAACGCCCGCCAATCTGTACACATAGGATTGCAGGGACAGTCGCGAAGCTACGAAACCCTTACAGCTCACAAATATTCATTAACTTGAAATCGGACACAGTCGTTAGCTTTATAAAACATATAGTTAGATGTTGTATAAGTGGCGTGACGGAAATTCAAACTGTAAATATACTCAACTTACGACCAAAAATGAAGCTAACGTAGCCGCAATCTGTACACATAGGATTGCAGGGACAGTCGCGCTAACGAAACCCTTACAGCTCACAAATATTCATTAACTTGAAATCGAGCACAGTTGTTAGCTTTATAAAACATATAGTTAGATGTTGTATAAGTGGCGTGACGAAATTCAAACTGTAAATATACTCAAATTACGAACCAAAAATGAAGCTAACTAGCCGGCAATCTGTACACATAGGATTGCAGGGACAGTCGCAGCTAACGAAAACCCGTACAGCTCACAAATATTCATTAACTTGAAATCGGACACCGTTGTTAGCTTTATAAAACATATAGTTATATGTTGTATAGCTAAGTGGCGTGACATGTGTGTAACATTTGGTAAGAGATTGCTGGTGTAACAAGCTCGCTGACCGCGCCTCACCACACGGGCCATTTAGCTAGCAGGAAGAGAGGATATGCAGGCCCTGGCGCTTTCGTCAGCGGCGCGCGTTGGGTAGTAGTCCACCAGCCCAAACGGTGACTTTGGCGCCGGTATGAGGTGCTGTGGGCTGCAGCAGCCGTCCGGAGCGAACTCAAGCTCACAGCAAGCCGGGGTCTGTGGAGGAAGGCAGGCCAGGCGGCGAGCGCCTAACACAGGCAGCTGAACTCCGACACACAGTTTTACCAAATTTGCAATTAGCCATCCATTTTCGTAAAACGGGCCCATATTTGAGCTTTATATCGTTGATTTCTCGCATAAAAAAGTCTCAGAAGTGAATTTGGTAAGGAAACATTGCAGGTTCTGGAATATGAGATTCTGTCGCGTTTCTAATGTATGTGTATTGGAGATTCGCTCAACCAATCAGCACACGACAATCTCTACGTGTGTATGGCGGATCGCTCAACCAATCAGCCTCCGTCTCTATGTGTGTGTTAAGGGGCTAAGGCTCAACCAAGCAGCGCGCAGCTCATCTAAATATTCATGACCATACCATATTTGGAAGAAAAGCTCTTGTTACAAATAGGGCCAAAACACAGGGATGCATAAGGGCCAATAAAATATCAACCAGGCCATTTTCAGCCCAACTAATGTTACATACCCCATTAGGAGACCATAAGGAACAGTGTGAAATACCCTATATAATCATTCTATCACCCCTTTAAGCATCAAAAATTAGATTACATTCAGCACTCTTTGAGTGGGGGAGGCATACATCTCACAGAGGAATCTCTAAATACTTAATTACTCACAAAACAAAACTTATCTGCATTGCTGGGCAGCACTGGGGGAGGGAGGTAAGTGAGAAAGTATGTTTTTGTTTTACTTAATTTTTGACCTTGGGAAAAGTAAAGATTCTTAGGTATTTTCTTTTTTATTTCCAGCTTTTCTGGATTTGAAGACCATGAGATGTGGTTGAAAGCTCTTGAAAAGAGGCCCTTTGACTTTTTCTCCACACTATGTTTTTTTTTATTTAGATGATTTAAGATTGAAATGCAGCATATATGAAGGTACAGTACGTACAAAATGGGTTATTCCCTGGTTTTATTATGAGTTACAGAGCGCCATGCATACATGCAGCAGGTACTGCATTCCATTCAAATCCCAGTAGATTAGTGAAATACTGGTATCTGGAGGCTATCATAGTGAACAGTGAATACATTGATTGAATACTTCATTTGGCTTCGAGACATGAGTAAATTGCTACCAAAAGGGCAGAAAGGGCCACTGATGCATTTACCCCTGTTATTTACCACAGCAAGACTGCTGTGTTCTTCGCGTTCCATACCTCCTTGTCTAACTCACACTCTCTCCCTCACTCTCTGACACACACACACACACACACACACACACACACACACACACACACACACACACACACACACACACACACACACACACACACACACACAGGAGGGCCTGTAAGCGTCCTCCTCAATTAGGAGTGTTTAGCTTTAACAGTGCGCCGGCGTCGTCTAAGCCACGGCTCCCTCGAGACCAAGCCGCCAATCTCACTGAGTCAACACATGCGTACGTACAGTACCCTTACTGCCCTTACGAAATGAGTCAGACACACACACACACACACACACACACACACACACACACACACATATAATCTTCCACACAATTTGCTACCAACTGTAATTGGTGTACCTAGTAGTTTGCTACTTCAACACAGGCAGCGCCCCCTCTAGAGGCTTTTCTGCATACACACACAATGCTGATAAACAGTTCAGGTCATCAGCCTCACCTGTCTGAGCTGTGGTTATACGCTGAATTAGTGTGACAGTGTGTGTATGTACAGGTGGTATACACTACACTCATTCATACAGAGACACCTGGTTGTCTTGGAGTGCATGTTTCTTGGAGTGCATGTTTATTTGTGTGTGTGTGTGTGTGTTGTGTGTGTGTGTGTGTGTGTGTGTGTGTGTGTGTTTTGACAGCTGGGTCTCACCAGGCTGCACAGTGTCCTCAGACGTCCCACAGAAACCTTAACCCTTTGACCTGGCACCTCAATCGCCACCACACGCCACCACAACTACACACTGCTTAATTCAACTGCATTTAGTCAGTGCCAGAGTCAAGTTTAGGCAACTCTAACAGGTAAACAATAGCTGGATTCAAGGAAAATGATATCACTGAGAGTGACAGCATTCTCATTGAATCCAGCACCTTGAATTGGAGCACTGCAGGGATGGTGTTATACCCTTTCCCACCAAATTGTGCCTGTATATGCAGGTTTTTATTTATTAAAAAGATTAAGATTATTTTTTTGCGCTTTTCCACCTATAATTGACAGGATAGGTGAGAAAGGGGAGAGAGAGGGGTAAGACATGCAGGAAATCGTCACAGGTCAGAGTCAAACCCTGGACCCCTGCGTCAAGGCATAAACCTCTAAATGTATGTGTGCCTGCTCTACCCACTGAGCCAACCTGGCCACATATGCAGGTTTTGTAAACACTGGTAAACCTGCTAAAAATAGTCCATAGACAAGTATGCCTGTCTGTTTTTTTGGTTGTATGTCACATCACAAACATGCCAGATGTTGTTCACTTTTCCTGCTACAGCTTTCCGACACAGTGCACAAAACTGCCAACTTTGCTGTGTATTCACTTCATATCTTTGCTAATAAACTCGCTTTGCTCTGCATTCACAGTCACTCACTCGCTCGTTCCACCACACACAGACACACACACACACACACACACACACACACACACACACACACACACACATACACACACACAACATACTGGCTGTGCTTTTCCTCAAAAAAAGATACCCTACTCTTACTTAGATACATGGGGTTAGTAAACAGTAGAAAGCAACATGGAGACCAGTGAAAATGTTACAGTGTTTTTATTATATGTTACTTATTCAGTCTCTCTTTCAAACTCGTTGCAGACTACAGCGCTGTTTCGGCTGAGACGGACGGAATATGTGACGTCGATGATAGAAGTTAATGATGGAGGCGACAAGTCCCTCAAAAGTGAACACTGACACACTGAAGCTGTTTTTACTCAATAAATAATACAATATATGTATATATAATAATGTAATTAGCACCCTATGTTATTTTGTTATATTATATTGTAATGAATGTTCTGCTGGCAGTTCAAGTTCTACGAGTGGCAAACAAATCTCTTACCATTTATTTGGAGAAGGTCGATGAGAAGCATTCACTATAAAATTCAAAGTGACAAAATACTACAGTATATGAGAAAGAGAAGCTACATATAAATACTGAGTAACAGATCCATGTAATCAAGATAACATAGAATAGCAAAGTGGGAGAAGCTGCAGGTTCCAACAGCAAATTAGCAAGATTGAAGGATTGAAAGATTGCTTAAAATGAGTTCCTCAATAGGAGAAAAAAGTGTCTGGATATTATAAAGTATACTTTAGGTGTATATAATGGCTATCAGTAAAAACACATCTTTGGTTTCTGGGAAGTCAAGTTTGTTAGTATGGCTGTGAAAGCGGTCACCAGCTCGACGGAAGAGGTCATGGTTCGTTCAGATATGGCAGTTTTTTAAATAGCAGTTACAGCTTAAAGGTTGGAAAGAAGACATCAGAAGGATGAAAGTTACCATGACATACCATGTCATGGTAACTTCTCTCCACATTTTCACATGCATGTAGCTTTGACTTTCTATCAACATAGATATTTTGAACAAGACTTTTTCGGAACCCTGGATGCCCAAAACAACTAATGCAACTCTCCTGCAACTCTATAGGAGCTACATTTAACAGAACATTTTTTCAGATTTATATGAATTGAACAGTGGGGCAATCTTATATCTCACATAAAGATAAAAAAACAGAAAGGATAAACCCATTGTATGCCATCCTTATGTGATTAACTATTTGTGTCATATGAAGACAACCAGTTTTGTTTAAAGGGTCCCTGAATAAACTTTACAGAAAGGTTAGGTTCAGTATTGGGTATTATTCTTTTTCACAAAGTTGATATTGTTACATGATACATACTAATGTCAAGTTGTGAATGTCCCTGTATGCCCGACTTGCAATAATATAATTATTTTGGCAACACTGTATTTTGTTTTAGGTTTTAACGTTGCATAAGGGATCCCCATTTTCCAAAGAAAAGAGTGACTGTTGGTTATAATCCAACATCATTCTGTAACATTTTGACCACAGGGCTGCAGTGTGCCTGGACCCTGTTGGGAAACACTCTGCGCTGAAGAATGTTGACTGAATCGAGTGTGTGTTCACAGACCTGCTGAGTGTGTGTGTGTGTGTGTGTGCGTGCATACATGCGTGTGTGTGTGTGTGTGTTTGAGAGAGAGAAAGAAAGAGACCATGGGGTTTTAACCTATGTACAACAGTTTCTATAACTGTTGGAGATCTGTCTGTATTTGTGTGTTTACATGTATGTCGCACTGCATGCATGTCTATGTGTGCATGTACCTGTGTATGTGTATGCATGTGCATGTGCCAGATCCTAAGAATGCATGTATTGTTTATCACATTCATGTTGTGTGTAGGGAAACAGGCAGGGAAACCTAAACCTAACAGGGCTGTATGCTTGGTGCTCTCCACAGTCCGTCCACAGGCTGTCCCAGACAGAAAATTGGGAGGGTTGGGGTCCAAATTACACTTGGTGAGAGAAGAGAACGCTGCGTTTGTTTCCTGCTGTGTGTTCAGCGTGTGTACAGTGATGGGAGTGTGTGCTGCAGAGTGTAATGCTTGTGTGGTATATGTTTTTCTCTGGCTTGGCCCACTGTGGGCGAGAGCAGCCTCACTATGACAGGCTCTTTAAGGAGTATTATCGATTCTGTCTAAACTAAACGGGTGTCAGTGTTCAGCAGAGCATAAACACAAGAAACACTGCCACTGTGTGTGTGTGTGTGTGGGGGGGGGGTCTGTGTGCATGTGTGTGTGCATGTGTGTGCATGTTTGTAGATTTGTGTGTGTGTGTGTGTGTGAGTGTGTGCATGCATGTTTGTGTAATCCATGTTCCTCTTTAACACAACTCTATGCAGTAGTAGTACAGTTTTCATGTAATTAACTAATGCAAATTAAGATGTGGCAAACAAAAGGTGTACTTTAGATTGTTAATAGGGATAGTAAAAAGGAAAAAGCAAAACCTAAATATAATCCTAACCTGTGTCCAGGAGAGGTGTGCAGGTGTCCCTTTATCTAAATTATATGATTCCTGTTTATTAAACATGAATATTGTTGGGTTACGTAACTAACGTAGCGTAACTACACACACTGTAACCTACACAGTCTCCATAGCGTGAGGAATTCACAACAAATATTTTCTAGTTTCTTTACTCCTCTGTGACAGTAAACTGAATATCTTTGAGTTGTGGACAAAACAAGACATTTGAGGACAAATTCTTGGGCTTTGGGAAACACTGATCCACATTTTTCACCATCATCTGACATTTCATAGACCCAACAACTAATCGAATAATCGAGAAAATAATCAACAGATTAATCAACAATGTAAATAATCGTAAGTTGCAGCCCTATTGTACCATAAAAATGTTCTACTTTGCACGCCGACATGGCATTCTGAAAGTCCTGCGTATGTATGACATTTGGGGAAGCTGGTCGTTGTTAGTGAACTGGAAATCTTGGAAATTTGCTTGGCCTTGTAATATTTTGCAGCCAAAAGAATATTTTTTTAATTAAATTATAGAATGCATGACAATGACAGGTGTGACTGGCTTATACTTTTTGACCAGCACTATTAAAACAAGCTTTCCACTCAATATACATGAGACTTGAAGACCATGGCTTAATGTGGTACTCTATTGATTCTGGGCCTCAGTTAGGTGGTGATGTCCTCTGTTACCTAAACTGTTATTGTTGTTTTTATCCCTGCATATTATGGCACAGGATTGACCTATTTTTCTATCTACTCACAATCCTCAGGACCTCAATTGTATTAATAAATATTAGAGCTTGATTTACTTTCTCGTGAGACAAACCTCAAAGCTGTCAATCAAACTAGTGTGGACTGAACAATCGCACAAGACTGGAGTCTTAGTCTGCTTTCAAGCTGATCTGGGTTTGTTTGTGGAATAAAAGCAAACAGACCAATTACATAACTTCAATAAGTCCACCTAATGATTATGAACTGTTGTCTTTTCAGCAAGCAATCTAAAGTTATCCATATAAGGTGATGTCGATTATTTATAGTCAATTAAAAAGTATGTCACTTGGGGCCCCATATACTGAGGCTCACTCCTTACCGCAGTGGCCCGGGTTCAAGTCCAACCTGCAATCCCTTGCTGCACCCCTTGCTATCTAATAAAGGCCAAAAATTCCCCCCAAAATTCTAAAAAATAAAAAAGTCTGTCACCTACAAAACAATGAATTTATTTGACCCCTGAGGTTCTTGGGAGAGAAAATGTTAATTTCCACCGGTTGCGAAATGTCTACGGATCCGCTCCGGAACGGCTGCGAAGTCATTAGGTTTCCATTAAAGTCAGTGTGTGTATTGTGTGTATAATGTGTGTATTGTGTGTATTGTGTGTATAATGTGTGTATTTCCACTGACTGCAGAACGGCTGCATTCCGACTCCGTCCCAGCTCCAGCGATCCGCAGCCCTCTGGAGCAGATACGCAGAACTTCTATTGTTGCGGGATGCCGGAGAGCTCCGCAGTAATGCAGCACACGGCAGATAGTGCGGGACAGGTAGTCGAGCACAGAAACAAAATAAAACATCAGGTTTATTTTCAAAATAAAATCCAGCATGCTCACAGTGGATCATATTTCCCTGCACTACACCTTGAAAACACAGCACAGAGTTGTTTCCCCTCTACTCCTCTGGATGGAAACTAACTGTTGTTGGTTTTGTGGTTCTATTCTACGTGAATTTGCGAGATCTCGTTGGGTCCTCGTGAGACCTCATGGGTCCTCGTGACTTCAGCTGTCAGTCATGCCCGCAGCCGTGCCACAACAAATCCGGACCCGGTGAGTATTGACGGACGGCAGAGCACGGAGCTGACACGCAGCGGAGCCGATTCGCAGACGTTCTGCATTAGGTGGAAATCCCCAGTCAGGCTATGCCTGGGGGTGTGTGCGTGGGGGGGGTAAGATATTAATTTCTGGTATACATTTTCATATTCATCACAAATTCAACGTGTGTATGGTCGGGGGGCGGGGGTTCCAACCTCGGCAAATGTAAACACAGTGGTGTGTTCGGCTGATCACTGGCGTTTAGAGGCTTTACTAAGTGGCACCTGGTCACTGCCAAAACAAACAAGTGTGTGTGTGTGTGTGTCACACACGTGGGCGAGCGTGTTGCTGCTAAGTGCCACTGTGTGTCGGCCAAAACAAACAGGCTTAATGAGAAGCAGCTCCTGGGACAGAGAGAGAGAAAGTGAGTGAGAGAGAGTGAGAGAAAGAGAGAGATAGAGAGAGAGAAAGTGTGTGAGAGAGAGATGGGGGAGACCTGGCCAGGCCAAACACACTGACTCCGCTGTCTCTCTTACATGGACTTAAAGGATACACTGTTCCCCTCTGTCCTCCTCCTATAGCATGGCCATCATCTTCATCAGCCTCACCCCTCTCACTCCTCCACACTCCTTCCTGTCCTCGACTTTCACCCCTCTATTCACCACTGAGGTGTGAGGGTGAAAGGGGTGAGAGGGGAAGAAGGGGGGTGAACGAGGTGAGTGATGGCAATTAGAAGTACATTTGTAACTGTGTGTGGGAAACATAGGAGTTCAGCTGAACTAGTTTATCTGTAGATGCACTGGCTCAGCAGTTGTGAAAGGAGCAAGTGAAAAAAATGTAGAGAACATGCCATAATGTGTAAGACTGTCCTCCCCAAAAAAATGCTCCCATAAGTCGTTTGAAGGAGCAATTACGACCTACTGTATATTTACATTTATAGTGACGGCCCCCTCTAGTGGCCTTAGTAATTATGACGGGAGCAAAGCAGCAAGTAAGGTTGTTGAGACTCGGGCATTGTGGGCTTATGGTGTAGACACATATAGCCGACGGGCGACCATTGACAGAAAACCCAGTCGATATGATCAGTCGCGTCCCCGAGGTCCAAAAAACTGCCACAGAACAGACCAAAAAGACGAGAGGAGACGAGACGTAATACATCTCTATAACAGCAGGCGGCGCTAATCTGTAATGTTGCCCAAGAAATGAAAACAGCAGCTGATTGGACGAACGCGTCACATGGGTTTGTTTTCTCCGGAAATTCAGAGCCAGACTGTCATGGCGGCCGTTCAGAATACGATCTCATATTGTACTAAAATAGTTCACTGAAACATGTTTCTGAAAACATTGTAAGCGAAAAATAGGCCATGCAGTTGCTGAATCTGTCTTCATTTCAGCTCAACAAAGGTCAGTTTAAAAGATTTTCATCAGATTTTGAGAGACTCATTCCACTCGTCATTTCCGGGTGAGTCCCGACTTCCCTGCCGCCGACCGAACATGTCAGGTCGGCCAAAATGAACGCCGACAGCCCCCCAGACGGACGACGGCACAGCACACACCGAACAGATTTGAGTCACTGACCTCGCCAGACTGTCCCACAGCCGATAATTGGCCTGATGCGTCCCGGCCTTTAGAAGTGGGCTGGCTCTGATTGGGAAACACCTGGATGGAGAATCAGAGACAGTAAAACAAAAAGATTGTGGTTTTGATTAAAACACTTCCGAGGAACAAACACGTGTTTCCTGGTTAAGTGTAATGAAATTGTATTATCATGTTATATTATATTTTGTGAGATACTGCGTAACTAATTTGGTGCCGTTATACTTCGCCACCTTACTTCCTTCTTCTTCTTTGGATAAGGCAGACTAGACCCTGTAATGGCGTATTGCTGCCCTCTACTGTTTATTACCAACATTATCTTTACTTATTCATATTTCATTATAAAGTACAAAACTGCATAGAAAATCCATCAGCTTCTTCAACTTAGTCCTCCTTTGTTTTGGAAAAGTTCTTGCATTGAATCAAGATGTGTTTTACTGTCTCTGATTCTCCATCCAGGTGTTTCCCAATCAGAGCCAGCCCACTTCTAAAGGCCGGGACACATCAGGCCAATTATCGGCCGTGGGACAGTCTGGCGAGGTCAGTGACTCAAATCTGTTCAGTGTGTCCCGTGCCGTCGTCCGTCTGGGGGGCTGTCGGCGTTCATTTTGGCCGACCTGACATGTTCGGTCGGCGGCAGGGAAGTCGGGAGGCATCACATGTGTAACCACAAGTGAAGTAAGACTGATTTTAAAGGTATAGTGGAGGATTATCCCGAATTTTAGAAAAGAACCGCCCTCTCCACTTTTTGAAAAAATGCACATGCGCAACACTCTACTTGCTCCCGAGAGGGAACGCCTATTAAACGTGTGCACGAGAGTGCACTGTTTACAAGTTGCTGTCGGCATGGCTCATACAAGCCTACTTTCCCAAAGAAGATTTGCACTTTCACAAATTGAGATGTTTACCGTGTCTGTGCGGTGCGTGACTTGTGCCAGGGCTAGCATCGCTAATCATAGCTTACATCAACTTTAACTAGCAGTGATTTTAAATGGATTTCTCCAAATAGCATGCCAAACTTTACTTGTTGAGTAGAAACTTCACGACTGAGGCATCAGTGGGAAGCCCAACCTGTGTTTTTAGCGCACGCCAGCATGTGAAATATTCTCCCAAAAACACTCCGGTCTTGTTTCTTTCTTCAGAGGCCTTTCTCTTCTTCATACAATATTCATACAAAAAACACGGTGAGAACGGCGAGCTTCAATGAATGGCTGAAACTGTAGCTCACTACCTATGCTCACTACACATATACACCTAAAAGTGAGCATGCGCAGAAAGCGAAAACTACCTAGGGACGAGCACGTACGACGGCCTAACGTAAACATATCACCAGAATGATTGACAACTAGGAGGACCAATAGTCTTGATGATCCACCCGGAAAAAGAAAATCCTCCATAATACCTTTAACCCAAACCACGATCTTTTTCTAAACATAACTAAGTAGTTGTGGTGCCTAAACATAACCAAACTGTGACCGTTAAAGATGTGTTTAAAACCGCGATCTTTACGGTCAAAACAGCGACAGCCGTTTTTAGGTTTAAATATGAGGACGGAAAACACTCTTGTGGGTCGTATTAGAGGGTAGGAACAAACAACCAATATTGTTGCATGGTTGTACCTATTTACAAAATAAATACCAGATACATACATGTCACACCCTTTTCAGTACCAATATTTCACATTTAAAGGCTGATAAATACAGTTGTTGCACCAAATAAACATCTTTAGGTGCCGATACTGTTGATGATCACCATGCATACAGGCTATGCAGAGATGTTTTCTTTTTCTTCTTTCCTTTCCCATTAACAATTAATATATGCTGTCATTTCAGAGCCTGTTGTGTCAAACCTGCCAACTAGAAGTCGAAAAGTTTCTCCTCTACAATATATAGCTGACAATTTTTGTTTCTCTGCCAGATCATTCTGTACCTGGTTCACAACTCTTATATTAACTGACCTTCACGTTTTATAGACCAAATTATGAATAGAAAAATAGTTGATAGATAAATAGATTTTCATTTTATTCCGCCCCTGCCCCTCAGACAGCCACTGGGTGTGATGGACACTGGAACATGAATTTGTCTTGTCAAATCAGCTTTAAGAACACTGTAGGAGCCACATACTGTATCTTGTTTATGGTCTCATTTATATTATTTATTGATTATTATATTGTGCACTTATATTGTAGGTGGTGGGCGTGTTCATTGCAGCACCTGTTCACCTGGGTTTTTTGGGCTTTGACAGAGAGGGGTTGAGCCTGGGAGCAAACACTTTCTGTTGACCGCCGCACTAATTGTGGAGGAATAAATCATTGCAATACAATCTTGAGTGCATCACAGTGTGTTTATGCATCTCTAAGTCCCTTACGGCAGCACTTTGTTGGACCGCTTCCTCTTCTACACTGTGGTGTGCTGGGGGGGCAGCATATCCAAGAAGGACACCTCCAGACCGGATAAACTGATCAGGCGGGCCGGCTCTGTGGTCGGCATGAAGCTGGACTCACTGCTGACGGTGGCAGAGAGGAGGACACTGGACAAACTGCTGTACATAACTGACAATGCCAGCCACCCCCTGCACACCGTCATCAGCAACCAGAGGAGCCTGTTCAGTGGAAGGCTGCTCCTTCCCAAGTGTAGGACCAACAGACTCAAGAACTCCTTTGTCCCTCATGACATCATACTCTACTACTCCGCACTCGGGGGGAGGAGGAAATAGGGTAAGAGGACAGAACAGAACACTGTGCAATAAATTATTGATAATCTACTCACATACATACATGGACACTCTAACTGCTCTTAACTGCTAATTTATGCTAAATGTCAATTATTTATTAACTGTATAATAACAAAATACCATACACAGTCCTATATATCTATATATCTATCTTTATTTATCTGTAGTTTATTGTTGTTTACTGTTTGTTTATTTTTTGTAAAAATATTTAGCTAAAAGTTTATTGTTATTCTTATACTGTATTTTTTTCTATCTTTTTTCTATTTAAAGAGTGTTTTGTAAGATGCTAAAATCTGCTGCTGGAAATCTAATTTCCTTGCGGGAGTCATCTCAAAAGGATCAATAAAGAGAAGTCTAACTCTAAGTCTTACATCTGCAACATGGGACAAGAACAAGAGGTCCAAACCATTTGTCAAAGGAGAGATGATTCTGTTTTGTTATGTTAGAGACTGGAAGAGGAGAGAGGAGATTAACCTCTGAAACCCAAGCCATTTTTGAGCATTTTTTGCTCCTTTCACATAATTACTCACCCAAACGCCTGACTGTCAGTATTACATATTGCCTTTACTGAAGTAAAGGATCTGTATATTTCTTCCACCACTGTTTACCACTAGGCGGCACTGTGTTTTGGTGCTTAGGCTTGCAGTCTCAGTCATGGATTGGATGAATTTCCATCACATGACCATGCCTCACAGGAAGCAAAGCTTTGTATCTTTTTTAGGACAACACATAGAATTGTATGCATTTCACAGCTTCTTGATCATGCTAATAGTTGATTTTTTACAATTTTTTGAAGTTGGACATGTTCTATGTAAGTTGTTTTTATCCTCTTAGTGTTTTTTTGGCCTACTTTTTTCTTAATCTTGGCCATTCTAATGAGACACATTCAGGGACGGTCGGAATTTTGAACAATTCAGTTTTTTTCAGCTTCTTCTTAGGGTAAGTGGTTTTTCGTTGGCAATCTTTTAAACAAACCATGCTTTTTCAAACCCACTGGCGTGTTTTGGCGTTAGGAGGGAAAGTTCCCAAGGCTCCAGATGTCATTTCAATGTCAACTAAACACCGGTAAAGTTTAATGACTGCATTTTGCATGACTGTGACGCTATCGCAGTGACAGAACCTGGCCACAGACAGACAGATAGACAGACAGACAGACAGAAATTTGAACACCTTGCAAAGTACTCAAAACCGCCTTGTGGTAAATCCCGTTATAGCAGGTGTCTCCAGGACCCCATTTTGCGATGATGACACACACACAAGCACATGGACTCACTAGGTAAAAACAATAACAGCATTGCTGTCGTGGCTGGTAATGATGTCTGTAGTTTTTGCCTAAACCACCTTCATTTTGTGTGACTGCAGTGTTTCCCATACATTGATTTATTTGTGGCAGCCCGCCACAATGTCAAAGTTGACAGACACATTCATTTTCTATTTTTTTACTATTTAAAATGGGTAAAAAAAAATCCTATTTCATTATAGGGCTGCACACAGCGCATTGATTCACTCAGCCCCTCCTTGTCACGTGTCAGGTGACACGCGGGACACGATCCCGGGTCGCCTGGGTGTAAGTCCTCTGTTTGACCCATCCTCCCCCACGACCAACCTCCCTACACGGATTTTCGCCCTTTCATACTACTCGGTACTGCATAAATTCACACGCAAGGTAATGTACACTACTGGTCAAAAGTTTTAGAACACCCCAATTTTTTTTGTTTTTTATTGAAATTTTAGCAGTTCAAGTCCAGTGAATAGCTTGAAATGGTACAAAGGTAAGTGGTGAACTGCCTGAGGTTAAAAAAAACGTCTAGGTTACCCAAAACTGAAAAATAATGTACATTTCAGTATTTTACAAAAAGGCCTTTTTCAGGGAACAAGAAATGGGTAAACAACGTAAAGCTGTTCTGCAGCAATGGAGGTTGATCAAGCTTTGAAAGGGTATACACCCATAGGTGTTCCAACTTGTCTGGATTACTTACAACCCCCTCTGTTTGTATAAAAGTATTGTTGGAACACACTGTGGTACCATACCCTGATGAGCATTATATGAACAGTATTGTACTGCAGAAAATAGTGTGTTGCCACAGGACAACAGCTTCAAGCAGAGCTTAATAGTGGTCATAATAAGCAAGTCTCAGTTTCAACTGTAAAGAGAAGACTTCGAGCTGCAGGTTTGATAGGTCGAGTTGCAGCAAGAAAGCCATTGCTAAGATGTCAGAATAAGAAAAAGAGGCTTACCTGGGCCAAGAAACATCGTCAATGGACTACTGAAGACTGGAAAAAGGTGTTATGGACTGATGAATCAAAATTTGAAAAACTTTGGTTCATCACGCAGGATTTTTGTACGCCGTCAAGTAGGCGAAAGGATGGTTCCTCAGTGTGTGACATCAATTGTCAAACATGGAGGAGGAAGCATGATGGTCTGGGGCTGTTTTCCTGGATCCACGGTCGGTGATTTGTACAGAGTGAAAGGCACCCTGAACCAAAACGGCTACCACAGCATTTTGCAGCGCCATGCAGTACCCTCTGGTATGCGCCTAGTTGGTCAGGGGTTCATCCTAGAGCAAGATAATGACCCAAAAAATAAGTCCAATCTATGACAGAACTACCTTAGGAAAAAATATCAAGATGGTAAGCTTAAAAACATGGAGTGGCCAGCACAGTCACCAGACTTAAACCCCATTGAGTTGGTTTGGGATGAAATGGACAGAAAAGCGAAAGCAAAGCAACCTACAAGTGCCACACATTTATTGGGAACTTCTGCAACAGAGTTGCGAAGAAGTTTCTGAAGAATATTTGAGTTCCATTGATTGCTACGAGTGTGTTCAGCTGTTATATCTGCCAAAGGGGGCTACTTTGATGAGTCAAACATTTAGAATACATTTTGGTTTATAAATTTATTCCATGATTTCTTTTTTAACTTAAATTGTTCATTTGTTCTATTCTTTCATTTCAGAGTTCAATAAGACATTGAACTACATGAATTTCAATAACAACCTGGAAAACTTGGGGTGTTCTAAAACTTTTGATCGGTAGTGTAAGTCAATGGAGGCCAAACGGCGTTGATAAACACGCTAAAAAGCGAGTATGCATCTTGATAACACGCCAATAATGGCATACGAATTGGCATGTCATACATACGCCACTTCATGAGATCAGTCTGGAGAAACAGACTAAATTTTACAACAACCTCTTTCTTTTGACTCTCTTCATTTATTTCATTACTGTCTTTTCTCCCATCTCCTCACCAAACACCTTTAGCAGAGGTGCCCTTAAGCAAGGCACTCATCCGTCTGGATCTTCTGCTGCAGGCAGCGGCCTGTAACTGTATATGTGTTGCAGAGTGGCGTTAAGAAGGCATAAAATCTGAAAACCTTTCCTGGCTTAAAAAAAATAAACCTCAAATGCAAGCTGACAGGGTTCAGTGTGTTTTGTCATGTTTGTGTGTCAGTGTACGCGTGTGTGTGCATCATCCCTCACATTGACCTCTGCTTGTCAGGTCATATCCTGTCCATATCTTTTTCTCTCTCTTTTTTGCTAGTTGCTGCTTGCTGTTTGCTTTGGCGGCTACAGGTCTTTCGGGGTTCAGGTGTGAAGAGAGCAACAGAGTGTGTGTGCATTAGTCAGGGCTTTTGTGTATGCATGTACAGTAAGTGTGTGTGTGTGTGTTTGTGTGTGCGTCCAGTTATTTTAGGCACAGTCACCATGGTTGTTTATTTTTAGTTCTGAAAGACTTTGTATGAATGCATATCCACATGTCTACACATCGTACACATCGTGCTTACGTGTGTGTGCGCACTGTGTATGTGTGTGTGTTTTTTGGCAGTGGACTGGTGAGCAGGTTTAGGAGGTTGTGGTGAGTTTGTGTGTTCAGGGCCGCTGGTGTGAAAGAGCAGTCAGAACTGCGCTTCCCCCTGGAGAGAGAGTTTAATTTAGAAGAACAAGGCTCCTAACACACACTTGTGCCACTGCCGTCTCCTTGGCCCGTCTCTCCACACCTCATGCCTCCCGTCCCCGGCCCTCTCTGCCACGCTATAAAACTTTAACCATCTCCATCTTCTCTTCCTTACTTCTTAACCTTTTTATCTCCTTCCCTCCTGTCTGCCACTGCTTCCCTCTCTTCACATCTGACATCGGATGGCAGACCTTTAAAACTGAAAATACTAACATGTTGCCTTTGCCACCGGTTAGTATAATGAAGTTCTCTGTGACTTTGTACCATGAGCATGGTTGGTCCTTTGGTAGCAAATCATAAACCTGACTGCTTCTCAGTGGGCAGGACTGTACAGCTGAGCGGCTGTCAGAAATAATGAAGTAGTGCAGCAAGGGTGAAACCAAGCTCATGTTTCCTAAAATCATCTAATGGTGAAGATAGCCCATGAACTTAAAGCACCTTTAAACTGTGCGACATTTGTATACATTTATTACATGTCACTGGATGTGTGAGATGGGTCTAAATTTTAACTGTACAATATTAATTTCAGGCATGTCAGTTCAATGAACGTGTGATGAATAGTAGTGCTATGATGTAAATAGAGAAATTTTAATGAGACCAGTGGCCTGTTATCAGGTCGCGTCATCCATCAGCGCCACCCTTTGGAAAATGCAAAACAATAAACAAGCTCTGGATATAGATGTTATGCTTTATGCATTCAAAAACCTCAGAGGAGGAGGAGGGTGTAGCAAGTTTTTCTCCCCTAAACATTATTCAAAAATGGCACTTAGTGTTGCAGCAGCAGTGTGTTCTGATTATCTCTGTAATAAAAAATATATTACTCACAATGTGCATTGCTGAGATCTGGCAACATGACAACATCACTAAACAGAAGTCAAGAAACACAACTGAACACAGGATCAGAGAGGTTTTCATTTTTCATTTAATTTTATTATTTATCTTGAACAATCAACAATGTTGCAAAAGAAAAAAAAAAAAAAATAATTAAAACCACATGACATACAACATACATTAAAAAGAGAAAGATGAAAATATACAGAGAAATAAAAACAAAAGAAACCACAATACTGCAATTCTAATAAAGACACTTATACCAGTGTTTCCATAGTGATGATTGGTATCATTAAACCTAGGATTTACCAGCAGCACAACAATGCTGTTCTGGGAGACGTTCAGGCGACAAATGAATTTGTAGATAAGACTCTTCAATAATGCCTGGAAGGTGCTGACCCCTGCATTACAGAACAGGTCACTTGCACTAGAGCACCTGTATTTGTTGAGCAGTATCCTCATACAGGCATTATAGGCAACCTTGAGCTTCTGCATGTTTGCCTTTTTAAACTAAATCCATAAGGGAGCAGTATACAAAGGAGTGACATATGCTTTAAACAGACTAATTTTGATGTCATTCATGTGTGGAATTTTCTTACCAGCATGTTACCTTGGGCATATAATACACGCTGCCTGCATATATCCTTATCATCAGATAACTGATCTGTAATGTAGTGACCCAGATATTTAATTTTATTACAGACACTCTCACTTGTCCTGACAGATAAACATCTGGAAAACAAAGATCGTTGTCCACTTCTGTCCTACATATCAAGACAGCACTCTTTTTGGCATTATACAACATATTGTATTTCACCCCATATTCAGAGCAGATATTCAGTAGCTGCTGAAAACCAGCACTGCTGGGAGAGAAAATTGCCAGATCATACATGAAATGATTAACCAAGGTGTTACCAATCATACAGCCATTTTTGCATATCGTCAATTGGTTGGATAACTCACCTATGTACAAATTGTGTGTGTTGAGTGCCGGTGAGAGTAGCCCCCTCTGATGTACCCCATTACTTACCTCAAAGGAGGCAGAGACTGTATTACCCCATTTAACCTGCATACTCTGGTTGGCATACCAGTAAGCCAGGATTCTTATAATGCTGTCAGGGGCACCCCTTTGGCTAAATTTTTCAAATAGCTTATGATGATTGACTCTGTCCAAGGCCTTAAGGTGTAGACACATATAGCCGACGGCTGACTGTTGAAAAACCCCCGTCGATATGATCAGTCGCGTCCCCGAGGTCCAAAAAACTGCCACAGAACAGACCAAAAAGACGAGAGGAGACGAGGCGTAATACATCTCTATAACAGCAGGCGGCGCCAATCTGTAATGTTGCCCAAGATATGAAAACCGGCAGCTGATTGGACGAACGCGTCACATGGGTTTGTTTTCCCTGGAAATTTAAAGCCTGACTGTCATGGTGGCCGTTCAGAAGACGATCTCATATTGTATTAAAATAGTTCACCGAAACGTGTTTCTGAAAACATTTTAAGTGAGAAATAGGCCATGCAGTTGCTGAATCTGTCTTCATTTCAGCTCAACAAAGGTCAGTTTAAAAGATTTTCGTGTGATTTTGAGAGACTCTAGTCACCTCATTCCGCTCGCCATTTCCGGGTGAGTCCCGACTGTCCTGCCGCCGACCGAACATGTGAGGTCGGCCAAAATGAACGCTAACAGCCCCTCAGACGGAAGACGGCACGGCACACACCGAACAGATTTGAGTCACTGACCTCGCCAGACTGTCCCACGGCCGATAATTGGCCTGGTGTGTCAGCGCCCTTAGAAGCATCAATAAACTCAATTAGCATAGATGAATTCTGCCTTATGTACCCCTGTGTTGCCTCCTTCAAGGCATAGATACACAAATCACTACCAAGCTTAGCTTTGAAGCCAAATTGATTGTCAGTGGTACCAATATAAGGACATAGACAATCAAGCAATATCCTTTCCAGTACTTAAAATATCACACTGGCTAGGGCTATTGGCTATAATTATCCAAACTCCCAACCTTACCAGCTTTGTCCTTGATAACAGGCACAAGAGTAATAGACAACATAGATTCAGGTAGCAGGCCATGGGTCATGAATCCATAAAAGCAAATGGCAAGCAGTACTGCCACCTTTGGGCTAGCAAACTTAAAGGAACACGCCGACTTATTGGGAATTTAGCTTATTCACCGTAACCCCCAGAGTAAGACAAGTCGATACATACCCTTCTCATCTCCATGCGTGCTGTAACGCTGTCTGACGGCTCCAGCATTAGCTTAGCCTAGCACAGATCCTGCAGGTAACTGGTTCCAACTAGCCTACTGCTCCGAATTGTGACAAAAGTGACAATATAACGCCAACATGTTCCTATTTACATGTTGTGATTTGTCACAGCATGTACAAAAAACAACGTAACATGAGACACATCCGTCTTCTATCCCTAAACAAACCAGGAACTATATTCTCAGACAGGCTTGCTGCGAGCATATCACTCCGCCCAAGTACTATATTCTTCCGCCTGAGAATATAGTTCCCGGTTTGTTTACGGTTAGAAGATGGCTGTGCCTCATGTTACGTTGTTTTGTGCCTCTACAGTGACTCTACAAATCACAACATGTAAATAGGAACATGTTGGCGTTATTTTGTCACTTATTCGGAGCAGTAGGATTACTGGAACCATTCACCTCCCTGTTCTGTTATGGGCTGATTCCGCTGGAGCCGTCAGACAGATTTACAGCACGCACGGAGATGAGAAGGGTATGTATCGACATGTCTTACTCTGGGGGTTACGGTGAATAAGCTAAATTCCCAATAAGTCGGCGTGTTCCTTTAAGGTGCTCTGCTGTGATGTGGTCTGACCCACTTTCTTTCTTATTAGAATCTGTGCTACTGCCTGGCAGACTTCACTGGAGGTGATTATCTCTGGATTACTGTTGACAATATTTGCCACTTTGTAGGGGTTACTTTTAACACAGTTAAATAAGGCAGAGTAGTGTTGCCTCCACAGCTCAGCTATATTATCAGCTCCAGACACCCCCTCTATGGCACACAGGAGCAATGTATTGGCCCTGCTCAGAGCTCTCACTTCCTTCCAGAAGCCAATTACATCCTTACCCAGAAGTTTCTCAGCCATTGAGTTTGCTCTCATAGCCTGTTCATGTTTACCAATGTAACCAATGGCATATTTGAGTCTAGTGCTGGTAAGCATTTTATACTCAAGGATAGGGCCATTTCTGGGTCTGCCTGCCTGTGCCCATGCCTTAAATGCTACCTTAGCTTCTGCATGATGTGCCTCAACATGCTTGTTCCAGCCAGGCTTAATGTTTGTTTTTACAGGTAGAATAAGGTATGGTCTGCTAACCTCATACATTGCACCCACAATACTGTCATACATGGCACATAGGGTTTCACAGTGGGAGATATCATTACAGTTCACATCTGAGCACATAATAGCATTTTTGGGTATACAAATATTACCGAGAAGAACCAAAGTTTTCATACAGTATGTCAAGAGATCGTCATCTGTGAGTTTTGCCCAATCCAATTTAGTCTTGCAGTTATCATTCACCCCCTGGGTAAACTCAGGAAGATTTTCCACATCAAGCTTCATAGCAAACGGCACATAGTCTGACATGGATGTCCCATATAGAATTTCTATAGATTGCAAGATCATATGGGCATCAGCACTGCTAATGCAGTGGTCAAGCCATGATGTTGTATGCCAGGCTTCACTTATATAAGAATAGCTATCTGCTGGTAGAAGCAGTTGGATGGGCAGTATGAGGTTATTATCCTCACAAAACTCTAACATATGTCTGGCAAATAGAGACTGGCTGTCTGCAAGGTCTGCGTTCATATCCTCAATAGCACAAACACTTGTGTAATGATTCTCATGAATAAAGGAATTTATATAGGCAAACCTATTTAAATATTTTTTTTCATTCTGTGAACATTTATAAGGTGTATATACATTGAGAATAATAAGTTCTTTATTTTTAAACTTCAATTGTACAGCAATGCACCAGTCATCTTCAGTCCTGATGACATTTATCACTGAGTCCAGTTTCTTGTGCCATAGGATAGCCACACCCCCTGATATCAATCCTCTCACTATACCAATAGTAAGTTAAGTTTCTTGCAGACATACAATAAAGAAAATCTTCAAGATATATACACAGTGCCTCTGCATGAAGATCTGGTGAGAAGTTTGTAGCAAAGACACTAATCTGTTTTGTTCACACCACTTTTATGTTACTTTATGCACTTGTGCCAATAACATGCTTTGGCCTCCTGCGTGCAGGTTTGTTAGTGTGCTGCTTTACCGGGGAAGACTGGCTCTCGGCCCTCTTTTGTCGGGCTTGCTTCACCACAAGGCTCCATTTAGGTGAGTTTGAAGAAGCAACAGTATCTTTAAAGTTTCCATTCGCAGTGGAAGCCTTCGCACTCGTCCCAGTGCTGCCTACCCCAGCTGCCTCCGTATACAATGCTGGAGCCGGGACATTGGTCGTGGAATATCCGAGATCAGGAGACCCAAAGGTGCTAGCATCCGCAGACAACTCCCTGCCGGAGAAATCCACAGAAGAGCCCCAACCAGTAGGCCTACACTGGCGCTGGAGATTCCAACTGCACTCGACATGTCCTGGTTATGATTCTTACCAACACACGGCACCAGACGACACTCCATTATAGTACTCTGCGATTGATAATGGAGGTGACAGTCTGCAGATCCTCACCGATATCAGCCTGGAGTTTTACTGTGTGCCTCAGCGTGCAAATCTCACTGTGCAGACGCTTCATCTTGCAGAGTAAATTGGAAACATCCATGTTGTTAAACGTCACAGGCGGCAACTCATCCAGGTAGTGGGAAACAAACCGTGGGACGTTTTCCCCGCACTCGTTTAATACTTTAAGGCAGCTCTTGATGTTGTTTACATCCTTATGGTTACCTTTAAATGTCACATTACATTGCTTCGTGTTTGGACATAGTTCAAATAGCACTTTCTTTGAAGACTCAATCCACCCAGATTCAAAGTTGTTTGACGCTAGAAGGACTAGTTCGTCCTGATTCAAAGTCGTTATTTTAACTGTGAGGAAGTTAAGAAACTAATACTACTCTACAATAGTTTTCCCATCAACAGTCTCATAGATTAAGGGTTTTGCTCGAGGCTGGCTAACGCCAGGAACAGCAGCAGGAGCAGCTGACCCTCTGCTGTTACGTTCTGCTATATTAGTTTAGTTTAGTAAATTAGTAATTCAACATCATCTACACAATATTAACTACATCGCAGCAGGTTGATTAAGACGCCATGTACCTGCACTGCCTTTTTCCGGTGATTTGTTGCTAAGTTTGTTTCAGTCATTGCTGTGGCTGTTTGTGCTTTGTTATTCACAGAAATAACTTGTCAATCAAACAGCGTGGTCGGTACTGTAACATCTTTCACCTTGGATTTTCTCTGGGTGGCTGTCCTACTGTCCAGTTTGTCTACTGTTTGTTTTTCAGGTGAACTTTGCTACATGAGATTTTCTTTAAATTTATTTATAAGGACAACGCACATTAATCAACATTCCTGTAAATGTGCCAGTGTCAGCTGGCAAATTTTTTACTTTGGTTGTTTTGAGACCACAGTGCACCATGAAACAGCAAGACATTAATACAAGTTAAAATGGTAAAACGACTAAATAAGTATTCTCAAGACAGTGGAGAGGCCATGCAGTTATATGAAGCAACAAAACACTGCCAAGCAATACTCATTATAGCTGTTTTTGACACATGCAAACACGCAGAGCAGCAATGAGCAATGAGACAAATAAAATACACATCACACAATAAACAATAATGATGGAGATCTAGATAATATGTAAAAGGACACAGTAAAATTAGTAAAATGGTGATATGAAATGACACATACTCTAAGCTAAACAACTTGTATTAAATGCTGACAGAGAGCAGCAAATAAGACAAAAAAGTTTCACATTAGTACTGAAATTCCTGGAAATGCATCTTTTAGATTCAGTGTTTTTCTCAAAAAGCAATGACATGCCGGTTGAGGGACTACATTTAACCCCTGCTGTTGATTCCTACGATTTATAAAAAAAATGTTTCCTTCATGCCGTTGTGCATATGGAGCAAAGGGTCAAGCAGAAGTTGTTCTTGGCAGGATATTATTTTCGAGGGAGAGCGCTCTCCTGTAGTTGGAGGATAAATCCAGGTAAACCGTTGGTATGCCACGCGATATATCTCTATGACGTAGCAGTGCCAGAGGGCACACATTCAGATTCTAGTTCACGACAACACCTGAGACTCCCAGTGTTGTCATGTAGTTTGGTCTGATAGGATGATTTTCTTATTTCATATGTGAGTGTTTAGTGATTCTGTCCCTTCATAATGACGAATGTTTTGTTGCTGAGGTGATAAATGTTTTGTGGACCACCCCTCAGCTGGTGTCAGGCTTGCTCTTCAGCTGATTTATGCACTGAAGGTGCCCTGAGGGGAGTCTGTACAGAGCAAAATCAAAAACGAAAATAAGCAGTAAAAATATATATGTTTATTTAGTCAACTGAAACTAAATAAAAAGAAAAATGAAAACTACCCTGAAACTTAACAAATAAAAACAAAATAAAAATGAATGCCAATCATTCCAGTTTTAGTTTTTTACAGAAATTGAATGGACTTGACATTGACATTCCAGGATATGGCGCTTGCTGCAATTGCCTCACATTGGACATTAAAGTAGCGCAAAGATTAAACTTCAAGCATCATGGCCATTCCCATACAGTTCACAACATGTATTTTTTGAGACATTATACCTGGCCCTAACAAAAACAAACAAAAAACTACTGTAAAACCAAAACTAAGTATATAAAAACTAAAAATAAATAATTCTGAAAAACTGAAACTAAACTTAAACTAGCAAGCACATTCTGAAATTTCAAAACCATAATAATTGTGTGTGTGTGTGTGTGTGTGTGTGTGTGTGTGTGTGTGTATGTATGTGTGTGTGTGTGTGTGTGTGTGTGTGTGTGTGTGCGCGTGTGTGTGTTTGTGTGTATACATGGTATGGTATGGTCTGAGTCTAAATCAAAAGTAAAAACCCTTAGAAAATGATCTTCATAAAGAAAAGGATGAGGATTAGTGACACTAAGGACTTCAACAAGACTTCATTGGAGGCTCTCCTGTCAAACTCCTTTCCAAATGGACCATCTCAGATACACACATCAGGTCAATGTTGAATGATGTCACAAGCCGGAAATATCTGTGTTAATACAAAGTCATGCTCTTTGTTATGAATACAACTGGACTATTAGACAAGAGCGACATCTTGTGGTCAGACCTACATGAAGAAGTGGAATGAATCAATGGTACAATTTCACTCTTTCCTGCTGATGCTTCTGTTGGGAACCCTTAGGGCTACTGCACACTGGCTGCGTGGCGTCAGCATGGCGTTTCTGTTGTGTGTCAGTTGCGTGGCGTTTTCTATGTCTTTGCACACCAGAAATGTATCTAACACAGCGCTGCTGCTAGCCTTGTCTGTACACATGTATGTTTCCCATAAACATAGACATAAAAAAACACTGATTTGATTATATTTCGACAGTATTGAGGGCAAAATAGGATACAGAATATTTCGTTCTGTACTTACAGGTGCAATATTTGAAAATCGGTAATTATTTATTATTACTTAAATTACATTTATATCTGCATTTATGTCAACCCCTAGAGACTTTCCAACATAAAAATGTAATTTCTTAAATGTATTCATGTCAAAATGACATATAAACATCTTTTCGTATTCTATTTTGCCTGGAAATGCTTCCAACATGCTTGCGTGTCGCGTGAAAAATAGGCGTCTGTCCTATTTCTAGCATGCATGCATTTTCTGAGACGTGCATGTCACGCAGGCAGTGTGCAAGCTCTAACCTGTTAAACATGAGAGCCGAAATAAAAACGGACACGCTATGCAGCTGACACGCTCACGCCACGCAGCCAGTGTGCCTTAGGGAGCTACCCTCCACCCGGGCGAGCATGCAATCAGATAGCCGAGTATTCAACCTGCTAATGAGTTTTACTGCACATTTAGCATGTTACGAGATAAATGGTGTATCTGAAAATGTAAGCATTGCTTGTGATTTTACAAAGAATGTAAAAGCTGGCTACATTTGTTACAAAGGTTCAGTTCACCCAATGCAGAAAAACACTTTTTGAACTTACAATTAATGTAAGCCATGCAAATCATAGTTTGAATTGATAACGTTTCTAGATATCTACCTCTGAGATTAAATACATACAATGGAGGTGAGTGGAATTACATTTGTGGTGCTCACAGCAATGAAGTGTAATGTCTGAGTCACCTAATCCACAAAGTTTACTGTTTTCATTGTATTTTCTAAAATAAACCAAAGATAGTTTGGTCATTTCAGATTAGTGGAAGGTGACTATTCATTTGTCATCGTGTGACACCCACAAAATAAGTTTTGTGGAGATTATTACTTTTTGTTTAATTTCCTTCTATTGCAATAGTATTTTATTTGATTCTGATTTATATAATTGATTACTAATGAGAAATTACGGAAGAAGCACCCAATTTCATGTATTTCCTAAAATGGACACAGGGTAGCAGTAAGCACGAGCACCATCACACTGGGACATATAGTGATACGCACAGCAAGATAAGCTCATAATCCGAGTGAATGGAGAATGAGCAGCTGTTGTCCTGCGTCACTGATTTCTCTGTAATATTTCCAATACTTCCAGGTTAGTTGCACACCTTTGATGTGACTACACATGTTTATAAGCTTATATGAATCCCCAGTGATGTGTGCTCTGTGAACTAAAAGTATGTCAAATGTATAAACAGTTAAGATTGACAGTACGCAGTTGAGAAAATGGCGGCCGACTCCCGCAGATTGTTTAGGTTATTTGTTCTTTATGGCTCCGGGGCATTTGTGGGTTATTTTAGTGTGTGTGGAAAACAACTATGTGGTGTACTACAATGTTAGAAGTGTAAAACGTGAATGTACAGCATAAGACCAGTTACGGCTGCGGCCTGGCCGTGCGAGGCGGTGGCAACGGCCTGGTTTAAGGAGCAGGCGACCGCTTTAGGCCTGCGTTTTAGAGCGCGTAGTATAATTTACATCAATACAGATTCAGTTCATAGAGTTGAGCGCAAGTTATGAGGCATATATATATATATATATATATATATATATATATATATATATATATATATATATATATATATATATATAATAAATTGAAGTTTGTGTTCTTATAGTGTAAATGTAATACAGTTTAACTGCAAATGAGAATTCTGTTGTATAAAGTGGATACTTATAAAATGTACAGTTATTAAAAAAACACTCTTTTGGGTAAGAGAACAAAGATGACAGATGTCTTTAGAAAGAAGTGCAGATATGATTGATGATAGACCAAAAATGTGATTTAAAGGGAAAATGGTTGTTTTTGGTTTCATACAGATGTTAATAGGTTAATGTTTGGAAATATGTGAGGACCCATTTATGTGAACACAGACCTTTGAAGAATACATGGCTTCATGTTATCCAAATGTGGATATAACCTGTGCTTCAATGCAAAGCAGACAAAAATAACAGAAAATAATTCATGATTGCAGATCCAAAGTTAAAGTGAAGTTGAAAATAAATATAATCCGAGTGAATGGAGAATGAGCAGCTGTTGTACTGCGTCCCTGATTTCTCTGTAATATTTCCAATACTTCCAGAGCACTCCTATCAGAGGGTTATCTATATATCTGCCAGCGGAGACCTAGTCGGGACCCGCTACAATCGCATGCACCATTTAAAAGAATCTGGTAAAAAAAGAAGGTAAAAACAAACAAGGAACTACAAAATTGCTTTTAGGGCTATCTTTTATCTAGATTATTCTGACGACAACATCGGAACCCGCACACAGCAGGAACCTTTGAACAAATGCTGCAAAACTCGGATTTGTTTATTGGTGACACCTGTTTTGATTGGCTACCGTTAGTATCTAGCTACAGACAACTTACTGGCTAACTTTACGTTAATCAAAGTATATTACTGGCTAACGCCTTGTACAGTTCAAAGGTAGGTACACCATTACCTGGAATAAACATGTTATTGTTGGTTGGAATCTTACTCTATAATTAGGGGTCCAAGCCCGAGGCTGGAAGAATCGGCGGTAGCAAAGCTACGCCGTTCGCACAGCAGGGCTGTGGAACCCTATTGCTTTCCTAAGGTTTCTTATTATTATTCTTCCGCCGATAAAACACATTCTACAGCCTAAACCATACATGGTGGGGGGGTGCCGTTTTCAGGACTGGTCCAGATCACTGCAGGGACCTCGGACAAAAAAATTCAGCCACTTCCACCACTAGGTGGCGCTATAGCAGAAAATCAAAATCCATACATCTACGCGTTCACTGGATCCAACTGAATCACGTCATATAGGCCACGCCCATTTCCGTCTAGACTTTTATGCATGAAAAATCGCGATTTATCGTAAACCTGCTTTTTCGTACTCCGCCTAGACCGTGCGACCAATCTGCATGAAACTTGGTAGGTAGCCTCTCCAGACTGACCTGACAAAAACATATCAAAAGATTTTTTGTCGGATGAAAATTTCGTGAATTCATCAACCAAATTTGTGTAGCTAGCTACGAAGACACAAACATTGCCATATCTCGGCCAAAATAAATGGTATCATTGCAAATCTTTAGAATCTTGTTTGGCATGACCCTCTAAGGCTCCCCAACCAGTTTCATAAAAATTGGCCACTAGGGGGCGCTACAAGTACAAAAAGTTTATATCTCATGAACGGCTCATCCGATTTTTACGAAATTTTGCGTAGCACCTTCCCCACGCGCGCTTAGCGCCCTTCAGTGGGGTACTGATTCGTCAAAGTGGGAGTGGCCTATGGGATCCAGGTTTGGATTCACCACTTACACTAATGTGAGCAACTTAAAATTTACAGCGTAGATGGAAAATGGGTCATGGACTTACATACCAAAAATTACACACATGCACCACTAGGTGGCGCTATAATGACATAAAGCGTGTTTTTGCCTAGAACTCCCACAGTCTACATTGCAGATTATAAAACCTTATATCCACGTGTTCCTTGAATCCATCTGAGTCTGATGACATAGGCCTCGCCCATCTGCGCAAAGAAGTTTTTTCGCAATATCGCGCAATGTGCAAAACCAACATTTTGTACTCGTCCTAGGCCGTACGAGATATTGGTACAAAACTTGGCAGGTAGCATCTCCATATAGACCTGACCTAAACTTATCAAAAGAATTTTGCTACGTTTCACCATTCGCAATTTACAACCAAACTAATTTTCGTAGCTAGCCACAAAACACGAATGTTAGCATATCTCGGCCAAATTAATAGGTATCGGAGCAAACCTTGGGATTATTGTTCGACATCCCACTCCGAGCCTCCCTACCAAATTTGGTAAAAATCGGCCGTTAGGGGGCGCTATAATGAACGTAGAAGCCTTTTGGCAAATAAGTCAATGCATTTAAATGGGAATAATTTGCAATGCAATATCTCTGCTGCAGTAAATGCTATCATCACAAAACTTGAGATTATTGTTGGACATACCACTCTGCGACTCTCCACCAGATTTGGTGATGATCGCCCATTAGGGGGCGCTGTAATTGAGATAGAAGTGTTTTGGCCTTTTACGCGATGAAGAGGAAATTTGCAATTGCATTTCACTACAGACTTTGGAGCTCGCACTTGGTCAAATTTCCTGACTTTTGCCTCGCCGCCATCGTGCTTTGGGTTCTCCTTTCGCGGGCTCCGCTTCCGTGGGCTCTTAGCGTCGTCAGGGGCGACTGGCGCCAGGGGGGACTGGCGCCAGGGAGGCTTGGACCCCGTTCATAACTGCTTGCAGTTCTAGTTTTTTTTTTATATTGATTAGCCACATCGTGATATATGGGAAACCTACTTTGTCTAACTCCTCCTGGGCCGTGAGTCCAATCGGCACGAAAACTTGGATATAGACTCGGTGGACCCTCGTGACTAAAAGTTATCAAAAGAATTTTGATAGCTAACGCAATGCGCAAGTTATGGAGGACCAATTTACTGTAGGTGGCTGTTGAAACAGGAACGGCTGTATCTTGGCAAGTTATTCCGATTTACATAAAACTTAGAATGTGTGGTCTACATGTGATATTGAGCTGCCCCCTATACTCTAGCCACACCCATGTACACAGACCACGCCCCCTTTCATAACTTGTTAACTGTTTAAGGTAAAGTCTTGTGAGAAGTATCATTGAACTCAGCAAAGAGATCCTTTTTAATTGGTGATGGTTTGCCCTGCCCCATATGCTTAAGTCATGCCCCCTTTAATAACTAATGACCCGTGTCTTGTACACTGTTGTGTGAGGTATCAGTGAATTCAGCAGAGAGTTCCCTTTTCATTGGTGATGATTTGCAGTGTCTGAGTGCTGCGCAAATGCACGGCCGCAAGGAGCGCCGTCCGCCAGTACCCCTGACTGCAAGAATGCGAGGGCCCATTCATCGCTGCTTGCAGCTTTAACTAGGGCCCGAGCGCCGACAGCGGCGAAGGCCCTATTGAAACTGAAGGAATTATGATTCTTTTTTTCTCTGCAAATGAATTGGCTTTTGTAGTGGAAGTTTCCTTTGCAGCAGGGGTAAAGGTTTTCAAAGTTTTGTAAATTGAAACAAATAAAACAGTCTGAGACTAAAACCAAATTGGGTTTTTGTATTTTATTAAAAAAAATATATATTTGCAAATATAAGGCCAAAATACTTTCACAAAAGGCGTTTTTAGTTTTAGGGTGACCTTGTACCTTTATCGGTTCAGGCTAACAGTGCTCACATTATGTTCCAGACTGGATGTCTCACAAAGTTAGAATCAAAATCTGCATGTGGGAAATGAGATAAACTCTTTCAGCATTTGTGAGAGAATTAAAGTACAAATAAAACTGAAAAATATAAGGAATTAGGCTTAAATGTAATTTTTCCCATTACATTCCACCCTTTTGATTACAACCTAATCACAATACACAAATTACTTTAATGATTATATATATATTTTTGCGAATAGCGTCTTCCATGTTCTTCCATTGTCAGAGGTTCGTCCACTAGCACTTGACAAATCGTTGGAAACAATCTTTACCATTGTTTCGGGTAGTGTGTGTGTGTGTGTCGTTCCCTTCTTGGCTGTTCTGAGCCTCTGTAAAAAGGAGCATTTAAACACACTGCTTTTCAAAGTTTGATCTATGTCATTATTGATTCAAAAATATTGCTACATTGGGGTTAGTCAATTAAACAAGGTTCATACAGATAGTTATAGTGGACAAAGTAAGTACTCATTCCAAACTGTAAAGATTTTCTGTTACCACCAATATTCCATTAATTAGATTTACTTCAAAATCTAATTAGATTTGTCCCCCGAAAATCTATAAATCAAAGTCACACCCGTGTCCTGTGGATCGATCTTTTGGTGCCGAAAATATTGCTAGAACGATCACAATTATGTATTTGCACAAACATAAAAGACTACCCAAAATTAATACAAACAACCCCAAAGTGGTTATCCTATTTTAGTGTCAGTATTTGTTTCTGGAATGTTTTACTACAGCCAATTCAAATTACTCTTAATTCAATTTAAATTAGAGTTTGATCTTACCCTGCTGCTTGAAATTGCTTCCAATCAGTGTTGGGTCAGTAGAGCCCTCCGTGGTTTCTGATCCTCTCTCTCTGAATGCTTTTTGGGCGAGGTAGAGGCGAAGATCATTTGATCTCGGGTCGCGAGTCCTCAGTCAACCACGGAGTCTCTTTTATCTGTGCCCCGCACATGATCCCCGCTTCTGACACCAGGTTTGTAGTGGAAGTTTCCTTTGCAGCAGGGGTAAAGGTTTTCAAAGTTTTGTAAATTGAAACAAATAAAACAGTCTGAGACTAAAACCAAATTGGGTTTTTGTATTTTATTAAAAAAAATATATATTTGCAAATATAAGGCCAAAATACTTTCACAAAAGGCGTTTTTAGTTTTAGGGTGACCTTGTACCTTTATCGGTTCAGGCTAACAGTGCTCACATTATGTTCCAGACTGGATGTCTCACAAAGTTAGAATCAAAATCTGCATGTGGGAAATGAGATAAACTCTTTCAGCATTTGTGAGAGAATTAAAGTACAAATAAAACTGAAAAATATAAGGAATTAGGCTTAAATGTAATTTTTCCCATTACATTCCACCCTTTTGATTACAACCTAATCACAATACACAAATTACTTTAATGATTATATATATATTTTTGCGAATAGCGTCTTCCATGTTCTTCCATTGTCAGAGGTTCGTCCACTAGCACTTGACAAATCGTTGGAAACAATCTTTACCATTGTTTCGTGTGTGTGTGTGTGTGTGTGTAGTCCCCTTCTTGGCTGTTCTGAGCCTCTGTAAAAAGGAGCATTTAAACACACTGCTTTTCAAAGTTTGATCTATGTCATTATTGATTCAAAAATATTGCTACATTGGGGTTAGTCAATTAAACAAGGTTCATACAGATAGTTATAGTGGACAAAGTAAGTACTCATTCCAAACTGTAAAGATTTTCTGTTACCACCAATATTCCATTAATTAGATTTACTTCAAAATCTAATTAGATTTGTCCCCCGAAAATCTATAAATCAAAGTCACACCCGTGTCCTGTGGATCGATCTTTTGGTGCCGAAAATATTGCTAGAACGATCACAATTATGTATTTGCACAAACATAAAAGACTACCCAAAATTAATACAAACAACCCCAAAGTGGTTATCCTATTTTAGTGTCAGTATTTGTTTCTGGAATGTTTTACTACAGCCAATTCAAATTACTCTTAATTCAATTTAAATTAGAGTTTGATCTTACCCTGCTGCTTGAAATTGCTTCCAATCAGTGTTGGGTCAGTAGAGCCCTCCGTGGTTTCTGATCCTCTCTCTCTGAATGCTTTTTGGGCGAGGTAGAGGCGAAGATCATTTGATCTCGGGTCGCGAGTCCTCAGTCAACCACGGAGTCTCTTTTATCTGTGCCCCGCACATGATCCCCGCTTCTGACACCAGGTTTGTAGTGGAAGTTTCCTTTGCAGCAGGGGTAAAGGTTTTCAAAGTTTAGTTAATTGAAACAAATAAGACAGTCTGAGACTAAAACCAAGTTGGGTTTTTGTATTTTATTAAAAAAATATATATTTGCAAATATAGGAGCAACATGATTTCACAAAAGGCCGCAGCCCAGTGTGGAGTCAGTTTCTCCAATGAGTGAACAGAACACCAGGCTTATATGCATCTTCAGAGTGACAGCACACACACACTTGGATTATTATGACACTACAGTTTTTACAGGCAATCTGATACACATGAAGACAATCAAGAAATACAAGAGACATCTCGGAGCCATCTCACCTCCTCCTCCCTCTACGACTTTCACCCCCCCCCAGTTACATCTTAACTGGCATGAGAAAACTAGAAATAGTTTTAGGGTGACCTTGTACCTTTATCGGTTCAGGCTAACAGTGCTCACATTATGTTCCTGACTGGATGTCTCACAAAGTTAGAATCAAAATCTGCATGTGGGAAATGAGATAAACTCTTTCAGCATTTGTGAGAGAATTAAAGTACAAATAAACATAAAAATATAAGGAATTAGGCTTAAATGTAATTTTTCCCATTACACTTTTTGAGGGGCTTAACATATCCAAAACTCACCAAAATTGGCGGACGCATCAAGTCTGGTGAAAATTTACGTATTTTAAAGGGTTTTGGGAATAGACGCACAAAAATGGCTCGCCAGTGCCCTCTACAAAGTTAAAAAAATGTAGCCCCTGCAGTGCATTTAACGTAGATTCACGAAATTTGGTAAACATATGTATCATGTCAAGACGTACAAAAAAGCTAATTGGAGCCATACCTTAAACCCAACATGAAGTCTGCCATTTTGAATTGAAAGTTTGAAATTAGTGTGATGTTGGCCATTTACACATGTCGTACTTTAACGAACTCCTCCTAGAGATTTCATCTGATCAACTTCAAATTTGGTCTGTGCCATGTTGAGACGTTAAAGATGAAAATTTGTTAGAAGAAAAACATTTCGTCATAGGGCGTGGCCGTGGTGGGGCAGCCATTTTGTGCATTTCGCCATCAAAACAGGAAGTGGGTGTAACTTGAGTGTACATTGTCCAATTAGCTTATTAGCAATTAGCAATAAGATTCCTAAGACTCCAACCCTGAGGACATTTACTGGACAAAACTGACTCAGTCATAGCGTCCCCTGGTGGCAACAGCAAGTAGGCCTAAAAGGTGCTATACTTTAACAAACTCCTCCTAAAGATTTCATCCGATGGACTTCAAATTTGGTCTGGTTTGTACATTGTCATATCTGCTTGAAATTTCCCACAATCAACAAGAGTCCAAGCCTGAGGACATATACAGGCCAAAATTGACTTTTGGTCATAGCGCCCTCCGCTGGCAACAGGAAATCAGCCTTATATGACAAACATCATCGAAATGACATGAAACGTATGTGTGGTCTACATGTGATACTGAGCCGCCCCCTATACTTTAACCACGCCCACTCAATCAGGCCACGCCCCCTTTCATAACTAAAATTTGAACTGTTTAAGGTAGCGTCTTGGGTGAGTTGTCATTGAACTCAGCAGAGTTCCTTCTTCATTGGTGATGGTTTGGCCTGCCCCCCTATGCTTAAGCCACACCCCTTTCATAATCAAAGTGACCTTTGTCTTATTCTAACCCCCATTTTCCTCAGAGATGTGGTGGAGTAGAAGAGCATGAAAAGGCCATAACACAATGACTAGTGTTATTATGCTCTAAGATGTTAATTTGGCTCCATCTAGTTACCAAAAGTGTATTCTTCAGCATATGATTCAGGTGAGCTAAATAATGCTAGACATTTTCTCCTAACAAGGACACCAATAAAGCCACAATGTTAATAATAAATAAACCATATCTAATTAAAATAAAGACAAAAGGAAGCGATTAGATTTGAATTCAACATTTATTAAATTGAACACACACAAATTGAACATATTTGATTAGTCACACTACAATGAAAGGGTAACCTTTATATTGAGAGGTTGTAGAGGACGCTGGCGTGGCTTGTTCGCCGCTTCTCTAACTGAAAATCCTCTATAGTGCAACAGTTGTTGTTACAGTACAGTCTACAATATGCTTATCGACCAGTATTACGTCCTGTAAGTTATACTAGTGTCGTTGCTCACTAGTAAATATTTTTGATTTGATTTAGTGTTCTGTATGGATTCTGCCGACTCCAGCGGTTTTCTCCTTTTCTCCTCTTCTCACATCATCTCATCCCTCTGGTCTGGCGTGCAAACTGTCGCATCTCGAACACAGGGCGCTGCCACTCCTAGGACTAGTAACACTGGAGATCGCTTCCTGCTTCTTACAGTGCAGACGCTCTATTGCTTGCTCCTGCTTCTGCTTGCATATTTTTGCTGATAATCTTGCTTTTCCTCTGAGAGAAACTATGAGCAGCGGCTCTTGGATACTTATTAATCACTGGACTATACATTTTGTGTAGACATAGTAGGCTATTGTCATATTTGAACATTTTTCTGCGTGAGCGTGGCCTACCAATAGCTCAAGCCTGTCCTAAAGTGAGTGTAGCTAAAGCTAATTAGCAGCAAGATGCCACCCTTCTCCATAGAGGACTACTACAAACTCCTTCAGAAGATTGCAGTTCTGGAAACCAAAATTTACCGGTTAGAAGTAAACGTGGAAGTGAACAGATCATGTGGAAATGACACCACTTTACCAGTGACCAAAAACAATGGACAAAAGCATGCTAACATATGGCTAACTAGCACCAGCAAGACCACAAAGAAACAAGAGGGCTGTGGAACAGATAATAAATCAACAAGTGGCAGTCGTCCCTGGAACTCTTTTGGTGCAAAACCTAAGAGTAAATCATTTTCCTGGTAAATGGGAGGACGACTAACGGGCGGAGCACAGCGCCCTGAGATTTGTGATACGACCGGCTGGCCTGCATTACCACCCAGGCAGAGCGCCTCTTCAACCCCTGTACTTAGCAGGACACAGTCGTGGACAGCTGCAAAAGGGAAAATCAGCAACAAAATGCCTCCCCAACAATTGAGTGTGCAGGTGAAGAACAGATTTGCTCCACTGCTGCAGGACCCTGGACATGACCTGGATTACGTCTCATCGTCACACAGCAGGGTAAGGACTGAGAGCAATTCTAAAAGTAAAAAGCTACAGGGAAAGCTAATGACTGGGCCCCAAATTCTGATTGTGAGTGACTCTGCTGTGAAAGATATAAAAAGCAGTAAAAACACCAAAATACTCTGTTTTCCCAAAGATATGGTGTCTGACTTGGCCCAAAGAATCCAGGATATCATAGCAGCACACCCAACTGTGAAGAACATTATACTGCATATAGGGTCAAATTATGTTGTAAAGCAAGAGTCTGAAGTGCTGAATCGTGACTTTATGAATCTGCTGAACACAGTCAGCTCCCTAAATGCAAAGGTGTTTATCAGTGGCCCTATACCACCAGTCAGAGGAGGAGCTGAGAGATTCGGCAGACTGTTGGCACTGAACAAATGGCTTTCAATTGCATGTACCAACAACCATTCTCTGCAGTTCATTGACAATTTTAACATTTTCTGCAGACATCTTTTTAAAGCAGATGGACTATTCCTTAACAAGCCAGGAGTAAAGCTGTTCACCTCTAGCCTACTTTACTTTCTGTGCCACACATCTGCTCCCTTGGCCAAGGACACGAGACAAGATGAACCAAAACAAGAGGAAGACACAACAAAGTGCGGCAGTGAGCCACCACAGCCCCCACCTGAGCAAAGATTTGACCATGGGAGACCAAAGAGCAGAGATGAGAAATCTCAACACCCCTTCTCTCCCGTCCAACAATCCTCAAACCCCTTGGACAACCACGACAGCTTTGAGGACCTCTTTAAGGATACGTCGCTCTCCCCTCTTTCCCCCATCCCCATGTTGGAGTTCACTGACCAGATGAAGCAGCTGGTAAATGCTGGAACCAAGTATGCCCCCCTTCCTTCTCCCATCGTAAAACGCCAGGCACCTCTGCCCCCTCAAGGACGGCAGTTAACTCCTTCTCCCCAAACTGATAAGGATACTTGTGTGCAAAAGGCAACAAGCATTAACTGATATGGGCCGGGTCCAGGCTGCATGCCTAGTAGCACTCATGACTCTTTCCACAACATGGCATCATGACTTTGCGTAAATATATACGCCACTTTCATAAAGCCAAATGGCGTGTTATTTTACGCCATTTTCAGCTATCCACGTGTATGATACACGCTGGAAACAGCTGATGTAAACAGACCCTCCACGTGACCTCGCCACGTTGCGCGTTATCGCGAGAACGCGACGTACTATCGCGAGAACGTCACACGCCTGGCAAGAAAAAAAAAATGGTTGACTTTAGGAAAAGAACACAGGGAAAGGCTTTAGTAACAAAACAGTGACAAAAACACAGAAAATAACGACTAAAACACGATTAAGACAACAACAAATGGTTGAGTTTAGGAAAGAAACATTGGGTAAGGCTTATTAAAAACCAAAAATAAAAAAATAAAAAAGGGAAAAAAACGGCCGAAAAATCAGCACACACGAGGCGCGAACCCGGCTCTCCCAGGTGAAAGTCCTGTGTTTTACCCATCCGCCACCCCAACCTACCTCCTTTATACCACTCGCTACGCCGGAAATGGACTCGCAATATAGGCCAATGGCGGCCGATTTGCGTTGATATACACGCAAAAATGCGATTATGCATCTTCATAACACGCAAAAACGGAATACAAATTCATGAGATCAGTCTGCTTTCCAAGACAAGCCTGGGCCCTGCGTATTAGATTCTTCCACTATTTATGTTGTGATAGGTACAGCCCAGTCTCATGCCAGGTCGTTATATAGTCACGTTATTGTAATCTATTAAGTCGTGGACAGGTTACGTAAGTGCCGTTTTTTTCGTGTGGCGATTACGAAATTGAAAGCAATGCATTTTAATGGGAAGCATATTTCGTGATTCCATAACGAAATATAAAACACAGGACTTTCACGCCGGAGATCGGGGATCGCGCCCCGCGTGTGGCAGTACCTTTGTCCCGCGTGTGACGGTTCCTTACCCCGTTCTTTTTTTTTCCTAACCCCAACCGTCTCGTTATTGTGGCGTGCTCATTTCCGTTCCGCGGGGGGGGCCGACAGTGGGCCGGCGGCCGCGTTGCGGTTTTTTTGCCCGCGCGGTGGTACGGCATTTCCCGATCGCGAAGTGGCGGCCCGTGCCGTTGTTTTGGCAGGTGTGTGGCGCCTCATTTCCCCGTAGTCGCTTCCCCCAGAGCAGGTTCGAAAAGCGTGACCTGTACACGTTCAAAAGTCGTTGCATATACACGAAAAAAACGTAAAAATCGTAACCTGTACACGAAATTATGAATCAAAATAACGTGACTATTACACGACCTGGCGTGAGACCGGGTTGGATAGGTAATAGAAAAAGAATGGCGAATAAGCACGTGACTGCAAACTTTGCAAATTTAGCATCTATTCCTCGTCAGCCACAGTATGTCCCAAAAAATGAAAACGCACTAACACTAGCCCTACTAAACGTTAGGTCTTTGGCGGGAAAGTCATTTTTAATCAATGATTTTATTATCAAGCACAATCTTGATTTTATGTTTTTAACTGAAACCTGGTTGGACCATAATAACAGTGCTGCTGTTCTCATTGAGCCCCCCCGAACTTTAGTTTTATGAGTGAGAATAGAGTGAATAAGAAAGGAGGTGGAGTCGCCATTTTGTTTAATGACTCATTCCAATGTAAGTAAGTAAGTAAGTAAGTAAATTTTATTTATATAGCACATTTACACATAGCGGAGCTATCCAAAGTGCTGAACAGGGTAAAAGCAAAAACAAATAAACAGTAAAACAGCCAACAAGACAAAAGACAGCATCAGAAAACAATTTAAAATGCCAAGGTATACAGATATGTTTTCAATTTAGATTTAAAAATTGAAATTGTAGGTGCAAGACGGATGTTGAGGGGCAATTTGTTCCAAAGGCGTGGGGCGGCAACAGCAAAGGCTCTATCTCCCTTAGATTTAAGACGGGAGCGAGTGATCGATAAAAGAGCCTGATCAGAAGATCTTAAAGATCTAGTGTATGCCAAGGGTGTAAGAAAATCAGAAATATATGAGGGAGCTTGATCATTAAGAGCTTTAAAAACAAACAGCAGAATTTTAAACTGAATTCTAAAATGGATCGGGAGCCAATGAAGCGAAGCTAAAATTGGGGTTACATGATCATATTTCTTAGTCCCAGTCAGCAGTCTTGCAGCTGCATTTTGCACCATTTGAAGACGAGCAAGCGATGATTGAGGAAGACCAAAATACAAGGAATTGCAGTAGTCTAAGCGTGATGTAATAAAAGCATGAATTACTTTCTCCAAATCATGGAATGACAGAAATGATTTTAGTTTGGAAATTGACCGCAACTGATAAAAACCATTCTTTACAACCAAATTAATTTGTTTAGTTAGACATAACTCAGAGTCAAGTATGACACCAAGATTCCTGACCTGAGAAGAAACTGAGGGGAAATGGTTAACCAGCTCAATGATAAGACTATTTCTCGGTTTTGGTGGGCCAAAGACAATAATTTCATTAAGTTGGAGAAAATGAATTGATAACCATTCCTTAATGTCACGGATGCAGTCAATCAGAGTCTGAATAGACTCGCCGGTTTTCAGAGGCAGATACAGCTGTGAATCGTCAGCGTAAAAATGGAATAAAATATTATGTTTTCTAATAATATCCCCAAGCGGACGCATATATAAGTTAAAAAGAAGTGGACCCAAAATGGAGCCCTGAGGTACTCCACTAAGAATCGGGGTAGAAGATGAAGAAAACTTGCCTATCTCCACAGAAAAAGACCTGTCTTTAAGATAAGAACTGAACCATTTTAAGGCTATACCCTTAATACCGAATGAGTGCTCTAAGCGCCTAGTCAGAATATTATGATCAACAGTATCAAAGGCAGCTGTAAGATCAAGTAAGATAAGAACAGCATTTTTGCCAGCATCAACTGCAATTAAAATGTCATTGAGCACTTTTAGAAGGGCAGACTCTGTGCTATGATGAGCTGTAAAACCGGATTGAAGAGGTTCTAATAACTTTGCTGTCTTTAAAAACAAGTTCAATTGAGACAACACAACTTTTTCTAAAAGTTTAGATATAAATGACAACTTAGAGACAGGCCGAAAATTATTAAAGCAACCCTCATCCAGACCATGCTTCTTAAGCAGAGGCTGAACAACCGCATGCTTGAAACTATTGGGAACTATCCCAGTGTTCAAAGAAGAATTAATCAGCACTTGGACACTGGGCCCAAGTACAGGAAATGCTGCTTTTAAAATCTCTGATGGAATTACATCAAGTGGAGTAGTAGTAATCTTCATCTTGTTAACCAGGCCGTTTAGTTCTGTTAGAGCGACATGCTGAAATTTATAAAAAGAAAAAGGACTAGCCAACGAGTGCAAAAACTGATCTGAAAGGTGTAAGGTGAAAGATGAACGAATAAATGTCACCTTGTCAGCAAAAAACTTTAACAATTTCTCACAAAGCTCTGCCGAGGATTCCCCATGAAATTGGCAACTTGGATTTATTACTGAATTAATCGTTGAAAATAAAATCTTAGGTCTGTGCAAGTGTTTCGAAATTAATTCAGAAAAATATTTTGATCTAGCTAACTTAGCAGCATTCTGAAACATAATCAGACACTCTTTAAAGATCTCAAAAGACACAGTTAACCGATCGCGCTTCCATCTCCTCTCCGCTTTACGACAAGCCTGTCTGAGAGAACGTGCATTGTCATCCAGCCAATAATAAAGTTTTTGCTTTGGATGCTTCAACTTCAAAGGGGCAATCGAATCTAAAATATCGGAACATGCTGCGTAAAACAGAGAAATTAAATCATCAGGGCCAGAGAAAAACTCTGCATACAAGATTGACAATTCAACAGTATTAGTTAGATATTTCTCGCTAAACTGAGAGGCGGTACGTGGGTTTATAAAGCGAGAAAAGGATGAGCCCGCGGGCTTCTTAATAAGAGCAGATCTCACAGCAAGAATCGTAAAAATAATGGGCTTATGATCAGAGAAGGACACATTTTCGATAAATACATTTTCTAAAGGGAACCCATATGACATAACAAGGTCAAGTGTATGACCGCAAACATGTGTTGGTTGGTTTATGTGTTGGGTAAAACCAAATGAGTCCAAAACATTACAGAAATCAGAAACCAGAGAACGACCGGGACAGCAAACATGAACATTAAAATCACCCAATAATAACATGCGATCATACAACAGAACAACAGAAGTTAAAAAATCTGAGAAGTCGCTAATAAAAGCATTGTCAGTGTTCGGTGGCCTATAGATGAGAGCACAGAGCATAGTAGAGGATGATGACTGTAATGCTACACACTGTAATTCAAATGACGAGTAGCTCCGAACAGAGGCCGTAAGTATTTTAAGTGATTGTTTAAAAACCATAGCGACACCACCACCCCTACCAGCAGACGTTGGGGTACTAATGAAGCAACAGTCCGGCGGACAAAGTTCCTCAAAAACTGATAACTCACCAGCGCTGACCCAGGTCTCCGTCAGAAATAACATATCCAGGTGATGTCTGGTTAGAAAGTCATTTAAAATAAAAGTTTTGTTGCATATGGATCTAACGTTAACTAGGGCCATATTCAAAGGAGGCTGCGATGACTGAGGTAAATCCAGATGAACAAAGTCCAGTTGACGTAGATTATGACAGTTTACTCCTCTTCGGCGAATCCGTAACGTTAACGGTACTTGTGAAGACGGAGAGAAGATAGATGAGTGAGAGAAGACCGGGAAAACAGGAAGATGAAAAGCATATCTATAATCCCATGAGCGCCGCATCAGATGAAGACCCTCCAGGTTCATAGTATCCAAGGGAAACTCCATCGAAGATTTGATTGCCCGCCTGATTCTCACTCGAACACCGCCACGGCTGCCTCTTTTCCTACGGCGCTTCCTTAGAGCAGGACCGCAGCAAGGAAGCCGGCGAGCACACTCGACCACAGGTTGGCTGTACAAGGATCGGCAACGAGGATGCAGAGCAGGGCAGAAATTGCGGTAAACTCCCATACGGCATTGGATGTTAAGCAAGGCCTGTCGATCATAGGTTAGCACTGAGACTACATGGTCCCAATGCAACACCATGCATAAAACAAACAGTACTGATGCCAAACGAACAGGTACAACCAACTGAGACAGACGAGAGCGACGGCATGCCGGGTACACTGGCGCCATCTTGCTGACGTCAACATGTACACAATTATCTTACAGAAATTTTGCTTCTTTTGAATATGTGGCTCTTCAGCTAAGATCCTCCCCTCAAGCTCTACTTCTAAATATCTACAGGCCACCTAAATACTGTGCATCCTTCTTTGATGACTTTACTGAACTGCTGTCTATAATCTGTATTAACTTTGACCGTGTAATTATTGCTGGTGATTTTAACATTCATGTTGACAACCCCCAGGACCGAGTGACCAAAGAACTGTGTTGTGTTTTTGAGAGCTATGGACTGACTCAGCATGTGACACAGCCCATGCACAATAAGGGGCACACTCTGGACTTGATTATCTCCAAGGGTCTGAACATTTCCAAGGTTGTGGTGACTGATGTTGCTCTCTCTGATCATTCCTGTGTTTTCTTTAACGGCACTATCTCTGTGCCCAATAGTGTTCAAACAAAGTTAATCAGAAAACAGTATATCACTGAAAACACCAGTGAATCATTCATTCAGCTTTTCTCCTCTACACCCACCCTCACTGGGGCCTCAGTCACTGAGCTTGTAAATAATTTCAACTGTAAAATTACGAACGTTATTGATGCTATTGCTCCCACTAAGGTCAAAGCTGTCTCTGGTAAGAAAAGATCTCCATGGAGAAATTTTATAGTTGTGAGAACAGAAAAAAGAGTGTCGAAAAGCTGAACGCAGTTGGCGAAAATCTAATCTCCAGGTCCATTATAACACGTTATAAAGAAACTTAGACATACCATTTATAATCTGGAACTAAGAAATGCAAGGCGGTTCCTTTTTCTCTGACATTATTGCCAGAAACAATAATAATCCACGTGCTTTGTTTGCTACTGTTGATAGATTAACTAACCCTCCAGTACCAGTAGCATCTGAACTGTTGTCTACCAAGGCTTGCAATGACTTTGCCTCCTTCTTCACAGACAAAATTCAGAAAATTAGACAAACAGTCAGTGCTTCCATATCAAGTACACGATATGTGTTGTCACAGTGTGCACGCAAAACAAATTCCAACATGACACAATTTCATACGATCAACCTTAAATACCTGGAGGACATTATACAACATCTGAAAACCTCCTCCTGTTGCCTTGATATTCTACCAGCGGGTGTTTTCAAAAATGTTTTGAATTGTTTGGCTTCTGATCTCCTACAGATTGTAAACACATCTCTGCTCTCAGGTATCTTCCCACAGGCCCTGAAAACTGCAGTCATCAAGCCACTCCTAAAAAGAAAAAGAACAATCTAGACACGACAAACCTTCCATTTTTAAGTAAAATCATAGAAAAAGTGTTTTTTCAACAACTCTACCTTTTCTTATCGCTAAACAACAGTTTTGATGCCTTCCAGTCAGGTTTTCGACCACACCACAGCACTGAGACGGCTCTTGTTAAAGTCTTTAATGACATCCACTTAAACACAGATAGTGGCAACATTTCAGTCTTAGGGCCCTATCTTGCACTCAGCGCAATTGCCTTTGTACACCGACGCATGTATCATTCCTATTTTGCACCGGACGCACAGTGGACTTTTCCCTCCACAGACGCACGTCGGTAAATTAGGGAATGTATTTGCGCTCCTGGGGGCGGTTCAGCGAAAAGAGGAGGCATGTTCCGGCGTAAACGTTACTTTGTGCTATTCTGCAGTTTCAGAAAACAATTCCGCCACTGACCAGGAAAAACCTGGTCTAAAGTCAGTGGCGCTAGTCTAAAGTCAGTAGCACGTTATTCAGATGCTATTTTAGGGGCGCATGCTTGGCCATAATGTAGTGTGTGCACAACGCGCATACACTTCTCTCATCTCAATGGATGCAGCAGTTCCCATTTTTGCAAACCATACATAATTACAAAGGAAAATATTACTGAAAATACGCTTCAGGTGTTTGGATAGATCAGGAGGCACTTTACAGTACAGTCCTCAAAAAGTCGCAGCATTCTTTGTGGCTTGTTGTGTTTTACACAACATTTCCATGAATCATGGATGTGTTGATAACATAAATGAGGAAATATTAGAGGACTTAAGGAGACGTGATGTTGAACTACGGCGGGATCTGGTCCGGAAGTAATGCGCGATGCGCTCCTGGTGGAGCGGGTGGACGGAGATGGAGTGGGGGGAAGAGGAAGGGGCACAACAGGTGCAGGTGGTGCGTTTGGAGGCCCACGCTCCATGGCTGCAGCAATCCTCTCCGGACTTGAGGAGATGCGCCCGAGAGGCCGCAGCAACATCGCCACCCGGCCAAGACGGGCATTTATTACTTTGCCGCATCTCGCATCGGCAGCTCCCGCTGGCGTGCGCCAGGCAAATCCGCCGTCATAATAGCAATCCGCCAGGGAACAAGCGCCCTGCTCTTAAAGGGAATGTGAGATGACGCTCTGATTGGTTTATTGCACGTTACGCCCAAACCACACCTAGCTACTTCAGACCAACCCATTTTAGATTTGCGTCGGGCGCAAGAGTCATTTATCCCGCTGGTAAAATAGCAACAGCGGCCGAGATCCGCCCACAAAGCTACTTGCGTTTTGCGTTTCATACTTGCGTTTCAGATCGTTAAAATAGGGCCCTTAGTGTTACTTAATCTCAGTGCTGCATTTGATATGGTAGGCCATGACATATTGCTTGACCGATTGGCAAACTGGGTTGGTCTTTCTGGCTCAGTACTAAAGTGGTTTGAATCCTATTTAAAGAATAGGGACTACTTTGTGTCTATAGGTAATTATACATCTGAGCATACAAATATGACGTTCGGAGTTCCCCAAGGCTCAGTTCTGGGGCCTCTTCTGTTCAACATCTACATGCTTCCACTGGCTCAGATTATGGAAAACAACAAAATAAGTTACCATAGTTATGCGGATGACACCCAAATTTACCTTAACCTTACGCCCAGGGGACTATAGCCCAATACAACAATTAAATATGTGCGTTGAACAAAGGAATTAATGATTTGATGTGCCAGAACTTTCTTAAATTAAATGAAGAAAAAACGGAGGTGGTTGTTTATGGAGCAAAAGAGGAACGATTGAAAGTCAGCGCTCAGCTTCAAACGACAATGTTGAAAACAACAGACAAAGCCAGAAATCTTGGTGTAGTCATGGACTCAGACCTGAATTTTAAAAGCCACATTAACATAATAAAAAAATCAGCCTATTATCACCTTAAAAATATATCAAGGGTTAAAGGACTTATGTCTCAGCAGGATCTGGAAAAAACTTGTCCATGCTTTTATCTTCAGTAGACTTGACTACTGTAACGGTGTCTTTACAGGTCTCCCCAAAAAATCAATCAGACAGCTGCAGCTGATTCAGAACGCTGCTGCTCGAGTCCTCACTAAGACCAAGAAAGTGGATCACATCACTCCAGTACTGAAGTCTTTACACTGGCTTCCAGTGCCTCAAAGAATTGATTTCAAAATACTTTTACTGGTTTATAAATCACTAAACGGTTTAGGGCCAAAATACATTTCTGATCTGCCACTACATTATGACCCACCCAGACCTCTCAGGTCGTCTGGGACAGGTCTACTTGTTGTCCCCAGAGTCAGAACTAAACAGGGGGAAGCAGCGTTCAGTTTTTATGCTCCACATATTTGGAACAAACCTAGAAACCCAGAAACCTGTAGGTCCGCTCCAACTCTCAGTTCTTTTAAATTTAAGCTAAAGACCTATCTTTTTGATGTTGCTTTTCTTTAAATCTATTTTATTAACTTTCATTTCTTATACTGCACTGTAACTTTTATTGTTATACTGCACTATCAATTTTATTCTTGTCTTTTAATGTTTTTAATTTGTTTATTCATGTTTTTAAATTGTTTTTAATTGTTTTCTTACTGCTCTTTAATGTTTTATGTAAAGCACTTTGAATTGCCCTGTTGCTGAAATGTGCTATACAAATAAAGCTGCCTTGCCTTGCCTTGCCTTGGAATTTCCATGACAACGCTACGTACTGACCAGGATGGAAAATGTGGAAAACGTGGAGTGGACCTCAGTCTACACCAGCCAATACAGAGACTCACTGCTGCATCAAATATTAAGATTGAACTTTTCAATGCACAATCCATCACAAACAAATCTTCCCTCATACATGACCATATTCTGGATAATTGTTTGGATATGATGTGCCTTACAGAAACCTGGCACAAACCAGATGTTTATTCTTTTTTAAAATGAGACCTGTCCTCCTGGCTACTGTTACTTACAGAAAGCCCGCAGCTCAGGGCGTGGTGGTGGTCTGGCTGTCATCCACCGAAGTGATCTGATCTTGTCCCCTATAACCCTGCCTGAGTTGTCTTCATTTGAATGCCTTGCATTTAAATGTAAGCCCCCTCTCTCCACGACGATACTTCTTATCTACCGGCCACCCAAACCAAACTCTCAACTTTCATCACAGAGCTGTCCAACCTTCTCTCAACCTTCTGTACAATGTCTGCCAATATCATCGTACTTGGAGATTTGAACATTCATGTCAACTCCTCCACCTGCCGTTTTGTAGCAGAATTCCTCCAACTACTTGACCGTTTTAATCTGACACAACTTGTAGATGCCCCCACTCATACCAGGGGCCACACTCTCGACATAGTCATTACAAACTCTGCTTATCTCAGCAATCTTCTGGTGTATGACCTAGGTGTTTCCGACCACAAGGCCATCTCTATGAAGATGTCTTCACCGTCCACCCTCATCAAGGCCAAACACCAAATCTGCTTCAGAAACTTGAAAAACATCAACCTAGAGACTATGGCATCCGACCTCCACCATCTCCTTTCTGTAAATTGTTTATCAACCATGGACTCAGTGGACTACTACAATAATACCCTCAGGACCATTCTGGATCTCCACGCCCCTGTCAAAACCAGAACAATCACTTTCTCACGATCAGCCCCCTGATACACCAATGAGCTACACAAAATGAAGACAGCTGGGCGTGCCACTGAGAGGAGATACAAAGTCACAGGTCTCACTGTGCACACGCTGGCTTTCCGGGAACACCAAAAGGACTACTCAAAGTCACTTACAGAGGCACGGTCACATTTCTACTCAAATGTCATCAGAAACTCCAAACAGCTTTTCTCCACCATCAATCATCTTCTCAAACATAATTTCCTGGCCTTTTTCAAAACAAAAATATCCTGGATCCTCACCACCACCCGCCCTGACTATCCACTCACAGCTTGCAATCTCCGAGCCCCTACACTGCTTCCCAGAAACCTCACAGCAAGAGGTTGAGAAGATTATCAAAAGGATGAAACCCACCACCTGTGCCCTTGACCCATTTCCTACAGCTCTAGTGAAAGCAAACACCTCTGCTCTAAGCCCTCTGATTACCACTGTAATAAACCACTCCCTCCAGTCCGGTAATGTTCCACCTACCCTTAAAACTGCCATAATCAGACCACTTCTCAAAAAGCCCACCCTTGATCCAGATGTATTTGCAAATTGCTGGCCTATTTCCAATATGCCATTCCTCTCCAAAGTACTGGAAAAAATGTTGATGCCCACCTCCAGGATCATCTCAAACATACAATCTTTTCAAAAATTCCAGTCTGGTTTCCACTCTGCCCACAGAACGGAAACAGCCCTGGTTAGAGTCACAAACGACCTACAAATGGCACCTCCTCTCCTCATACTCCTCGATCAGTCTGCTGCTTTCGACACTGTGGATCATGGCATACTCCTCAACCGGCTACATCAAACCACTGGACTCACTGACACTGCTCTTGACTGGTTTAAAAATCATACCTCACTGACAGGACAGAGTACATTTCACTTGGGAGTGCAAGATCACACCAATACACACTCACCTGCGGGGTCCCCCAGGGGTCAGTCCTTGGCCCCATCCTCTTCATCATTTACATCCTCCCCCTCGGCCGTGTCATTAGTCGCTATGGAGTCTCATTTCACTGCTATGCTGATGACACACAACTGTACATGAAATCGGAAACACACACCTCTGCAGCTCCACCAACATTATCTCCGTCTTAAACACTGACCACCTCTCTGGAGGAGATAAAGGCGTGGATGAAACAACTTCCTCCAGTTAAACCGCTCCAAAACTGAGGCAATTCTTGTTGGCACCTCACATCAAACCCAGTCTTCCTCCATAACCGGCATAACTATCTCTGGTCATGACATTCCCCTCTCCACAACTGTCACCAAACTTGGTATAAGATTTGACCCACAACTCACCTTCAAAGCCCATATCAAAAACCTCTGCAAGATTTCTTTCTACCATCTCAGAAATATTGCAAAACTCCATTCCACACGCACCTTAGCAGATGCTGAAAAATTGGTCCACGCCTTTGTGTCCTCCAGACTGGATAACTGTAACGCACTTCTCATCGGGATCCCTAACAAAAGCCTGCAGAGACTGCACTATGTTCAGAATAGTGCCGCAAGGATCCTGATGAGAGTGTGAAAATACGACCACATCACACCCATTCTCCATACACTTCACTGGCTTCCCGTCTCAGCCAGGATTGAATATAACGTCTCCCTCCTTACCCACCAGTGCATCTATGGAAATGCCCCCCCCATCTGAAATAACTACTCACCCCTCTAACTACAACTCAATCCCTCCATTCAACAAACTCAAACCGCCTCCTTCACCCCAAGACTAAGCTCAGCACAATGGGTGATTGGGCCTTCTGCTCTGCCACTCCTCAGATCTGGAATGCCCTCCCCGACCATCTGAGGGCACCTCAAACTATTGAGACTTTTAAAAAAGGAATAAAAACATTTATTTTTAGCAGAAATTATGAGTTTTAAATATTCCTGCAAGTCGTTACAGAATTTGTATTTTATATTGATGTTCTTACCATGCTTTTATGACCTTGACTATAGCACTTTGAGATTTGCTTCAAATGTAAAGTGCATTACAAATAAAATCTATTATTATTATTAGGGGTACAAGCCCGAGGGGGCATGGGAACTGTGTGTTGCAAGGCAACGTGGTTCACATCTCCAGTGAAGCGTGGAATCCTATTGTTTTTCTAAGGATTATTCTTCTTCTTCTCCACCTAAAACTCAGACTGCAGCCTAAACCGTACATGGTGTGGGGTTGCCGTTTTCAGGACTGGTCTGAAACTCCGCAAGGACCTCAGGCGCAAAAATTCACCCACTTCCACCACTAGGTGGCGCTATAGCAGAAAAAACGCATTTGGCCCTATAACTCCCACACCGTACACCCGACATTCAAAAACCATAAATCTACACGTTCCCTGGATAAAACTGGATCATGTGATATAGGCCACGCCCATTTCCGCCTAGACTTTTATGCGTGAAAAATCGTGATTTATCAAAAACCTACTTTTTCGAACTCCTCCTAGACCGTGCGACCAATCTGCACGAAACTTGGACAGTAGCATCTCCAGACTGACCTGACAGAAAGTTAAGAAAAGAATTTTTATACGATAAGAATTGCGCATACAACGTGCAAACTAATTTGTGTAGCTAACTATGAAACCAACTTTGCCATATCTCAGCCAAAATAAATGCTATCAATGCCAAACTTTAGATTATTCTTTGACATGACCCTCTGGAGGTCCCCCATGCATTTACGAAAATTGGTCACTAGGGGGCGCTACAAGTACAAAAAGTTTATATCTGATGTACGGCTCATCTGATTTATATAACATTTGATGGGTACCATCAAGGGCCAATCCTGAGGCCAACCCTAGAGTGGGGTACTGAGGGGTCAAAGTGGGCATGGCCTATGGGACCCAAGGTGACCCAAGTCTAGATATACCACTTACACTAATGTGAACAACTTTAAATTTTCAGGGTAGTACAATGGGCCACGGACCACACCTACCAAAAATTACACATGTGGACCAGTAGGTGGTGCTGTAATGTTTTTTTTGTCTTTAACTCCCACATTACACATCGTACATTAGAAATTCTTACATCCACGTGTTCCTTCCATCAAGCTGAATTACCTGATATAGGCAACGCCCATTTACGCACAAACGTTTTTTTGCAATATTGCGCAATGTGCAAAACCAACTTTTTCGAACTCGTCCTAGGCCGTGCGACTGATCTGCACGAAACCTGGTAGTTAGCATCTCCAGATGGACCTGACAAAAAGTTATGGAAGGAATGTTTCTACGTTAAAGTATGCGCATTTGACAAACAAATAAATTTTCCTAGCTAGCTACCACACGTATAATATGATATCTCGGCCAAATTTAATGTTATCAGCACATGACTTGAGATCCTTGTTCAACAGCCCACTACAATGCTTTGTACCAAATTTGGCGAAGATCAGACTTTAGGGGGCGCTATAAGCAACGTTTATGTTTTTCGCCCAATAACTCCGTGCATTTAAATGGGAAATTTGCAATTGCAATATCTCTGCCACAGTAAAAGCAATCAACACAAAACTTGTGATGCTCGTTCGGCATGGCGCATTAGGGGGCGCTAAAGTCAACATACCAGTTTGGGCATTTTAATCCCTTCCACTGTATGAAAAGTGGGTTTTTCGTCAGTATGCGGCATTGTAGATTGTCGTGGAACTTCAGGTTTACGACTGCACACGTGGGCCTTGCTTGGCAGTTGTCCCCCCATGACCCCCCCTCCCTCTATTTCTAGGGGAGGCTTTAACATGTAAATGAAAATGCTGTGAGTTATACAAATGCAAATCAGGGTAGCAGCAGGGGGAGTTTTACCCCAGGTGACATTTTTCTAAAAAGGTATTAACTTCATTTTAAGAAAATCTCTTAAAATTGATCAGACTCAGTATAGCCTAATTGTAGACTCTTCAATTTTAGCTTGAATTGATTTATTTAATGAAAGTATGCTAGATTAATTAATGTGTATGTCATTAGCAATGACCAATGTTATGTCAAAAAGATACACAAAATAATTTATTTCAACAATTAATCAGGCTTAGCCACAAAGGTAAAATCTGCATTCCATGATTCATTCACAGTCTCCTAGAGCTCAACCACTGTGCATAGTGGCATGACTAAGTGGCCTTTCATTGGTCCTGCTCATCCAACATTGTCTAGTGGAATGGAGACAGACGCACCACTGTACAGTTTTCTAAGAGAAGTCTTTCTGCTGACACCAGAACACTGTGCTTCACATAAAGCGTATCAGCTTTGTCATTGCATGACAAAGTCCCAACCATTTGTCTTCTTAAAATACTGGCAAATTCAGCACCATATTCACATGTCCATGGCATATGAAGCTGTTGGCTCTGCTGAAATGGCCTCATAATCTAGACATCAATAGTCCTATTGTTATTAAACTTTCCCAGTATTCCATTAAATCTCACTGTAATTCACCTCCACACCAGTGTTTGCGCTGTTCGCACCCTGCTGGTTAATCTGCTCCTCGGTCTCTCTCTATCTGTCGCGCTAATCTGGCGGAGGTGTGGCTGTCTTCTGTGTACCTGTCATTTCTGTCTGCTGCATGCCGCCTCCCCTGAGCGTGCTCTGCATAACAGCCCTCTAGTGGCTGTGCGCGCACTCTGGTGCAGGCTCAACCAGGTGAACTGAATTAAGGTAATTAGGAGCTCTTGCTTAGTCAGTGGCTCAAATAGGCATTAGTTCACTGTGAGGGGAAGACGGACAAAGAGGACGGCAGAGGTACAAACTCTTTTACTGTGAGGAACTGGGACTTTTGATCGTGACGGGCTAGTGGTAAGCTCATTTGGAATCTTGTTTCACAGACTCTCATTTTTGGATCATTTTGTCTGATTGGTCCGTTTGTTTATTTAGTTGTTTGCTTGTCTGTTTGGTGTTAAATGAGGGAAATGTGTTAATGTTAAATGTGTTAATGTTGGAGATAAAGTTGAGAGTAATTGATGACTGCATGGTTTAAAGGGAATGTTAAAACATTAAATGCTTAGATTAATAGTTTCTAGGGTAAAACCAAGCTGTGTTGCCTGTAGAGTGCATTTGATCTTTTATGTGATAAAATACCTGTTTGTCTAATGCTGTTGTTTCTTTTTCTTTCTTTATTTAAAGGTTTTCACCTGTTTCCTGATCCTATTGCATCATTGTATCAACTGATAAAAGGAAAAGAATGAACATTCTTCTGAGTGAAATCCCAAGTCTGGTCCTTTTCAAGTGTGGGCACCTCACAGCTACAAAACACTTGACAGTGAAAACCGTGGCATCAGTGAAGACTCCACAAAAAGCCTGCCACAAGAGGGGAAGATTTCCACCTGGGGGCCTGGAGGGAAGCCAACTATCTGCCGTCCACCCGTCCGTCCACCTGTTCGTCCAACAGCCAGAAAAGCAACATAGCCGAGTCCAAGTCACTCGAAGAGTTGAAAATTGAGCGAACAACAGCAAAGAGACTTTTTTCCCGACTTACCAACTATATAAGGAGGACCCATATGGAGATGTCTGTGGAGGAGCTAGAAAATAGCTTCAGAAGAGTCACAGTGGAGGGATCCAAAGTGATGGATGTAAATGAGGAGATTGAGGCTGCTTACATTGCGCAGTACAAAGAGACAGAAGAAGAGGGCATACCTGAGTTAAGCGACCAGCAGAGAGCTGACCTCGGCAGGGCAGAGGGAGAGTGTGAGTAGAAGTTAAAAGAGGTAAAGCACCTAATCAAAGAGACATTGTGGGCCACATTTGGTGAGAGGGAGCTGACTCTCGCTCTAAACACTGCTGAGGCAGAGTGTGAGACTGTTTCTTCCATCCAGCCTGAAACCCCCCTGGAGGCATATGACTTTATGCTCCACCACTTAGAGGGGTTGGTACATAAAGCCAAGGAAGCACACAAAGCCTGGAACCATTGGGCTCCACAAGCCGAGAAGCAAGACTTCAATTGTCGCCAAACAAAGCTAGAAACCCTCCTCCCTAAACTGGTGTCGGGGAAGGCCACCCTGATGATAGCAGCAAAGATTAAAGAGGACACCGACAGGTTACCTGCCACAGCCCAGAGAGCAGCCCCTGTCGCTGCCATAAAGCTCAGAGCCACAGCTTTACCGAAGTTTACTGGCTGCCAGCGTGAGTACTACAGATGGAGGAAGGAATGGGAGGCTCTGCAGAAGCAAGGCGAACCAACCGGGTCCAGGGAAGTGAAGAATTTCCAACTGCTTGACAGCCTCGATGAAAGAGTTGCCAAAGATCTACGCCTGTCTACTTACACCTCAGCAGACGAGATCTTTAGAGTTTTGGGGACCGTGAACGTTACCGGAACCAAGCCAGTATCGCCATCGAGATTATTGAAGAGCTAAATGCTATCCCACCTGTTCGTGGAAATGACCCCAGGAGAATCGTAGAGCTCATCCAAGCAGTTGGAAAAGCCCTCTATGATCTGAATGAATTGAGCAGTGCAGATGCCATAAAGAACCCACTGGTGATAAAATCGATCGAGAGTAAATTGCCGGGGTCCCTCAAGAAAGACTGGCTTGCCCACGCTGCTGACCTGAACAATGCTGTGAGCCACCAGAACCGCTTTGACAAGCTACTTGCATATCTCCAATCCCAAGAGTCCATCTATGAGCAGTTAGAGCAGCTGAGAGATATCGACCCTGCCAAGGAGAAGACCAAGTTTCAAACAAAGTATGCTCGAACAAAGGCAGCCAATGCCAGCAGTGGATCAACAGGCTGCATTATTTGTGGAGACCCGAAGCACAAGAGGAAACTCTACATCTGCAGGAGATTTAGAACTACCACAAAGCTTCAGGAGAAGAGGGATGCAGTGCGACAGCTCGGAGCCTGCAAGAGGTGCCTGGAAGTCCACGATGAACCCTGCAGACAGACAACTTACCTGTGTGGGAATCCAGAGTGCAGAGACCAACACCACTACCATCTCTGTCCCTTGCCTAGACTTCTGTCCCAAAGACCCAAGTTTGGTCCAGTGAGAGCTGAGGGGAGAAGATGCACTGAGGTCCAGGAAGAGTTCCTCTCTAAACTTCCACCTGAGCTAGCGCAGCAGGGTCGCGATGCTTTCTGTAACATTGCATCCCGAGCATGCAACTCCATTGCAGCGAGGAGAGCCCTTCTAGAGGAGACTGGTTTGCATGAGTACCCTGTGATTCTGATGCTCCTTGACGTCACCGCCAATGATGGGCGACAGATCGGGACACTTATTGATCTGGCGTCTGACACAAATTATATAACTCATGAAGCTGCAAGCAAACTGAACCTCCGCAGTGAAGATGTCACATTGGTCGTCCATGGCGTCGGAGGGATAACAGGTGTCTGTAGCAACCAAGCGCTACATCCTCAAGATTCGTATCAGCACATTAAGAGGGACCCTCAAGTCTCACCAACTGATCTGCTACGGACTTGACAAGATTGCAGGAGTGCAAAGACATGTTCCACCTAATAAGTTGCAGAAGATCTTTCCTGATGTTTCCCTCAAAGACCTCATTAGACCCAGAGAGATCCAGCTTTTGATCAGCCACAAGGAAGGCCAGCTGGTGCCCCAAAAAGTCTGCGCTATTGGCGACTTAGTGCTCTGGGAAGGTCCACTCGGCAAGACAGTCGGGGGCATGCATCCAGATCTCTTCGAGGAAGTCATCCTGAAGGCCCATACGTCCAAGACTCACTTTGCGAGATCGATGAGAACTGCAGCAGTGAAGTATCGAGAGTCTGTAATAGACCCAGCTTTCTGCCAGTATCCAGATCACTCTGAAGCCCAGTCGAGCACAGCCACCAGCAGCAGGGACTTTCTGAAGTGGTGGAGGTGGGAGAGTATTGGAGCCGCCTGCCAGCCAAGATGTGGAGGGTGTCGCTGCGGGAACTGCCAGCCAGGGGGTGAAGAAATGACGCTCGCAGAAGAAAGGGAAATGGAGATCGTGAGAAATGGCTTGACGTATACAACTGGAGATGATCACAGTGCTGAACCACACTGGCATGCAAGGTATCCGTGGGCAGAAGATCCAACAACTCTACCAAACAACAAGAGAGCAGTAGAAGCAACATTCCTCAGAACTGAGAAGCAGCTGTCGAAAGAACTTGAGTGGAAGGCGGCCTATACTGCGCAAGTTCATGAGATGGTGAACAACAAAGCTGCAATAGAGCTGTCTGAAGACGTCCTGCAGAGTTGGACCGGGCCAGTGTGGTACATAAGCCATCTCATCGCGCCAAATCCACACTCAGCCTCCACCCCAGTGAGACTAGTGTGGAACAGCAGCCAAAAGTACAGAGGTCTCAGTCTGAATGACATCCTCATCAAAGGTCCTGACGTCCTGAATCCGATCAGAGCTGTCCTCCTGAGGTTCCGAACTGGAGTCTATGCTGCCCTTGGTGACATCCGCAAGATGTATAACTCCGTCTGGCTGGAAGATCGAGAGGTCCACCTGCACAGATTCTTGTGGCATGACAGTGAAGATACTGAGATAAAAGAATATGCCATTACAAGAGTCAACATCGGAGATAAACCTGCCGGTTGCATAGCCCAAGTCGCCATGCGAGAGACTGCAAACTTGCCTTCATTCAGTCAGTTCAAAGAAGAGAGACGCGTGCTGGAAGAGGATGCCTATGTTGACGACATTCTGACTTCGCACAACAACCTTGATCATCTGAAATGCCTCACAACCAACATTGAGCACATCCTGAAAGCTGGAGGATTCTACATGAAGCCCTGGGTCTACTCTTTTCGAGGGGGGAGGAAAGATCCCAAGAGTGACAGACTCAGAACAGAGCCAAAGACTATGATCCTGCCTAACCAGCTGATGGAAGATGACAACAAAGCCCTTCGCCTTGGTTATACCATGGATGATGACAAGCTTCATGTCATGGTTGCAGTGAACTTTTCAAAGAAAAAGAGGAAGATGCGCCTTGGTCAAGACCTGGTGAGAGAAGAAGTTAGAAATCAAACTCCCGATCCACTCCACGAAGAGAGCTTCTAAGCCAAGTCTCTGGCCTGTACGACCCACTCGGCCTGGTGACTCCTGTCAAGCAAAAGGGTGCCATTCTGGTTAGGAGAGCTTTTCAAGAAGCCAAAGTAAAGTACTGCTCAGAAGACACGTGGGACGCTGCCTTGTATGAAGGTCTCCGGGAAGACGCTATAAAGCTTTTAGAAGAATATGCTGACCTGAGCCGACTTCGCTTCTCCAGATCCCTGACTCCGCCAGATCACTGTGCAAAGCCCAGTGCCATCACATGCCTGGTGCAAGCGAAAAAGCATACGTGAGCGTATGTATCTTCGATGGAGCTGTAGCCATGGTGTAGTTGTGAGATTGGTCGAATCCAAAGCCAAGCTGACCCCTCTCGACCACAGAGGAGATCCTGTGAAAGCTGAGATGTGTGGAGCCGTATTTGCAGCCCGGCTCAAGACCTACTTCCAGAGACACTGCCGACTCCAGGTCGAGAAATGGTACCATCTTGTCGACAGTCAGACCGTCCTGGGCGCAATACAGCGTGAGAGTTATGGTTGCCAGACCTTTTTCGCAAACCGTGTGGCGGTAGATTCAGAGCAGCACCGACGCCGTAGACTGGTGGTGGATTCCAGGGCTAGCAAACATTGCAGACATCATCACCAGAGGGTCCAATCCAGATGCCCTAACTGAGGACTCCAGTGGGCAGTCGGGTCCAAAGTTCCTTCGACTTCCTGACGATGAGTGGCCAAAGAAATCCGCTGAAGACGTCGCAGCCCAGGCTCGGGACAAGGTCACAAAGATCCAAAGGAAAAGTCATTTGTAGCGGTACTTACTAGAAGTCACCTGAAGACTGCGCGCAAGATCCAGCATACGATCACGGGCGCGGGGTGGAGAAAAACAACACCGGCAGGAGGAGCAATTCGGCAACTTGTCGATATAAGGCGCTTCAGCAATCTGAGAAGGTTGGTCGGGACTGTGGTGTGGATCTGGAGAGGAGCTAAAAAGTTCCTGAGCGCCAAAATCAGAGATCAAGAAAAGTGGGAGGCAGTATCTTCCTTGGGGGTTCTTACAGTTGGCGAGAGACGAGACGTGTTTCGGGACCTTTGTCTAGCAGCACAAGAGGGCGTCAATTTCCCAAGCGCCACAATAGACCGACTAGTCGTCTACAGGGACCAGACAAGTGGACTTCTGGTCTGTGGTGGCAGAGTCCAGATCTTCGGAGAAGACCGCGGAGCTGTTCCTCTTTTACCATTCCAAACTTGGTTATCCACCCTGCTAGCCAGAGAAGCACACAGCGAGGGACATGACGGGGTGGCGGGAACTCTGTTGCGGATGAGGAAGAAGGCGTGGGTCATAAGAGGAAGAATTATTGCCCGAAAAGTCGTTGACAAGTGCATCGTCTGCAGGAAGGCAAGAGGAAGAACCTGCAAGCAGATAATGGGAAACTTACCTGAAGAGAGGTCAAGTCCTGCTGCGCCATTCGAGTTTACATCCGTTGACTTGTTTGGACCTTATCATGTGAAGGATGATGTCAAGAAGAGAGTAACTATGAAAGTATGGGGCGTTGTATTTTGCTGTATGTCCAGCCGAGCGATCCATGTCGAGTTGGCAAACACATTGTCAACAGAGAGCTTTTTGCTTACCTACCAGAGGTTCACCGCTGTCCGAGGCCATCCCCGCAAAATCTGGTCTGATCCTGGTACAAACTTTGTTGGAGCAAAGACTGTCCTAAGAGAAATGTACACTTACCTGAACCAACAGAACAAGGAATCGCTTGAAGAGTATGCTGCCAGAAATGAGACCACCTGGACATGGAAAATTCTCCCGGCAGATTCACCTCACCGAAATGGGGCCACCGAAGCTACTGTCAGAGTCACGAAGAGAGCTCTCCAAAGTCTTGGGAATGTAGAAGGCCTTACCTCCAGTGAGTTCCTGACTGTGCTCCAGCTATCTGCTAATCTTGCTAACGAGAGACCGATCGACGCCAGAGTGCAGAGCCGAGAAGAGCGCATCCAGTATATCACGCCAAATAACCTGTTGCTTGGGCGAGCCACACAAGGTGGAGACTTCAAAGCTGTCGACTACACCATGTATCCATTCAAAAGACTCAGAGAAGTTCAAACTATAGTCAACAACTTTTGGAAGTCCTGGAGCCAGCTTGCTGGCCCGAACCTGTTCATTCGCAGTAAGTGGCATACTGCTGAAAGGAATGTTGCCATTGGAGACATAGTGTGGCTCTGCGACCAAAACGCTCTGGGAGGGCAGTTCAGACTTGCGAGAGTCGTCGGCGTGAATCCTGATTCCAGAAGTGTTGTCCGAGATGTTTATGTGAGGGTTTCTCTGAGCTCCAACGTTTCGGTGAGAGATCCAAAATTGGGTGCCAAAGATCCCGAATTGAGTACCATTCTGCATCGGGATGTCCGGCGCCTTGTGGTCCTTGTACCGGTGGAAAATCAGGGCAAAGACCAGCCCATTTGAGAGTGCGATCTTTCCGGGCATTGCCGCAGAAAAGCTCGAGTGGGAGGTGTCGCGCTAATCTGGCGGAGGTGTGGCTGTCTTCTGTGTACCTGTCATTTCTGTCTGCTGCATGCCGCCTCCCCTGAGCGTGCTCTGCATAACAGCCCTCTAGTGGCTGTGCGCGCACTCTGGTGCAGGCTCAACCAGGTGAACTGAATTAAGGTAATTAGGAGCTCTTGCTTAGTCAGTGGCTCAAATAGGCATTAGTTCACTGTGAGGGGAAGACGGACAAAGAGGACGGCAGAGGTACAAACTCTTTTACTGTGAGGAACTGGGACTTTTGATCATGACGGGCTAGCGGTAAGCTCATTTGGAATCTTGTTTCACAGACTCTCATTTTTGGATCATTTTGTCTGATTGGTCCGTTTGTTTATTTAGTTGTTTGCTTGTCTGTTTGGTGTTAAATGAGGGAAATGTGTTAATGTTACATGTGTTAATGTTGGAGATAAAGTTGAGAGTAATTGATGACTGCATGGTTTAAAGGGAATGTTAAAACATTAAATGCTTAGATTAATAGTTTCTAGGGTAAAACCAAGCTGTGTTGCCTGTAGAGTGCATTTGATCTTTTATGTGATAAAATACCTGTTTGTCTAATGCTGTTTCTTTTTCTTTATTTATTTAAAGGTTTTCACCTGTTTCCTGATCCTATTGCATCATTGTATCAACTGATAAAAGGAAAAGAATAAACATTCTTCTGAGTGAAATCCCAAGTCTGGTCCTTTTCAAGTGTGGGCACCTCACAGCTACAAAACACTTGACACTATCACTCTCACTCTGCCCCGGCCCCTACCCCTGCCCTCATTGCTTCGATTTGAAAAATAGCGGCGGGACTCGGGAGATGACTCCGAGAGTTAGAGCAAAAGCTTCCGAAATATGGGAATATTTCAGGCCAACTGGTAAAAGAGTTGTCTGTACACTCTGTCAAACTTCACTTGGAAACACACAGGAGTTGTTCAAGACGTTTGGAGCGGGGGGTTTTTCTCCTCCATATCACCTCCGGGGCTCCAAAGATGCGCTCACAGAAAAGGAAAAGACAACGTAAGTATATGATTATTAATGAAACGGCGAGCTAGTCTGTATTGTTTATTCTTGAGAAGTACAATGACTGTATTTGGATGTTAAACAGGCTACTTAGACTTGGCAGTAATGTTTTAAACCCCACCAAGTTTAAACGCGAGCAGCACAGAGCTGTGTGTCTGGCTGCTTTCAGCGCCATTCATTACAGAGCTAAGCGGATGAGTTGCTTTATAAAAGTGTATTTTTCTTGTCTCGTAATTTACAGGAAGCAGTACACCGTCTTCACAATTCAGAGACAAACTAGCAGGCACTACGAACCGGAGCAAGGGTAAGATTTAAAGAATATGCTTTCATTGAATGAATTTAATTAATTCTTCTGTTTAAGGACATAGATACATTAATAGATACCGATCTTAACCATAGTTTTTTTTTTTACAGACTAACCTCGCCTCATAACGAGGCCGTGACATATATTTGCTCGGAGCTGTCTGCCGGTCCAAATTTACATGACGCTGATAATGACGCCATTGTGTGCAAGTAAGTTTTACTTTTTCATCTTTCCTTGTTTAATTTTACTGTGACTTATGTGTTTTTCTTTTTTTTATTATTCATACCACTCTCATATAATTGTTTTCCAGCTGCCTGTAAGACATATTATCAGACAGCACGTAGGAGCTTCAGCTAGAAACAACCAGATGTGGCATCGAGGGCAGAAGCTGTGAAGAGTTCAGCTCGGAGTCGGTTGAGAAGAAAAGAGGATAAGATTAGATCCGTTTTTGGTCAATGTGAATATTTTTCAGGTGCATTCATAGATGTGTTGTGTCCGTAAGCAGTATATTGCACAGTACTGATTGTCTTTATTGATTGATTTTACAGATGCTGGAAGCAAGACAGTGTGCTGGCTGCGGGTGAGGTGGGCATTTGAAAATGCGCCACATAGACATACATGGACAACGCACCACAGACGTCTGCAAAATGGACCGAATTCAGACAGAATGCCGCCGGTTACCTACAGCTCCGAGGCGGCCATGGTTAGGTGTGGACAGTGCTGCTTCTCGTGAGCGTGGGATATTTGTTGTGTGTGCTGTATGTTTCCTATGCTTTGTACACAGTTTTTTTTTTCTGATTGTGTTTGTGTTTTGTATCAATAAAGCTCTATCTTTGAATAACCAGCACGTTCCTGGCAAATCATTTTCCTTAGGATAACAATGACATGAATATACAACATAGCATATATGAAATAAATATATAATACATAAATAAATATATATAAATATAAATATATATAATTGTATTATAAATAAAACCCTAACCCATGACAGACCTGCCAACCAATCACGACAAATTTTTCTTGTTTAAAAGTAGTGGTTTCATCCAATACTGAGTGAGGAAATTCCAGCCAGGCCAGATCTTCTCTGGCCAGGCGCCTATTCATATTCTAATTAGATCCATTTACACCTCCGCGGGGACTCTCCACATACGTCATGGTTCGTTTCCGACAATATGTGGCACAGACGAATATGACGTTCACAGCCTGTAAATTGTCGATAACTGCCGAAAATTAGGGGGATTTCCGGGCGTTTACATGCATTTACGGGGACGGAAATCCCACTTTTCATGCAGTGTTCTGAGGTCGAGCAGCAGCAGCACGTTGGTGACCATAAACCCACGTTGCATCTCACTATTTTCTGAATTTTTACAATAAATGAAAGCAGAAAATAATCAGGGGATTATTCCATAATAAAAAGTAAGCACGATCAAAATAATACCACGTTTTCCAAATTTAACTTCCATACGTTTAATTATTTTCAAGGCAGTGCTTTTTACTTGTAACAGTATTTATACAGTGAGGTACCAGTACTTTTATTTAAGCAAAGGAAATACTTTATTCACCACTGCTTGATATATATCTAAATATGATATACCTATAGATATGACTTTGAAGATTACGGTCACTGCCTCTCTGCCCTGCATTAGTCAGTTACCTCTGCCTTTTTGTTGTTTCTTTTCTGTCAGTCTGTTCTGACAACAGATGTCTCGTTTGGTTTTAGTCTGTGTATAGATTTATTGGTGCCCGTGTTAGCTTTTGTATGTGGGTGTGTTCAGTTTGGTCTTCTCTCTGGTTTTCTGTAAGTGACTCTTTACGTTTGATTAAAACAGAAGAACCAACCTGCCTAGTTACATGTCCTGCATTTTGGTCCTAAAACTTGTTACCTGCCTCACCACACAGGACTGATTCTGACAATTACCGTCTTATATGTTTAAAAATCCATATTATAAGACACATTTGACTATTCTTAAAAATGAAATCTCAAAAAGTATTAATGGGAAAAGTATTACTGTAAGTTTACTTTTGTTGTTTAGAATGATTTTGTTACTGATTGTTATACTTACTGTCCCTGCTGTTTTTTAGTATACAATTCATTTTATTTCTATAGTGTGAAGTGTTCTGACTCAATAGATAGCCTTGAAAAATGATTCTAGTGGAGCATATTTCTAATTTCATATTTTTAGTAGCTGTTGCAGGTAAGTAAATAAACTTCACAGGTTCTTAATGTAAATGTTACACAAACTCTCCTGATTATATGACACAGAAATGTTTGACTTGGCCACTTCTCTAATTTTGTCTTCAGTTTATCCCTTTAATGGTAAACATTGATAATTTTTTCTGGATATTGAATGATAATGTATTTTTTGTTCTTCCTACCAGGACCCCAATATAAGGATTTCCACTGGTGTTTGTGGCTGTCTCTGAGCTCTGCAACATACCACTCTGTAGGCTACAGCTACCTTACAATTTCCTAAACATGGCTAGCAGTGAATTGTTTGATGTTGGAGTGGTAAACACCGAAAATCTGCTTGATGCCTACCAGCAATATGATACAATCAGTGATTTTTGCATGGTGACCTGCGTATTGGTTTACATGCCACCACTCTGTCCCACCCATAACAATTACTTTCATTCTCATTTGATGTGGATGGATTGGTGGTTGGGTTCAATAAGGTGCAGGTGCTGCAAGGTCTACTTCATTACCTATTGCTCCCCAGGTTTAACTCACTTGACTTGATACTTAGCTCCCATTATGTGTACCTAAAAACGCATGTAGATCTCAGAAAGTACACAAGCAATGGCTCGACTGCCCTTAAAAATTGTGTTGGGTACCAGATAGCTAATGTAGATGGTGGCTATCATCTACTAATGACAGCAGCACCACTGACCCTGACAACAGGCTACTCAAGAAACAGCTCTACAGCACACATGCTGTAGAGCTGCTTAACAGTGTGACAGACAACTTTAAAATGGTTGCTCCAGGGCCTCTCTGCTAGGGACAAGAGCAGGCCTACTCTGCAGAAAAAGGGGGACCAGCAACACGGCAAGGTTCAATGTGTTGTGGCAGGACTTGCCATTCATAATGAGCCTTTTGGACAAAGCTGTGTAGGACAAACTCCTGCCATTTTTTGCAAGTGATGCTGACACTAAACCAGTTTGGCCAAAAAGACCCCAATACAATGGAACTAACCGACATTGTGGATGTGACAGATGTTAAGGCAGTGTCAGTCCACCTTGCCTTGAAGTTTGTGGCACTTGACTATGACCAACACATACTGTTCTCCCGTTATGGACTGCAGGACCTGGCAGGAGCCAGGGGGAAACTGCTCTCCGTCCGTGGGATGCATGAGGCCACAAACTTTCAGACTAGTCTGGACCACCTGCCCTTAAGGCCGGGACACACAGAGCCGAAAATCGGCCATTGGACAGTCTAGCAAGGTCAGTAACTCGAGTCTGTTCGGTGTGTCCCGTGCCGTCATCCGTCTAGGGGGATGTCGGCATTCATTTTGGCTGACCTGACATGTTCAGTCGGCGACAGTGTTATTTGCGCTTGTACTGAGTGATAATTGTTCCATAAACACCTCCAACTCAAATCTTACATACAGATTTGTTCTTAATATTTAATCGGCGCTGTCTCGCCATCACATTGTCCACTATGGAGCGCCAGAGGAGGGGATGGCCCGACTGCATGGAATACAGGAATACAGGAAGCATCATATACCCTACCATTAGATAGCTGCAGAACAGTGTAAATAACAAAATATCTGTCTTTAAAACTGTGCATATATCATCAAATGTTTGTTTGTCTGAAAAAGTCTGAAAATACAGCCGTTAAGCTCTCGCGCAATCGTTACCCTTATGTCCTCGTTATCAGTCCGAACTTCAATACTGTTTGTGACAAAACTTTCATTAAGAAAAGTGTGTGTGCTTATTCCACTTTATTTGTTTATTTGTTTATTGTTGGGACCATCAGTGGTGTTAAACCTGATATTAATCAAAAGGCCTCAGATTAAACTGACCTCTGGATACAAGACACACATGTGCTCAGAGACAAAGAGCTCAGAGACAAAAGACAGGCCTACTTGCAAGCGCCCCAGCCTGGTGAGTTCACACCTCTATGCGAAAGACCCAGCCAGAGGGGAAAAAAGCCTCACAACTGGCAGGAAGTCAAAGAACTACAAGATTGTAGTCTTCACACTTTCAAGAGTTTCGAGTCTTACTATTGGTTCAGCGGGACCATAAACACAGCATGAAGTCATAACCTATAAATAGCCTGATCCTAGAAAATCCTTTGTATTCCACTGCAACTCGCGTTGCTGAAAGGAGGCGCGCAAGCGCTTGTGCTAAACTTCTATTTTCTGGAGAAAGTGGATTTAATTTCGGTGGATCCTATGAAAACGCACCAGTGTTTTTCATATCTGCAGTGAGAAGGAAGCAGCGTTTTTCTTCTCAAAGTCGACTAAACCTTTCCCCTTGCTGCCTTTTTGGAGGGAAGTTTCTCCGTGGCCGCTGACGAGCGCCAGGGTCCTGTTCTGTTTTATTTCTGTGGAAATCTATGGACAGAAAAAAATGGACTGAACACACATTAAGAAGGCTTACGTCTGGGCAGAGATAAGTAGTGTGTTTTAGTAATGAGCAAAGGTTTATTGCAACCACTTGTTTGCCATTAATGTGATCTGATTTTAATCATGTACTGGTGCATATGTGATTATTAATCTGTTTCTGTGAATGTATCATTGATCACGATATTGATTGATTGATTGATATGTTGTGTTGAGTAGCGTGGTAAAACTGTAATTGCTACCTGCTAACTCCCCCTTTCAAGGAGTTTAGTTAATGTCTGTGAGATAATCGCGGAAAATCAGCTGTTAGCTACTGGAGTGGTTATAATGACCGTTTCCCGAGACAAGAGACAAAAGTCTCAGAGTCTGCCCTAACTGCAAGTTGGTCCAGACCTGAGTGGCTGAGGGGGGCTGGTCATGATTGATAACTAAGATCAGTGGTGTCTCTTTCTTTACCCTTTCTTCTTTTACTAACTACACACACAGACACAAGCTAACCGCGTAGCTCCCGAGCTAAGGCTGCTAGCTTAACCACGTGGAGTTGGCATAGCGTTTGTACAGAGCTAACACATGACCTAGCATACGGGCTAAGCGTGCGCGTTGCCTAGCAACCCCCTCGGCCTCTTCAACCCCTCCTTGTGTACCCAGCACCACTATCGCCCTCTTGAGGCTAAATAGTTATGTGCAGCTCACAGGAGTAGCCATTTTGGTAGTTTTTTTGTGTTAGACTACATTTCGACACACCCCCTCCTCTTTCTCACACACACACACACACACACACACACACACACACACACACACACACACACACACACACACACACACACACACACACACACAGTCTCACAGACACATGCTGGTTTGCTTTGCTTTGTTGTAGATTAAAAAAGGGTATATTGGTTTTAATTGATCGAAGAATTATTGATCGGCCATTGATGATTTTGAAGTTAATAAATTCTACTATACTTTAATTAGCAGTTGCCTGTGATTATTTGTGTACTTATTGTAATAATTGCTGGTCGAACACAGGTCCGTGCTCGTATTCACCCCTTCCTTTGTTTCCTGTTAAAGGATTACCACAGAAATGAGACTGTTCCACAGTTGATTATTGGTCCCTGACTTGCAGGGTGGTGCCCCGTTTTGATTGTTTGTCGATTTGATAAAGTTATTAATAACCATATTCATAACTGTATTAATATTGATAAAACATCTTTGATAATTTGCCAATGACCAAATCTGTAGCCTATGAGTACCCAACATCATCTTCAAAGTGTAGCTCTGGCTGGGGGGGATACCACTAGTTGATGCTGTGTTGGCAAGGTGTTAACAATCCCAAATTGTTGTAAACATATAAATAGTGCAGTGACCCCCATGCGTAATGCTGCATGATGGCACTGCTGGCCCTGCAGGAGGACTACGTTAATGGAAGAATCAAGAGAAAAAGAGACTTCAGGGACCATGATGATGACTGGCTAATATGCCAATTTAGATTTTCTTAAGCTGAGCTCTTGGATCTATGTACTGAATTGGGTCCGGTAGAGAGAGCAATGCACCGGAACCGTGCCATCCCGGTCCAAATACATGTCCTCGCCACTCTGGGGGGAACCAGCTGTTTCCAGAGGTAAATGTCAGACAGCTAAGTGTTTTTTATTTTTTTAAATAAATATTATATATAATCTTAAACTTTATCACTAAGGCTTGTTTGGATTTAATATAATTCAATTTATTTATAGTATCAAATCATAACAACAGTTATCTCAAGACACTTTACAGATAGAGTAGGTCTAGACCACACTCTATAATTTCCAAAGCTCCAACAATTACAGTAATTCCCTCAAGAGCAATCATCAGTGGCTGTTGCGACAGTGGCGAGGAAAAACTCCCTTTAATAATAGTCACATTAAAGATAATGGAACAGTGACTTTGAAGGTAGTCATTGTAGTTCATGTCATAGCAGGGCACATCGTGGCATACTGAGTAGTGCAGTCTCCTATATCGGATCCTGACTACTCTGTGTGTATGAACATCGCAGCAGGGCGTTGCGGGATGTAACGTGGCGCTGCAGAGCACGGGTGGATGCAGCGGACGCAGCAGGACGCGGCTGGGCATTGCAGGGAATCACAGAGCATAGCTCTGCGAAGAAGACACATAAGGACTCCGGGGAGTAAACTCCCCAGAGCTAGGTTAGTAACAAGCATTTCTGGGACAGGATGCATACAAAAGGAAACAAGTGAAAACAGAGATGAGAGAGCAGCTCAGTGTCTCATTGGAAGGAAGGAACTTCCCTGGTAGTCTAGAATTATAATAGCAGGCAGGTTACCTTAGAGAGAGGTGCCGGATCGTGCTTGAACTCTCCCCTGCCGGATCGGGCTGTACTGGCCTGCCTCCTTCTACTCTCACTATATTATTGATTATATGATAAATAAATTTGATGACTATGAAGAGAAGCAGGTGGCCCGGGTTAGGCGGATGCTGCAACTCCTAACTCCCTAACTATAAGCTTCATCAAAGAGGAGGGTTTTCAGTTTACTCTTAAATGTGGTGACGGTGGCTGCCCCTGGAAACCAGACTGGGAGCTGGTTCCATAGGAAAGGAGCCTGGTAGCTGAAGGCTCTGGCCCCCAGTCTACTTTTAGAGACTCTAGGAACCACAAGTAACTCTGCATTCTGGGAGCGCAGTGCTCTAGTGGGACAATAAGGTACTAGGAGCTGTTCTAGATAGGATGTTGCTTGACCATTTAGGGCTTTGTAGGTCAGGAGAAGGACTTTAAAGTCAATCCTGAATTTTACAGGAAGCCAATGCAGAGAAGCTAATACGGGAGAAATATGATCTCTTTTCTTAGTTCTTGTCAGAACACGTGCTGCTGCATTCTGGATCAGCTGAAGAGTCTTAAGGGACTTATTTGAGCAACCTGAAAGTAGGGAATTACAATACTCCAGCCTAGAAGTAACGAATGCATGGACTAGTTGTTCAGCATCGTTTTGAGACAGGATATTCCTAATTTTGGCAATGTTACGTAGATGAAAAAAGGCTGTTCTTGAGCTTTGTTTTAGATGGGCGTGGAAGGATATATCCTGATCAAAAATAACTCCTAGATTTCTGACAGTAGTGCTGGAGGCCAGGACAATACCATCCAGAGTAGCTATATCTTTAGATAATGAAGTTCGGAGGTGTTTAGGGCCCAGCACAATAACTTCAGTTTTGTTAGAGTTTAACATCAGAAAAATGTAGGTCATCCAGTATTTTATATCTTTAATGCATGCTTGAAGTTTAGCTAACTGACTGGTTTCGTCTGGTTTGATTGACAAGTATAATTGGGTGTCATCCGCATAACAGTGATAGTTAATAGAGTGTTTCCTAATAATATTACCAAGAGGAAGCATATATAAGGAGAATAGAATTGGTCCAAGCACTGAGCCTTGTGGAACGCCATTGCTAACTTTAGCGTACTTGGAGGATTTATCATTAACATTAACAAATTGAGATCGATCAGAGAAATAGGACTTAAACCAGTTTAGTGCGTTTCCTTTAATGCCAACTAAGTGTTCCAATCTCTGTAATAGGATTGTATGGTCAATAGTGTCAAATGCAGCACAACGATCTATTAAAACGAGTATGGAGACAAGTCCTTTGTCTGCAGCAGTTAGAACATCGTTAGTAATTTTCACCAGTGCCGTCTCTGTGCTATGATGCTTTCTAAATCCTGATTGAAAGTCTTCAAATAAACTGTTGCTATGGAGAAAATCACATAACTGATAAACAACTACCTTCCCACGGATCTTGGAGAGAAAGGGAAGGTTAGATATAGGTCCATAGTTTGCTAAGACCACAGGATTGAGGGTGGGTTTTTTCAAAAGAGATTTTATCACAGCTACTTTAAATGATTGCGGTACATAACCTTTTAATAGAGACATATTGATCATATCTAGTAGTGAAGTGTTAACCACGGGTAATGCTTTTTTGAGTAGCCTCGTTGGGATGGGGTCTAAGAGACTGGTAGATGGCTTAGCTGAAGATACCTTTACCATTAATTGTTGAAGGTCTATAGGATAAAAGCAATCTAAGTATATTTCAGGTCTAGTCGTTCTTTCTAGGAGTCCTGCGATGAAAGGTGAACCTTTAGAAGTTGAGGGCAAAAGGTGATGGATTTTATCTCTAATTGTTATAATTTTATCATTAAAGAAGCTCATGAAGTAATCACTACTCAGAGCTAGAGGAATAGAAGGCTCACTAGAGCTGTGACTCTCTGTCAGCCTGGCTACAGTGCTGAAAAGAAACCTTGGGTTGTTCTTGTTTTCTTCTATTAATGATGAGTAATAGTCTGATCTAGTATTTCTGAGCGCCTTCCTATAGGTTTTCAGACTGTCTTGCCAATCCAAACGAGATTCTTCCAGTTTGGTGGAACGCCATTTACTTTCAAGTTCGAGTTTGGGAGTTATACCAAGGTGCAAGTTTCCTTTGCTTCATCATCTTCTTTTTGAGGGGAGCAACAGAGTCTAAAGTAGTCCGTAGGCAGGCCGTAGCACCATCTACACAATTGTCAATTTGAGAGGGACTAAAGTTTACATAAAGGTCCTCTGTTGTATTAAAGCATGGTAATGAGTTTAGTGCTGTTGGAATATCTTCCTTAAATTTAGCTATAGCACTGTCAGCCCTTACGAAAGGAAAATATATTTACCAATATATTACTTGAAATATATTGTAATATATTACAATATATTATTTTCCATTACATTTTACAATATATTATATATTGAAAAAACATGGAATAATATATTGATGATACATGTATTATACAATATATTATATATTGGAAAATATACAAATTATTGCCACTTTCATATATTCCAAAATATATGCTAATTTATATTTATAAATATCCATCATAATGTATTCCCATTTATATGGTAAAACGTATTGGTAATATATGTAAGGATATAGTTTCACATCTTTGTTTAATATATGATAGAATATTTGTTAAATATATGGTAGAATACATTTTAAATATATGTAAAATTATATGGAAGAATATATGTACAGATATGTTTAATATATGGTAGAATATATTTTAAATATATATAAAATTATATGGAAACATATGTACAGATATGTGTTTAATATATGGTAGAATATAATTTACATATATGTAAACCTATATGGAAACATATGTACAAATATGTGTTTAATATATGGTAGAATATATTTTTAATATATGGCATACATCATTTTTGCCCGGTGTCTTAATGTCTGTTTCAGAGAACAAGAGAGCAGAGCAGACATATCAGTAGCACCGAAAGGAGGCGCCGAAATCCGCGTTACTATTCGGTCCGGTAAATACAGGTCGTGAAGGCACCTGTGTCGTATTAGCACCGGATTTCGGTACCCAACCCTATTCAGGAAGATTTTTATAAGTAAATGTGTTATGGGGAGGCAGGGAATAAAGGACCCAATCGCAGAGAGCAGGCAGGTAAGCAGGAGAAGGTTTGAGGAAGGGGATGTATTAACAAAAACACAGCAGCACTAAGGCTGGTAAAAACCCAGGGAAAAATACAAAAAAAGGCACAAGGCTGAAACAAACTGACAGGATAGGAACTAACTCAATAGACAGGACCAGGACACAAACTCACGCAGGAAAGACAACGGACACAAAACAATCTGACAAGACACAAAGGGAAACACAGAGGCTAAATAAACTAGGTAACGAGCAAACACAGGACAGGTGACACCAGGGCAGGGGAACAGGTGGAGCACATTAGACAATCACACAGGCGGGAAAACACAGGAAGCAGAACTAGACATGACAAGCAAGAAAACTGACTATCACAATAAAACAGGAAACAGAACATAATACAAAACAAGACCGAAAATCATTCAATGACAAGGAGACAAAACCCACAGTACAAAAACAATACATAGGGACATGCATTAAATGGGTGATAGAATGATTTATAGGGTATTTCACACTGTTCCTTATGGTCTGCTAATGGGGTATGTAACATTGGTTGGACTGAAAATGGCCTGGTGGATATTTAATTGGCCCTTATGCATCCATGTGTTTTGGTCCATGTTTATCCATGTTTATATTATGTTTTTGCTCATGCGCTGCGCGCTGATTGGTTGAGCGAAGCCTCATACACACACATTAGAGACGCGCGCTGATTAGTTGAGCGAATCCCCATACACACACATTTGAGACGCGACAGAATCTCATATTCCAGACACTGCAATGTTTTATTACCAAATTCACTTCTGAGACTTTTTTATGCAAGAAATCAACTATATAAAGCTCAAATATGGGCCCTTTTACGAAAATTGATGGCTAATTTGAAAATGCGCCACACAGACATACATGGACCACGCACCACAGACGTCTGCAAAATGGATCGAATTCAGACAGAATGCTGCCGGTTACCTACAGCTCCGAGGCAGCCACGGTTAGGTGTGGACAGTGCTGCTTCTCGTGAGCGTGGGATATGTGTTGTGTGTGATGTATGTCTCCTATGCTTTGTACACAGTTTTTTTCTGATTGTGTTTGTGTTTTGTGTCAATAAAGCTCCATCTTTGAATAAACAGCACGTTCCTGGCAAATCATTTTCCTTAGGATAACAATGACATGAATATACAACATAGCATGGGTTAGGGTTAGGAATGATAAATTTATCACGATGAAACCCCCCGCTTCGTCCGACGACTGAGCAGTTCGATAGGGAATCAAAGGCAAGGGCACGGGCCGGCGCAAGTCAGTGATAAGTTCTCAATTCCAGCAATATCCAATAAGGTTTTTCATTTGATTCACAATCTCGTGTTTCTGATATTGTCAAATCTGGTACGGATGTTCCAAGGTGCCAAGGAGGAGCGGTCTGGCATTGTGCTTAATTTTTGGGAACTTTGGTAACCGTCATGGTTGTTCCATCTGCGATAAAGAAGGTCTGGTATTGTATGTAATTCTTAAGGAATTTTAGTACCTGCCACGGTCGCTTTATCTAAGGTACAGAAGGTCTGGCATTGTGCGTAATCTTAAGGAATGTTGGTACCTGGGTTAGGGGAGATATAAAGGCTTCCGGCACAAACTACACCCGGAGGTCCAGATCCCCGGCCCAATCACCGGATCCCAGGCAGGTCCCCACCCCACTCTCACCCCATCAAGGACAGCTGAAGGAGACTGGATGACAAATAGAGGTAAGTCAGTTTAGGTCCTACCGGAGGGAATGGACAAGGGAGGAGAGAAGAGGGAAAAGAGAGGAGGGGAGAGGGAGAAGAGGGAAGAGGAAGATATATATATATATATATATACATATATAAACACACATACATACATACATACATACACACATATCCATACATATACATAGATACACACATATATACATACACACACATACATACACACACACACATACATATGGAGAAAAAAGAAAGGGAGATGGAGAAAAGAAAGAGGGAAGAAAGAGAGGGGGAGAGAAAGAAAAAGAAAGAAAAAAAAGGGGGGGGAACAGTGAGAGAAAGAGAAAGCAAGAAAGAGAGAGAGAGAGAAAGAGATATAGAAAGAAACTGAATTCAAATTAGAAACTAAGAAACTAAGATTAAAGTTAGAGAATAAAGGACCGAAATAGGACAGGAGAGAAAGGGGAAACTAGGTTAAGATTAGAGACAAGGGAACAAGGTTAGGATAGGAAAGAAGAAACTAAGCTAGGGTTAAAAGATAAGAAACTGGGTTAAGGTTAGAGGCTAAAAGACTGAAGTTAGGTTAGGGTTAGGGTAGTACGGCTCCCACAGACCTCCCCACGTGTCATATGACAACATAGTTGAATGGAGGGCAACGGAGGGTTAGGGGGTTAGGGTTAGGGTCAGGGTCAGGGGGGTTAGGGTTAGGGGTTAGGGTTAGGGGTTAGGATTGAAGAAAAAAAATTCAACCACTAGGTGGCAGAATTGTAAAGCATAAACCATAAGCATAGGCCAAGCACATCCCCCCTCATCTCTCATTGAGTCCCCCAGGCCATAAAGTACCCAATTTAGTAATCCAACCTCTTTCTATCTTTCTCCTCTGTTTTACAGACCAAATAGGATTGGATTCTAGTATTGTGGCTCTGAGCTTTGTCCAGTTATGGTCAACAAAGTGTCTGACCAAAGGTATGTGCATATTTTTTTGTTTAGTAATGTTATGTCTGTGTTGTGTGAATCTAGTGAGGAGTGTGTTACCCGTTTCACCCACATATTGTATGTGGCACTGTGCACATTTAATCAAATAAATACAGTTTCTCACATGGACTCCCGTGTTGTTTTGTGTTCTAAAAACCTCCTTACTGTGCTGGTTTTGTACAAATGTATAGTGCCTGAAGTATTCTGCCTGGACCCTAGTCCTGGGTATAGTCAGAGGTTTTAATCTTGCCTTAACTAGGATATCACCCAAATTGGGATTTTTTCTGAAGGCAGCTATTAGCTTATGGTCCTTTAGGAAAATGTTATTTCCCCCAGAAAAGAGGAAGTTATTTTTTAATCTTTTGACAAAGTCCAGATTAGTGTATGAATAAGTGACTATGATAGGTATGATAGGGTCCAGACAGATGGGTCTAGGCACAGAGAAAGTACGAAGTGCCCGTCGTAACATGGTATGGGTATAACCTCTATCCCTCAGAGCTGAAAACAGAATCTTGGTTGCCTCTCTAAAATCCTCCTGGTTGGAACAAATCCTTTTAAATCTTAATAACTGTGACTTGATTAGCCCAGCAAAAGTGTGTCTCGGATGGTGGCTAGTCCGGAATAATAAAGCATGAGTGTCAGTTTCTTTGAAAAAAACTTTAACCTGTAATCTGTGTTCCTCATTAAAATTCTTCCCTTTATAGGTTGTGGTATCTAGAAAATCAATGGAAGAGGGGTCAATAGTAGCTGTGAGCTGAATAGATGGATTATGGCTGTTGAGAGTGGCAAGAAAGTGATCAAAATCCTCTTTAGAGTGTTGCCAAATTCCCCAGATGTCGTCCAAATATCTAAAATAGTGCAATGGTCTTTTTTGGCAGGTGGCTAAAGCCTCAGTTTCCCACTCGGCCATAAAAAGGTCCGCATATGAGGGGGCAAAGGTTTTTCCCATTGCGGTCCCCTTGACCTGCAGGAAATACTGATTATCAAATTCAAAGTCGTTTCTATTAAGATTTATATCTAACAGTTGTAGGATTTCTTTATCCGGTCTTTTACTGTTGGGATATTTTTTAAACACATTCTTGACAGCCAAAATGCCTTGTGCTGAATTAATGTTGGTATAAAGAGAGGTCACATCTAGGGAAAAGAGGAAAGCAGATTGGGGTACTTGGATTTGTTTAATTTTTTGTACAAAATCAAAAGTGTCTTTTATGTAGCTTGTGTGTAATTTTGAAAGAGGATTCAGATAAAAATCAATAAACTTAGCGGTTTTATATGTTTCACTGCCACAGTCTGACACGATGGGGCGAACAGGAGGAATTTTAAAGGGGACACTCCAAGATTGAGGCTTCTTATGAATCTTTGGCAACATGTAAAAGCGGCGGATCCTAGGCTCACCACTACCCAAAAGGTAAGTTTTTTGTTTAACATTAATAAATTTTTTAATGTATAATGTATTTATGATTTTCTGTACCATAGGGACAGTATCCATGTAGATAGGCTTATTCAGTTTAATGTAATAGTTAGTATCACTCAGTTGCCTGTTACCTTCCCAGACATAATCAATCCTATCCATAATCACAACTGAGCTCCCTTTATCCGCTGATTTTATTACAATTTGATTATTATGTTTTAATTGTTGTAATGCTTCCATTTCAAATTTTGATATATTAGACAAAGTCCAGCCTATTTTGTGGCTTCTATTAAACACATCAGTGTCCAGATGTACTAAGTTTTTAATTTGATTTGGTAATTGAGCAAAAGAGGGAGCCCAGGTGGATGCTGGCAGGAAAGGTAAGTGTGCACCATCAGGTTTACCTTCATAATAAGTGGCCAATTTTAGCCGTCTATGGTACTGTTGTAAATCTAGCCTGGCCTGGTCCTTAGCAACTTTATGGTTTACCTTATAGACTGAGGGGATAAAGGTCAGACCCTTGTTCAGGAGAATGGTCTGGGCTGCTGTAATATGAAAAAGATGAGAAAGGTTAGTAACATTGTTCAACCCCGCGGTCTGTGTGGTGTTCCCGGGGTTTAGTTGTTTAAATGGTCCAGGATGTGTGTCAGCATGTGACCTGCAGTCCAGCGAGTCCAGTGAATGGTGTCCTTGTCAGTAGTGAAAACATTTCTGGGCAGCTGGGGAATGTGTTGTGTGTGTGTCTGGATGTAATTGTTCAAGATCCTGAGGTTCTCCTGATCTTTCTTGGGTAAGGATCTGGAGAAGTTGATCATCAGGACCCGAATTTGGGCCCTGGGGAAGGCCAAAGAAGCCATTCTGATTAATTTTTTGAGTTGTGGGATAGAAACCAGTTCTGGGTTTCTTGCCCTGTCATTGATGCCCAGGGAAAGGGCCACTCTCTCAACCTCCTGGGAGACTGGGGTCTTGGCCAAAAGGGCTTCAATGTGTCTGAAGGTGGCTCCAGGGAAACTGTCCATCTGGACATGAGACTGTGTGTAGGCAGGAAGCCGGGAGATATTTGAATCTCCCACGATAACCCAGGGCTTCTTAGCTTCAAAGGACCAGGCCGTCATTTTATTGGTCGTGGGAGTGTGTCTGAAAGGCCTGTACTCTGTGGCAGGTGGTGCAGGAGAAGGAAAGGTGAGTTTACTCTGCACCTGTGCCCTAGGTAAAGGTGATAATCTGTGTTTGGTCAGGCTTTGAAGGGAGATGGGCCTTTTCCCTGAGAATGGAGTCAGGATAACAGGGTCTTCCATGTCTGCCAGGTTAAAGGTGGTGGTTTTAGTTCTGGGTCTGGGTGTTAGGCTTGGGAGGGGAGCCGTTGGAGGTCCTGGAGTTTTGGGGGCTTGTTGACCTTGGTGTGGCAGAGAGATGACAGGAATCACTGGAGACCGAGCCGGATTGGCTGTGACGGGTAAAAGGGGAGGAGAGGAAGGGGAGAAACAGGGAGGGATCGGAGAGGATGGGGAGAGATCTATAAGGGATAAGGGGGAAGAGGGGGAGGGGGGAGGGAGGGGTGGGGGGGAAGAGGAGGGGAGAGGAGAGGGAGGGGATGAGTGACGGTTGGGAGGAAGAGGGGGTGAGGGGGAAGAATCCTGTACCTCCATCAGATCGGGTTGGTGTAACTGTGTCTCGACTTCTGTCAGACGGAAATCCCCTTCCAATCCCTGAGGTGTGGGATGTACCTCTACCTCCAGTAGTAAAGGGGTTGGATCCGCAGCCTTCGTGTGGGGGGCCCGATTGTAGATGCGGGGCTGTCTCTGGGGTAGGGGTCCTGTGATCTCTGGTGTATCCACCTCTGGGAGAACAATGATCTCCGGGCTCTTGGCCCGTGAGACAGGTGGAGGTGGTTCTGGAGAGGGGGGGGAGGGAGGAGGAGGGGGTGGTGGTGATGGAGGAGGTATCGCTGTGGAGAGGTCATCTCGGGAGGAATTATCTGTCCCAACACAAGCAGTGGAGGTTGTAGTAGTCACATTAGGCATAGGAGGTGTGGTACAGGTTTGTGTTTGGACTGATGTGTGTTTCGGTACCTGCACAGTAGGGGGCTGTGTGGCTGCAGTGAGTCTTGCAAAAACTGAGTCCAGCGTGACTTGGCTGAGTTTCCTACCAAAATGGCTGCGAGCCCAAGCAGATGCAATGGAAAAATTCTTACTCCAGTCTTTTTGGGCTAGTTGTAAAAAAATCTGCAGATTATTGTCCAAACTAGCCTCATAGTGGTCTCTCAGAATGATAATGGTGGTATATTCCCAGTGTTTAGCATTGCCAGTGATCAAAGATTCTGTGGTGGGGTTCGGATCAGAAGGTTTAATTGCCTCATCCAGGGTCTTGGTGAGCTTGGCAATAGCAGTGGGGGCCTTTTCAGTAGAAACATTGTGAAGGTGGTGAGCTGCCTTAATCATCCTATGTATTGTTCTGGTCCTGGTTGTGAAATTAGGGTCATCAACTATATCAGGGCAATGTCTGAGGTCAGACTGGGTTTTCACCAACCTTCGGTTCCGTTGTGGGTCTCTGTTTCTGTTGTAGAAAGGCCGTTGCTGTATGAAGCGGTCCTGCTGCTGGCGGTAGTCACGCCGCGGGCCCCTGGTGTTGGGCCGTCTGCGGGGTTGTTGGTAATCATCGCTACGGGTGTAGTTGTTGCGTGGATAATTACCATTGTTGTTATAACGGTGATGGTTTGGATTAATGCGGGGAGGACGGGGCCTGAAGGTGCTCCGATCATACCGGGAGTCCACCGTCCGATCCCTGCGTTGGGTCAGATGGCGAGGTTGCTCCTGCCTGCCAAATCTGGTAACATCCGCATAGGTGGTGGGGCCGTACCGGTCAGTGGGGGGGCGGCGATATGAGGACTGTGTGTAACGGGGACCCTCGTTACCTCTCTGCATTCTCCTGCCCCTCCGGTAGCTGACCGTGTGCCAGCCATCATCGTCATCATCATCATAGCGGTCCGCCATCTTGAAAAAACTCCGCAAGCTGAGCAGAGCGGAAAAAAAAATTTTTTTTGGAAAAAAGAAATTCAGTAAACTTAAAATATCTCTAAAAAAACGTAGAGACTTCAACGGTTAGCGTTGTCAGAGTTTTTATTAAAATAAGCGACGCGTTTCGACAAACATTAATGTCTTTTTCAAGCTATCAAGAAAACTTACTTTAAAACTCTCTAAAATATGGCCGTTCCACAGGTGCATCCAAGGTGAAAAGAGCGAGCGATACACAGGAAGATCAGCATGCGCGGTTCTCTGCTGGCTCATGTGAGCCTGAGGGAAGGCAGGTATTGGTCAAGCCCTGACTAAGGAGTGTGTATGGGAAGCAGTGTTGCCTTCAGGTGCCTAGTAAAAACCGTACGAAAGGAAGATACCAATCTTTAGTTAAAGATTTACAGGACAGTTAAATAGAAAATAAAGGAAGCTAAGCCTTGAGGAAATTCCCTTATTCCTGTCCCTTTTCTGTTTCTCTTTTTTACAGGTATCCAAGGACCTGGGCCCGGATTAAATGGTGGGTAAGTATGCAATTAGGGTTAAGATAGATTAAAATTGGGGTCCGTGCCAACAGGTAAGTATATAAATAGATTTAGGTTAGGGGGGTTAGGGAAGAAAAAAAGAAAGTCTCGCCGCCATAGGCGGCGAGGCTTAAATGCACAAACCACTGGCCGGGAACAAGACCCCGGGGGCCCCCCCGCACCCTCCAGGCAGGGAACCCCCCAGCAAAAAATGCGTTAAAGGCTGCACAAACCTGTGTGCCGAAGGGGACTCAAGAGGAGAGGCAGGAGCAAGGACGAGACAAAGGTTATGGTTAGGTTAGGGGTCAAGGGGTAAGGGTAGGTTTAGGCAAGAGTTAAAGGGAGAGGGGAATGGGAGGGTAAAAGGTGGGAGAGGTTGGGGTTAGGCACACACATAGGGAGAGGTTATGATCAGGGGTGGGGTAGGGGTAGAGACAGGACAAAGGTTATGGTTAGGGTAGGGGTCAAGGGTGAGGTTAGAATTAGGTAAAATGGGTGAGGGGAAAGGGGAATGGGAGGGCCGGGGTAAGGGAAGGTTGGGTTTAGGCACACACAGAGAGGGAGGTTAAGGTCAGGGTTAGGGTTAGGGGGTTAGGGTTAGGGGTTAGGGTTAGGGTTAGGGAAGAAAAAAAGAAAGTCTCGCCGCCATGGGCGGCGAGGCTTAAATGCACAAACCACTGGCCAGGAACAAGACCCCAGGGGCCCCCCCGCACCCTCCAGGCAGGGAACCCCCCAGCAAAAAATGCGTTAAAGGCTGCACAAACCTGTGTGCCGAAGGGGACTCAAGAGGAGAGGCAGGAGCAAGGACGAGACAAAGGTTATGGTTAGGTTAGGGGTCAAGGGGTAAGGGTAGGTTTAGGCAAGAGTTAAAGGGAGAGGGGAATGGGAGGGTAAAAGGTGGGAGAGGTTGGGGTTAGGCACACACATAGGGAGAGGTTATGATCAGGGGTGGGGTAGGGGTAGAGACAGGACAAAGGTTATGGTTAGGGTAGGGGTCAAGGGTGAGGTTAGAATTAGGTAAAATGGGTGAGGGGAAAGGGGAATGGGAGGGCCGGGGTAAGGGAAGGTTGGTTTAGGCACACACAGAGAGGGAGGTTAAGGTCAGGGTTAGTTAGGGAGGGGGCTCCTACCTCGTTGAGCCCCTGGGGCATTAAAGTGCCCAGTTTTTTATCCAAGTCCTCTCAACCTTGCGCCTGACTCTAATCGTCCAGTTGGGATTAGACTCGAGTATCGTAGCTCTAACGCTTTAACCAATCGTTGTTGGACAAAATGGTTCACGAGAGGGTTGTTGAGGTACTTTTTGTGTGTAATGTTATATCGGTGTTGCGTGAATCGAGTTAAGAGAGTGTTGCCTGATTCGCCCACGTATTGAACGCAACATTTTGAGCATCTAATCAGATAAACGCAGTTCTTAGTTCGATCGTCCAAAACCACTCTGTGTTCTGAACACCTCGTGGGTGGTCTGGTTCTGTACCGTCCTGTATGTCCTAAAGAAGCCGCCTAGTCGCCTAGTCTTAGGAGGGTTGAGGGGTCTGAGCTTGGATCTAACCAAAGAGTCCTGTAGGTTAGGGTTACGTCTGTAGGCCGCAATCAGTCTAAAACCTCTTAAAAAGTTCTCACCCCCCGAGGAAACAAAATTCCTTTTCAGTTTCTGTACAAATTTGACATTGGACTCCGAAAAAGTCACCACAACAGCCAGCACAGATTCTACAGAGATAGGTTTAACCACTTCAAATGTCCTGAGAGCTTGGCGTAACATTGTGGATGTATAACCTCTGTTGAGGAGGGAAGAGAACAGGATGTTGGTTGCTGCTTTAAAATCTTCCCTGCCTCGCGCAAACTCTTTTGAATCTCAAAAGCTGAGACTTCACCAGACCTGCGAAGGTATGTTTAGGATGATAGCTTGTTCTGTAGAGCAAGGAATGGCTGTCCGTTTCCTTAAAGAAGACTTTAACGTCCAGTGTTTGCGTATTGTTGAAATTTGGGCCTTTAAAGGTCGTGGTATCCAAAAAGTCAATTTGGTCAGGACTGAGTGTGGCCGTGAGGGTGATGGAGTCACTGTGCGCATTTAGCTTGTCGAGAAACTGAAAGAACTCTGGCTCAGAGTGGTCCCACACGCCCCAGATATCGTCCAGATATCTATAATAATGCAAAGGTCGTAGCGGACAGGAGGCCAAAGCTCCTTGCTCCCATCGAGCGACGAACAGGTCGGCATAGGAGGGCGAAAAGTCTTTCCCATTGCGGTGCGCAGAAACCTGCAGGAAAAAACTGGCCGTTAAATTCAAAGTCGCTTTTAGTCAGGTTGAGTTCCAGTAACTGTAAAAGTTCTTTGTCCGGTCTTTTAATGTCAGGGTACTTTAAAAGGTTTCTCTGACCGCAGCAAGGCCTTCTGGGGTGGAAATGTTGGTGTAAAGCGAGAGGAGACATCTAGAGAAAAGAGAAAAGCCGAGGGGGATTTTAGCTTTGGCTTTAATCTTCGTGACAAAGTCAAAAGTGTCCTTAATATAACTGTCATGTAACACTGAGAGAGGGTTGAGATAGTGGTCGAGAAACTTGGCTGTCAGATAAGTCTCACTGTTACAGTCCGACACTATTGGACGTCCCGGAGGGATCTTATGGGGAACCGTCCCACTTGTCACCAGCTTTATGTATTTTCGGTAATAGGTAGAACCTACGGGCCTTAGGGCTGCGCATCACCCAACAGAAAGGTCTTTTGTTTGTGGTTGATAAACTTTTCTCATAAAGAGAGTTGACGATTTTATTAACCAATGGGATGGTGTCTTGGTATATCGGACGGTCCAGTTTTTTGTAATAATGTGGGTCATTGAGTTGTCTAAGTCCTTCAAATAAGTAGTCAGTCCTGTCCATTATTACCACCGCGACTGCCCTTATCCGCTGGCTTCAACACAACACCCCTATTGTTACTTAACTGTTCCAAAGCTCGCTCTCAAAGCGGAGAGGTTCGGTTTTGTCCAACCTACCTTGTGTTGCTTGTGGAACGTGTCCAGGTCGAGCTGAATCAGCTGTGTCACTTCTGGAGGGAGTAAGGGGAGAGCAGGTGACCAATTTGATTTAGGCATGAAAGGCAATTGGGAAGATTCAGGCTTATCTTGATAATAGACAGCCAATTTAAGATGCCTGTGGTAATCTTGCAGATCAATTCTGAGAGCATCCTTGACCTGTTTGTTGGTCTGATTTTGGATGGACGGGATGAATGTTAAACCCTTGTTCAGAAGATCGGTTTGAGCCGCAGTTAAGATGAACGACTTGGATAAGTTTATAACTGTTTTTAACCCCGAGACTGTGGAAGTGTTTATGGGGTTAAGGTGTTTAAAAACACCATCCAATGGTCAAACATGTGTTTGCGGTGGACATAGTCCAGTGGACGTGGTCTTTGTCGGTGGAAAAGACAGACCTAGATAACTGGGGATATGATCCCGGTAGTACACAAGAAACTCATTGATACCCCCTAGTTCTGTTGCTCCTGGTGTGACAGGGAGCGGGAGAAGTTGAGGATTGGGATCAAGATGCGGGCCTGTGGGAAGGTGAGCTTCGGCCCCATACGTATATAACCTTTTTGATGTGTGGGATAGAGACTTTATCAGGATCCTGGCCCCTGTTGTTAATCCCAAATGAAAGGACCAAAACCTTTACGGTCGGAGAAACCGGTGCACTGGCTAATATAGCCTCGGCGTTGTTTAAATGCGGCACCCGGGATAACTTTCTATCTGGACCTGGTTCTGTGAGTAGGGAGGGAGGCGGCTTAAATTTGAGTCTCCCACCAAAAGCCAGGGCTTGTGTGCAGTCAGGGACCAGTCGCTCATCTTATCTGTGACATTAGGGTGTCTATGTGGAGAAAATACAGTTTGTATTACAGGTGTTGCAAATGAGAGCTTGCTTGTGTTTTGGCCTGGTTCAGAGGCCCCAGGTTGTCCGAGGGCGACTTACCCCTCGTGGTGACAGCTCCCGAGGATGTGTGGGGGGTCTCCCCACCTCGAGCTCCCCGCCTGAGGGAAGAAGTCTGAGAGGAGTTAGGCTTGGTGGATTACCAGCGGATGCCGCTGGCCGCCCAGCTGATGTAGCAGGGGACCTGAGATCCTGAAGGCGGGAGCCAACTGCTCCCTCAGCTTAGAGAGCTCAGGAAACCTCGGGTCCTCGATCAAAGATTGGAGCAGGTCGGGAGGTTGGTGGGAGTCCCGTGGAGGCGGGCGGGATCTCATCTCGACAGGTTCAGGGCCTCTAGGGGAGAGGGGGGCTAGGAAAAGGAGAAGAGGTAAGGGGGGAGGAGAGAGGGAAAGGGGAAGAAGAAGGGGAAAGGGGGAGGTGGGTTAGGAGGGGCAGGGGAAGAGAGAGGAGGTGGGGGTGAGGCGTAAGCGCCCCCCGTCTCAGCCCTCGTATCCTCCCGCCCTGTCGTCTCCGGCCGGTTGTGCCCGGGTCAGTGGGGTCCTGGTGTACGCCAGCAGTAACCAGCAGCTGTCCTGCAGTTGATGCTGGTCCAGGGTCCGGGTGGGCGGTCCTGGGCAGGCGCTGAGGGCGTGAGCGCCATTGAGGGCGGGGCTTCCTGTCCGGCAGTCATGGCGTCATACCAGTTCTGTTGGAGGATTGTGCGGGGCTGTGTCGTCGTATCCTCAGCCTCCATTAGGACCTCGGCGACCCTATCCTGGGCCGCAGGGATGGACGGGCCACGCGGGTTGTGTGGTAGGTCGAGTATTAGCCTGTATTTGGTTTTGTAAGGCTTCTATTATTTTAGCATACACGACGCCTACAGTGTCGGGCAGTAGCCTCCGCACCAAAGTGGCTACGTGCCCAACGACGCGGGCAATGTCAAAGTTCTGTTGCCAGGAGGACATGTCAAAGCGCCGTAGAAATTGCAGATTGCCTGCCAGCGCTTCTATTGTAGTGACCACGCGAAAATCTCAATGGTGTTTTGTTCCCAAACTGCTGCGCTGTCAGCGCATCAGTTTCTTTAGTGGGACAATGGGGTCAGACGGTTTAATTACATCAGACAACATCTTGGTGATTTTAGTGATGGCCTTTGGAGCACCTTGTGCAGAAACATTGCGCAAGTGGTGCTCTTGCCTTGATGAGTCTGTGAATGGTCCGATTTTGACACTGAAGTCAGGGTCCGATGAACGCTAGCGGCCTGGCGGGGCTGTTGTTGCCGGGTTTTGGGCGTTGTTGTTCTGCTTTTGATTTTTCCGTCGTAGTTATTATTATTTCTGTTGTTTTGGGGATTTTTTGGGCATTTTTGTTGTTCTTATTGTTCACCCAATTGTTGTTTTTACGGTTATTCCCCTGTTTCTGCTGTTGTGAGCGGCCCTGCTTGGACCTAGAGCGGAACGGGAAGCACTTTGTCCCTGTTTTTTCACGGCTATTGTTGCTAGTCTGACGGTGGTTGTTGTTGTTGGTCTGTTGACCGCCACCGCCACTAGTAGCCGGGTGGGCGGCGCTATTTTGGCCGGGCTGCGATCGGATGTACCGCGTGTCATAGGTCTGGAGCGGGGGTTAAAACTAACGGGCCTAGTAGCTCGGCATAGCTGGGCTCTACTGTAGCTAACGCTAGGTGGCTGGGCCTGATAGCTAGCCTGGTTATCATAAGTATAGCTGTAGTGAGCGCCTGGCATGGGCCTGCTAGTGGGTTGTGGATGGTAATTAGCTTGGTAGTTAGCATGGAGGCTAGGGCTGATTAGCTACACTGTGGAGAGGTTCATTGCTAGCATGATAGCTGCCTGGTTCATAGTGGTCGTGAGAGGGCCAGTAACGGGCGGGAGGGACGCGTAATCACGGCTAACTAGTCTGCCTCCTGGCGGTACCGCATCGTCCGTTCCATCCTCTTGGCTAAGCCAGGAAAAAGGACGTGAAAAATACACCGTACTGAATATAGATAAAGTAGACTGTAAAGTCCGGGACGTGATGGTCAGTTGTCAAACTTTTATTCATAAAAAGTCACAGCGACGCGCTTCGATCAGAATAAATCTTCATCAGGCTGTTAAGACAACGAGAGTGATTGTATTTTTCCATAGCGGTGCTGGAGTGAAAAGACATGCGAGTAGCACTCAGCACCTGGAGAGCTTCCTGTTTACGTCCAGCGCCAGTGTGGGGACCAATGAGAATCAAAGATAGTGAATGTTGCGTTCAAAGATGTTGGTTTTAGAAAAACTTCTGTGTTTTTATCATCTAGACTGCATTCTGATGGGCTGGAAATGTAAAAATGGAAGCTCTCGCATCGTAGTCGGTCTATATATGTGTAATCACACTTTACACATATATACAGAAATGTACATAAGCATGAAAATAACCATTTTAAATACATTTTAAGCACATATGAAAACATTTTTAACGTGATTAACATGAAAAACATTTTTTAATCCTGTTGTGTTAAATTTTAGCGTTTTTAAACACACAATGAAATGTATTTTAACAATGATTAATCATGAGAAACATTTTTTAATCATCTTGAACTGGTATTAGCTTGGAAAAGATGCCCCTAGGGGAAGAAAAGATGGGACCCAATAGATCATGATCGACCTTGCATTTTATAATCGAATAATCAAAATGAAATAGTCATTATTTATTGCACTGGCACTTTATAGCTCAAGAGCCTTATTTATTACTAATAGCTTATAAGACACGATGGTGTTATTTATTGCGCTTGTGTACTGTTATGACTGAGTTGTCTTTATTTATTATCGTTTTGTATTGTTAAAGTTTCTTGGCGTTTGCATTTTAGAGCTAAAGAGCATTATTTATTGCACTCTGCAATTTAATAACTCAATCGTGGTCATGTATTGCACCATGCACTTTATGATCAAAAGATCTTTTCTGTGGAAAGTAAATGAACCCAAAAATGACAATAAATGGTACAGAAAAACCTCCCTGATCTTGCACAAAGCACTTCATCCATCGTATAATGGGATGTGGAATTTGTCAGTTTTGTGTCTCAAACACAGTGTTAACAAAAATGTCCTGAAAGAAAACAGTGTAAGGGAATCAAAGAGGGTCCACATGAATCCAAGCATAACCGTGATATGTGACATAATTATATTCAGACTTACCTACTTATGGAAAATATATGACCATCACAAACATTATTATAAGTAAAATTGAACAGTATGGATTGTCTGTGTCAGTGGTGTGACCTCAGTCAATGTAGCAACTACAGTGCCTCCGCAAGGAGAAGGGAGGGTTACTTGACATCGGCTTTGGTAGTGTCCCTGATGCAGCAGTCCATGCTGCTGTCAGCCTGCTGTCATTATTTTGTGCATGCAATGTTGCATATTCACGAAGATAGGCACAAGCCGCCCCTTTACACAGTTCAAGAAGGGAAACAGAAAACGCCCCGAGAATAGGAGGGATATAATCCAGGGCCACTCTGGATCCAGTGGCAGCTGGTCAGGGTGTGAGGGGGAGACCCCACCCAAAATTAAAGGAGCCCGCTGTCGAGGGTTTGTCAGTCCAGAGCCTCTCACACGGCCGTGTGTTAGATGTAAGTGGAGTTAAGAGAGACCAAATGGTCCATGTATGTATATAAAATGGTTATATTAAATGATTTTATCCCATCCATCCAGAAACAAGAGCCAGGGGTATTGTGTTGAACGCCAGCAGACACGCGCACAGTCCTAGCAAAGGGCGCGCGAACTCAAAAGTCCTAATACGTCCAGTCATGCCGCTCTATACATAGTTTGAATAAATGCACAAAAATAGGGCATGTATACAGGACGGAAACACAGCCAAGCCAATTGAATCGGAGACAGGGATGGCGCCGCGATCCAAAAATGGGAAAGGAGGGAAGGCTCCCCAGAGAGGGGCGGAGGGCCCCAGGGGAAGCGAACCCGCCAGGGTACGGGCTGGATAGGGAAGAAAAAGAGGCGCCGCCGGGCCATGGGCGCCGAGGCTTAAATGCACAAACCACTGGCCAGGAACAAGACCCCAAGGCCCCCGGACATCTCCAGGCAGGGAACCCCCAGCAAAAAATGCGTAAAGGCTGCACAAAACCGTGTGCCGAAGGGGACTCAAGAGGAGAGGCAGGAGCAAGGACGAGACAAAGGTTATGGTTAGGTTAGGGGTCAAGGGGTAAGGGTGTAGGTTTAGGCAAGAGTTAAAGGGAGAGGGGAATGGGAGGGTAAAAGGTGGGAGAGGTTGGGGTTGGCACACACATAGGGAGAGGTTATGATCAGGGGTGGGGTAGGGGTAAAGACAGGACAAAGGTTGGGTTAGGGTTAGGTAGGGTCAAGGGTGAGGTTAGAATTAGGTAAAATGGGTGAGGGGAAAGGGGAAATGGAGGGCCGGGTAAGGGAAGGTTGGGTTTAGGCACACACAGAGAGGGAGGTTAAGGTCAGGGTTAAGGTTAGGGTTGGGGTTAGGGTTAGGGTTAGGGTTAGGGGTTAGGAGAAGAAGGGGTTAGGGTAGATAGGGGTTAGGTTAGGGAGATATAAGGTCTAGGCTACCGGCCGAGGCTCGGACAAACTACACCGAGGTGGGATCCGGCCAATCAGGGATCCAGGTAGGTCCACCCAGGACCCCATAAGGTAAGCTGAAGGAGACTGATGAAAATAAATAAGTTAAGGAAAGGAAGTGGTAAATAATTAGGTTAGGGGTTAGGGCTAGGGTTAGATAGGTTAGGCTAGGCTAGGGTTAGGTTAGGGCTAGGTAAGGGTGATAGCCACGCATCATCAAGTGATGATCCTCAAAAGTGTGTTGGCCGGCCCTCGCACTTCACTTTGCCATTGTAAAGCCGGCCTCGCAATTTCACTTCGCCATTGTAAAGCCGGCCTCGCAATTTACTCGCTATTGTAAAGCCGGCCTCGCACTTCACTTCGCCATTGTAAAGCCGGCCTCGCACTTCACTTCGCCATTGTAAAGCCGGCCTCGCACTTCACTTCGCCATTGTAAAGCCGGCCTAGCAATTTCACTTCGCTATTGTAAAGCCGGCTGGCAATTCACTCTCACCATTGTAAAGCCGGCCTAGCAATTTCACTTCGCCATTGCAAAGCCGCCCCTCGCAATATTGAAATGGTAACCAGGGCACGGAAACATATTCGTGCCCGGTTAAGTGTGGCCATAGCGGGGGCGCAGTGTGGTTCCCGGACCGACCGGAGGTCAAAAGGTGCGCCTGAGGTGGGCCCTTTTCCTGAATGTATGCCCGGGAGGTTAGCCCCTTCTGTGGGCCGATGGGTGGCTCCCTGGGGGCCTTTGTAAAGTCGGCTTCGCGAATGCCAACTATCCAGCCGGCCTTGTAAGGCCGCTTTGCAAATAACGCATACAGTTGGGTTTAGGCAACCACTGTGCTAGAATGGTTAAGTTTAGGTAAGGGGTTGGGGTAACAGCGCCCTCACCTGTGGGTGCTAGTCTGGCATCTCCTAGCAGGTGGTTGGCACTGTGAAGCCAGCATTGTAAATAATGACAGTTGTGCTTTACGCACCACCGTGCTAGAAATGGTTAAGGTTAGGGATAATGGATGAAATGGGATGTTGGTACGGGTAACAATCTCTGCAATGGTAACAGCCCACACATACAGGTAGGGTCCTTTGGTGTTTTGAACCTTCACAATAAACTTGCTGTTCTTCATGATAAAAAGAACCAAAGTGTTGTTTTTCATAACGGCGCAGGCGTAACGGTTTTAACTGGAAGCAAATGCCATGTATCGGTGCATGCACCGCGACGCGTGAAATTAGCAAGATACGCCAGCCCCCCATTGAGCCAGCTGGTGGCCAGATTTGACGAGACTGGAACCACATATGTGTGTGTGTGTCTAGCCATTCTGGCATTGTAAAGCCAGCTTCGCGAATGAGTGTGTTTCTGACACTTTGAAATAATCTGTTGATGCTGTTCCGCTGGCATAGCATATATGCCGTATTCGCTACGAACCACAACAGCTAGTTTCAAAGTGTGAAAATGTGTTTCATTGTAAAGCCGGATTCGCCCAATGTCATCTAGCAAATGCCGGCTTCGCGAAGGAGTGTGTTTTTGACACTTTGAAAAATGTACGCCAACCTGGGAACTAGGTAAGGGTGATAGCCACGCATCATCAAGCGATGATCCTCAAAAGTGTTGGCCGGCCTCGCAATTTCACTTTGCCATTGTAAAGTCGGCCTCGCAATTTCACTTCCATTGTAAAGCCGGCCTCTAATTTCACTTCGCCATTGTAAAGCCGGCCTAGCAATTTCATTCAGCTATTGTAAAGCCGCTCTAGCAATTTCACTTCGCCATTGTAAAGCCGGCCTAGCAATTTCACTTCGCCATTGCAAAGCCGGCCTCGCAATATTGAAATGAGATACCAGGGCACGCAAAATATTTCGTGCCGGGTTAAGTGTGGCCATAGCGGGGGCTTATGTGGGTTCCCGGACCGAACCGGAGGTCAAGGTGCGCTGAGGTGGGCCCTTTTCCTGAATGTATGCCCGGGAGGTTAGCCCCTTCTGTGGGCCGATGGGTGGCTCCCTGCGTGGCCTTTGTAAAGTCGGCTTCGCGAATGCTACCTATCCAAGCCGGCCTTGTAAGGCCGCGTTGCAAATAACGCACAGTTGGGTTTTAGGCAACCACTGTGCTAGAAATGGTTAAGTTTAGGTAAAAGGGTTGGGGTAACAGCCCTCACCTGTGGGTGCTAGTCTGGCATCTCCTAGCAGGTGGTTGGCACTGTGAAGCCAGCATTGTAAATAATGACAGTTGTGCTTACGCACCACCGTGCTAGAATGGTTAAGGTTAGGATAATGGATGAAATGGGATGTTGGTACGGGTAACAATCTCCAATGCTGTAACAGCCCACACATACAGGTAGGGTCCTTTTGTGTTTTGAACCTTCACAATAAACTTGCTGTTCTTCATGATAAAAAAGAACCAAAGTGTTGTTTTTTCATAATGGCGCAGGCGTAACGGTTTAACTGAAGCAAATGCCATGTATCGGTGCATGCACCGCATGCGAAAAAATTAGCAAGATACGCCAAGCGCATTGAGCCAGCTGGTGGCCAGATTTGACGAGACTGGAACCACATGGTGTGTGTGTGTCTAGCCATTCTGGCATTGTAAAGCCAGCTTCGCGAATGAGTGTGTTTCTGACACTTTGAAATAATCTGTTGATGCTGTTCCGCTTGGCAGCATATATGCCGTGATTCGCTACGGAATCCAACAGCTAGTTTCAAAGTGTGAAAATGTGTTTCATTGTAAAGCCGGATTCGCAACTGTCATCTAGCAAATGCCGGCTTCGCAAGGAGTGTGTTTTTGACACTTTGAAAATGTACGTCAACCTGGGAACTAGGTAAGGGGGTGATAGCCACGATCATCAAGTGATGATCCTCAAAAGTGTGTTGGCCGGCCTCGCAATTTCACTTTGCCATTGTAAAGCCGGCCTCGCAATTTCACTTCGCCATTGTAAAGCCGGCCTCGCAATTTCACTTCGCCATTGTAAAGCCGGCCTAGCAATTTCACTTCGCCATTGTAAAGCCGGCCTAGCAATTTCACTTCGCCATTGTAAAGCCGGCCTAGCAATTTCACTTCGCCATTGCAAAGCCGGCCTCGCAATATTGAAATGGTACTAGGCGCGAAAATATTTCGCGGTCGGGTTAAGTGTGGCCATAGCGGGGGCTTAAGTGTGGGTTCCCGGACCGACCGGAGGTCAAGGTGCGCTGAGGTGGGCCCTTTTTCCTGAATGTATGCCCGGGGAGGTTAGCCCCTTTCTGTGGGCCGATGGGTGGCTCCCCCTGGGTGGGCCTTGTAAAGTCGGCTTCGCAATGCCACCTATCCAAGCCGGCCTTGTAAGGCCGCTTTGCAAATAACGACAGTTGGGTTTAGGCACCACTGTGCTAGAATGGTTAAGTTTAGGTAAGGGGGTTGGGGGGTAACAGCCCTCACCTGTGGGTGCTAGTCTGGCATCTCCTAGCAGGTGGTTGGCACTGTGAAGCCAGCATTGCAAATAATGACAGTTGTGCTTACGAATCCACCGAGAGAGAGAGAGAGAAAGAAAAATTAACTTGAAAGAATATAGATTTCGCCATTTTGTAATGTAAAACACAAAAAGCTGTGGTAAAGATGTGGGCAAGTACATATCTGAATATGAAGAGCCGCCCGTCTCACCCTTGTCGCCTAATCTCTTCGGCTCCAGAGGCTGGAGTCGCCCCAGCCTGACGGAACGTTCGCTTCCAGAGTTTGCTGTTTCGGGCGCTATGGCGCCGCTGCCGCTGAGACCCGGGTGGCGCTCACGGAGGAAGTCGGCTGGGACACGGACGCCGAGGACAACGCCAGCGTTATTCATCGGAGGAAGAGGAGGAGGAGGAGGAGGGAGGAGGAGGAGCTGCTCTCCGCCTGACTCGCCATTTAAACTGATGGATCTGCAGAGGCAGATAGATAATAAATAGCCAAATAATACAACAAATAAGAGCCTATGATTTTCAATTAGTTATAAAAACGCTGAGCTGTCAGAATATGGGTTTCTAGATAGTTTACTGGTTGGTTGTCAACACAACAAACTTTTTTGTCTTCTTAAAAGTCTTATTTTCAGCATCTGTTGAATGTATAGCGTTGTAAAGTGGGAGGAGCTAGTTTAGGCTAGCCTGGTCCTACCAGACTCTGGTACATTATCCTGGTCCTACACTAGCCTGGTCCTACCAGACTCTGGTACATTATCCTGGTCCTACCATTGAAATAAACTGAGCGGAAGTACGTAGGAGGGCAGAGCCAGGCTAAGTTTAGGCGCCCCTGGTTCCAGAAGTAAAAGCCCTTTTTTCCCCATAGATACAAGATAATGTCACGTCACAGGTGGAGTTCTTCTACAGCGTGGATTGGCATGAAACTCTCCTGGTTGGAGCATCTGAGGATGAATAACTATGTCAGAAAATATCTGCTTCTTTGATTAAAATACAAGGCGACATGCATAAAAAGGTCAGGGGAGAGGTTAACTACGACTCCCAATGTGCACCACTAACGGCAAGTGGAAGCTAAAGACTAGAGGCCAGACGTACTAATGCTTTTGTGCCCACTTCAGGCGTATTTGTTTCGCAATGTGCGCGTAAAAGCATGGTGAGGTATGTACTAACAGGCAGCACTGAGGTAAAGCATGGTGAGGTATGTACTAACAGGCAGCACTGAGGTAAAAGCATGGTGAGGTATGTACTAACAGACAGCACTGAGGTAAAAGTATGGTGAGGTATGTACTAACAGGCAGCACTGAGGTAAAAGCATGGTGAGGTATGTACTAACAGACAGCACTGAGGTAAAAGCATGGTGAGGTATGTACCAACAGGCAGCACTGAGGTAAAAGCATGGTGAGGTATGTACTAACAGGCAGCTACTGAGGTAAAAGCATGGTGAGGTATGTACCAACAGGCAGCACTGAGGTAAAAGCATGGTGAGGTATGTACCCAACAGGCAGCACTGAGGTAAAAGCATGGTGAGGTATGTACTAACAGGCAGCACTGAGGTAAAGCATGGTGAGGTATGTACTAACAGGTCACACTGAGGTAAAGCATGGTGAGGTATGTACTAACAGGCAGCACTGAGGTAAAAGCATGGTGAGGTATGTACTAACAGGTCACACTGAGGTAAAAGCATGGTGAGGTATGTACTAACAGGTCACACTGAGGTAAAAGCATGGTGAGGTATGTACTAACAGGCAGCACTGAGGTAAAAGCATGGTGAGGTATGTACTAACAGACAGCACTGAGGTAAAAGCATGGTGAGGTATGTACTAACAGGCAGCACTGAGGTAAAAGCATGGTGAGGTATGTACTAACAGGCAGCACTGAGGTAAAAGCATGGTGAGGTATGTACTAACAGGTCACACTGAGGTAAAGCATGGTGAGGTATGTACTAACAGGCAGCACTGAGGTAAAAGCATGGTGAGGTATGTACTAACAGGTCACACTGAGGTAAAGCATGGTGAGGTATGTACTAACAGGTCACACTGAGGTAAAAGCATGGTGAGGTATGTACTAACAGGCAGCACTGAGGTAAAAGCATGGTGAGGTATGTACTAACAGGTCACACTGAGGTAAAAGCATGGTGAGGTATGTACTAACAGGTCACACTGAGGTAAAGCATGGTGAGGTATGTACTAACAGGCAGCACTGAGGTAAAAGCATGGTGAGGTATGTACTAACAGGCAGCACTGAGGTAAAAGCATGGTGAGGTATGTACTAACAGGCAGCACTGAGGTAAAAGCATGGTGAGGTATGTACTAACAGACAGCACTGAGGTAAAAGCATGGTGAGGTATGTACTAACAGGCAGCACTGAGGTAAAAGCATGGTGAGGTATGTACTAACAGGCAGCACTGAGGTAAAAGCATGGTGAGGTATGTACTAACAGGCAGCACTGAGGTAAAAGCATGGTGAGGTATGTACTAACAGGTCACACTGAGGTAAAGCATGGTGAGGTATGTACTAACAGACTACACTGAGGTAAAAGCATGGTGAGGTGCCTTTCCGTGTCATGCATATGCATTCATGGGAGGGTGAAGGGGAAAGTGGGAGTTTCCCATAAAGAGATGGGAGGGGAAGTGTAAAGTGCGCCTAATTATGTATTCCGCGATATGTACAAGAACCTCCTGTGAAAGCACGCCTCTATTTTGCTGTGAAAATTCTCCGCCTCTTAAAAGCATGTGTAAACCAGCCGCTAGTGGGTTTCCTGGCACATGGCTCCTGGTGAAATGGTGGCAGTAGTCCATAGGCCAAGGAGATGAGCTAAGGATCACACTTTTTCAGTGGAGCGAACAACGTTGCAGATTAAGCAGCCGTGCAATACTACAGTTACTGGAAGAAATCAGAGATGACATCATATCTCTGACTCAGCGATCACATCCCATCCCAGCAGCTGTTAAACTCCTCGTTACATTACACATATCGGCATCAGGATCATATGCAACAGTCCTAGCATCAGCAGTGGGAATATCTAAGTTTGCACTCAGCCGTATCATAGCACCAGGACTTAAAGCGCCCATATTATGCTCATTTTCAGGTTCATAACTGTATTTTAAGGTTTTACCAGAATAGGTTTACATGGTTTAATTTTCAAAAAACACCATATTGTTGTTGTACTGCACAGCTCTCTCTCACTGCTGCAGATCCTCTTTTCACCTGGTTTCTGTTTTAGCTACAGAGTGAGACCTCTTTTCATCTTCTTCTTCTGTACTATCTTTGATTGCACTCGCACGTGCTCAGTAGCTCAGATGTAGAGCATGTCAGCTAGCTCCATAGACAGTAAAAGAAAGGCTGTTTCTCCAACTTTGGTCAGTTCCAAGGCAGGATCAGCTGGGAGACTTCTTCTAAATGAGGGCGCACATGGAAGTAGTTCTTTTGTAGATTATGGTGAACTTGTGTGTGTTGTAGCAGTGCTTTGCTATTGAGAACGACGTAGCATGCTAGCGTTAGCGTTAGTCGGCTAACGCTAACGCTACGAGCTAACGGTTGTGGTTAGCCAGCTCATTTCGGACTGTGACGTCACAGTCCGAGCCGATTTTGAACAGCTCACCAGGAGACTGAAGGCAGGACACATTCAGAAACCGTATCTCACTCAAAACAGCATGATTGGATTTTTTTCAAAGTTTGTATGCGTGTGGAAGCACCAGAGACACAAAAGAACACCCCAAATCACCAGAAAAAGTGTTTTTTTCATAATATGGGCACTTTAACACTTTGCTGCAGCGCAATCTACGGTATAGTGGGCGGAGAAAGGCGCTGATTACCTGATGGTATACCTGATTACCTGATGGTATACCTGATTACCTGATGGTATACCTGATTACCTGATGGTATACCTGATTACCTGATGGTATACCTGATTACCTGATGGTATACCTGATTACCTGATGGTAAATACGACCTAAGCTGATGTATCACAGCGTGCGCTTTGCGTGGTTTGGCCATGGCGCTGATAACGCTACATTCACAAATGTACGTATATGTGGCCCTAGGTGTTGAGAAAACTGGGTACATTAATGGTATGGGTTAATTATACTATACATCAGTATTGAAGTATTAAAGGTATTGTGGAGGATTTTCTTTTTCCGGGTGGATCATCAAGACTATTGGTCCTCCTAGCTGTCAATCATTCTGGCGCTATGTCTACGTAAGGCCGTGGTACGTGCTCGTCCCTAGGGTAGTTTTCGCTTTCTGCGCATGAATACTTTCAGGTGTATATGTGTGGTGAGCTACGAGTCTTGTCTACGAAAGGTATGACAAGAAGAGAAAGGCCTCTGAAGAAAGAAACAAGACCGGAGTGTTTTTGGGAGAATGTTTCACACGCTGGCGTGCGCTAAAAGCACAGGCTGGGCTCTCCACTGATGCCTCAGTCGCGAAGTTTCTACTCGACAGGTAAAGTTTGGCGTGCTATTTGGAGAAATCCATTTAAAATCACTGCTAGTGAAAGTTGATGTAAGCTATGATTAGCGATGCTAGCCCTGGCACAAGTCACGCACCGCGCACACACGGTAAACATCTCAATTTGTGAAAAAGTGCAAATCTTCTTTTGGAAAGTAGCTCGTATGAGCCATGCCGACAGCAACTTGTAAACAGTGCACTCTCGTGCACACGTTTAATAGGCGTTCCCTCTCGGGAGCAGGCAGAGTGTTGCGCATGTGCATTTTTTCAAAAAGTGGAGAGGGCGGATCTTTTCTAAAATTCGGGATAATCCTCCACTATACCTTTAACAGCTGTCTGCTATGCCAAATTGACGAAAGACACAAAGTGGAAATCATTATAACCGTTATAGGGGCGGCTGTGGCTCAGTGGTAGAGTGGTTCGATCCCAGGCCCTGCAGCCCCATGCCGAAGTGTCCTTGGGCCAGACACTGAACCCCGAGTTGGAGTGTGACATCGGAGTGTAAATGTGTGTGTGAATGTTTATCTGATGAGCAGGTGGCACCTTGTACAGCAGCCTCGGCCACAGTGTGTGTGAATGGTGAATGGTTCCTGTACTATGTTAAAGCGCTTTGAGTAGTCGTTAAGACTAGAAAAAGCGCTATATAAAAACCATTTACATAACTGGAGGTTGTAAAATGAACCTATACAATTATAATATTATGGGACGTCTCTTGTTTCTGTGTCGTTTCTGTGAAGACCACTTGTGGAATCAGCAGCCCCTACCACTTTGCAACCTTATTGACTGGTGGAGACATGGCAGTGGAGGTTCACCTGCAGGGTCTGGCCAATCCTCTTCAGCGGTGCGGTCTTAACGGGCTGCAGCAGGCCGGCCAGAGAGCTCACCCTGGACACCAGTTTACTGCGCTTGGTGCTGGGCTCCTGGAGGAGAGAACGGAGTCAAACTATGTTCACATTATCACACAAAAACAAGAGTCCTGTGCTCCAATGTGTGAAGCCCAGAGGTATTAATATGAGGGCAGGCCTGTAGCCAGCCTAGTGGAAGTGGGGGGACCCGTTTCTTTTTGCAATTTTTCCTTCATTTTGTTATTAAAAGGTTTATTTAGATAGGGACAGATACAAAAAAAAACATAGATAAGCTTCAACAGTCATCTGACGTATGTATCAGCTAATTCTCGACACTTGTCCCTAGTGGGGCTTTTGGTTACAAATAAAAATACAGATTTACATCGTTATTAAAAATACAATAAAGATGAAAAAAAAAAAAGAAATGAAATGCAAAAGGAAGTAAAGTATACAATGAGAGCACGGTGTAAAAACTAAATATGAGAGCAAGATTGTTCCCGAATTAGCCACAAAATGGTATTTCTTTTTTAAAAGTGGCCTAATGTTGGGATACATTTCAAGTGGTCTGGCAGAAAGTTCCAGAATTTCGCCCCTTTTACTGAAAAGGCAGTTTGGGCAAATGATGTTCTACGGAAAGGGATGCTACAATTGCCTTTTAATTTAATTGCCTTGTGACCTACTTTATTTTGATGTCCTTGGCCTCATAGATGTTGCTATGAGTGTATAAAGCTATGCTGCGTTCCAGGGACAATTTTTAGCCCGTAAATTACGACTTCAAGTCACGACTCACGACTTGGTAGCGTTCCAGACACGACAGAAACAACAAACTCTTCTAGCTAGCGTTAGCATTAGCCAGCGGCTCCCTAACGTTGACGTTAGCTCACGCTAGCTGATACTAGCGATTTCTAGTCGGCGACATATTTTGGGCTTCATTTAATAAACATAACCTGTAGTAGTACACAGTCGTATGTGTATTGTTTTGATTACAATGTGCGGAATGACTTTACGTTGCCTATTTATGTCTATTTATTTATATTTCTCACCATTAACCAAAAGAAAGTTTTTCCTCGCCACTGTTGCACCAAATGCTTGCTGCTCGTGGGACATTGTTGGGTCTCTCTAAATTATAGAGCGTGGTCTAGACCTACTCCATCTGTAAAGTGTCTTGAGATAACTCTTGTTATGATTTGATACTATAAATGAAATTGAATTGAAAATGTATTTCGGCTTTCTTTAACAACTGTTTGGTGGCGCTAGGGTACAACCATCTGGTAGGTATTTCAGTCTGGACCAAAGTAGTGGACCGACCGACATTGCCATGCATAGGTGCATCCATGCTGCTAGTATGGCTGAAAATAATGCTTTTCCGAGGTGTGCGTACCTACTCGGAAAATATACAATCTCTGCTTGACTCTGTAGCTGTCAATCACAGTTCTCAGATATTTAGTTTACAGAGATATTAAGTTGCAGATGCTCACTTTAGAGAAGCTGCAACCAGAGAAGGCTTTCTGTCAATAGACTTAGTCTGAGCTTTTTAAACAGTGTGTGTGTGTGTGTGTGTGTGTGTGTGTGTGTGTGTGTGTGTGTGTGTGTGTGTGTGTGTGTGTGTGTGTGTGCAGAATGTTCTAGTAGTTTACTTTGAAGTTTACTCTGCATTGTTGCTGCTGTAATATGCTGCAGGTTAACAATAGTTTGACTCAAAGTCCTTCCCTCTCTGGCCTCAGGCCTCCATATTTTTAGGTTGTGTCTCTGTGTGTGAAAATGCCACCAGGATGCTTGTCCCCGATACAGACTTACAATAAATCAATAAGTGTGTGTGTGTGTGTGTGTGTGCATGTGTGTGTGTGTCTGTGTGTGCGTGCATGCGAGCGTGTGTGTGTTTGTCTGTGTTTGCGCGTGTGTGTGTGTGTGCATGTGTGTGTGTGTGTCTGTGTGTGCGTGCATGCGAGCGTGCGTGAGTGAGTGCGTGTGTGTGTGTCTGTGTGTGTCTCTGTATGTGCATGTGTGTGTGAGTGTGTCTGTGTATGTGTCTGTCTGTGTATGTGTGTGTGTGTGTGTGTGTGTCTGTGTGTGTCTCTGTATGTGCATGTGTGTGTGTGTCTGTGTGTGTGTGTCTCTGTGCGTGCATGTGTGCGTGTGTGTGTCTGTGTGTGTCTCTGTATGTGCATGTGTGTGTGTGTGTGTCTGTATGTGTCTCTGTGCGTGCATGTGTGTGTGTGTGCGTGTTGTGTGTGTGTGTGTGTGTGTGTGCACGAACAATCAGCTGACCTACTGGAACACAGGAACCATCAAACGCAGTTTCCATCAACACAGCCAGGAATCAGTTGACCAAAAATAAATCGACCTCAGATGTTTTTTTCCCGTTTTTTTTTTTGTCCTCGATCGCCTCCAAGTCACAGATAAGATTTTTAACGTGAGTTTCAAGTTCAAGTCCCAAATCTGACAACAGATTTTCCACAGTTTTCAATCATTTTACCATCATTATTTAAGTTTTTTTATCTTGTCTCTTGAAATCACCAGTTAAGAAGAATGAAGAATAACGGAAACACCAGTTTAACTATACTGAACCAAATTAGAACTGCAACACTAACCATAACACCAGATACTGACTGGTTTTTGGACCCAAATACAGTAAAACTGCACATTTAAGAGTGGCCTTTCATTTTGGCCTGCCTAAGGAACACCTGTGCAATAATCATGCATGGATTATGTGTGAGGTGGATGGATTATCTCGGCAAAGGAGAAGTGCTCACTGACACAGATTTAGACACATTTGTGAACAATATTTGAGAGAAATAAGCCTTTTGTGTACGTAGAAAACAGTCTTAGATCTTTGAGTTCAGCTCATGAAATATGGGGGTAAAAACAAAAGTGTTGTGTTTATAATTTTGTTCAGTATATGTTATTTAAGTCGGTGTGTTTTCTCTCAATTGCCAGATGATACTGTTGTATTTATTAAAGGTCTAACTGTCAGAGAGGATAGTAAATATCCAGTTTATTTGCTTTACACTTGAGAAGTTTCCATTGGACATGTTGTAATGAGTTTCTGTGTGTGATGGGGTTCAGCTGATTCAATCTGACAAAGATCAATTGAGTGCAGTTGGTCAACAACAGTCTGGTTATCTAATTACAGCAGCTTCACAGCAGACAGACTCTCCTGAAACAGCCTACGGTACATGTTTAGCCTCATGTGTTACCTTTAAAACTCATGTTTAATTGTCTTTGCTGGCATCCAAAGTGATAATTATCATCTGTGATATAAAAACTGTTTCCACACAGTAGCATATCCTACAGTCAACGTTATTGTTTTTAAACCATGATTGCGGTATATATGATTGCATGATATAACTTAATTTTTTTTAAATCGCATTAATTGCATGCCGCCCTTTATTCATTTATTTTACACTTCACTCGGCTTCGCGTCGTGGCGAAGGCCGGTTACACACTGGCTGCGTGGTGTGTCTGTTTTTATTTCGGCTCCCATGTTAACAGGTTAGAGCGTGGGATGGCAGACAGTCATTTTGAATTGGAGGGAAGCGACTGTTACGTTTATAATTAGAGTACACAGATTAGGGGTGTGCAAAAAAATCGATTCGTATTCAAATCACGATTCAAGCTCTACCGATTCATAATCGATTCATATTTAATTAATTAATTTTTTTATTTAAAAAAAAAAATCTAAATTGTATGTCTACTGCAATCACATGATGGATAGATAGACAGACAGACAGACAGACAGATGGATAGATGGACAGACAGACAGACAGACCGATAGACAGACCGATAGATAGATCGATAGATAGATGGATTGATGGCTAGACAGACAGACAGACCGATAGATAGATCGATAGATAGATAGATACTTTATTGATTCCCAAGGGGAAATTCAAGGTCCCAGTAACTTACAGACATTGATGTTAAAATAACAAATCCACATGAATAATATGGACAATAAAAGATCCAAAATAAACAAAATAAAAAATCCACATTAATGTACTAAGGGATGTATGTATGTATGTATATATATATATATATATATATATACATACACACAGTACAGGCCAAAAGTTTGGACACACCTTCTCATTCAATGTGTTTCCTTTTTATTTTCATGACTATTTACATTGTAGATTCTCACTGAAGGCATCAAAACTATGAATGAACACATATGGAATTATGTACTTAACAAAAAAGTGTGAAATAACTGAAAACATGTCTTATATTTTAGATTCTTCAAAGTAGCCACCCTTTGCTTTTTTTGATAACTCTGCAAACCCTTGGTGTTCTCTCAATGAGCTTCATGAGGTAGTCACCTGAAATGGTTTTACCTTCACAGGTGTGCTTTGTCAGGGTTCATTAGTGGAAGTTTTTCCCTTATTAATAAGAAAGCTCAGATGGACCAATCAGGAATCTTCTCCTTATGAGGTCATAAGGGGAAAGGTTACCTCCCCTTTCTCTGCTTTGCCCCCCCAGAGAATTTGGCCCCCCCATGAGAGAGAGAGAGAGACATCATGGCTTTCAAACGAGCAAAGTGGCAGTTGGTCAAGGCCACTTTTTAGAGTATTAGGGGACCACTAAGGTCTATATAAAAGAGACTTCAGATACAGTATTAGGGGACCACTAAGGTCTATATAAAAGAGACTTCAGATACAGTATTAGGGGACCACTAAGGTCTATATAAAAGAGACTTCAGATACAGTATTAGGGGACCACTAAGGTCTATATAAAAGAGACTTCAGATACAGTATTAGGGGACCACTAAGGTCTATATAAAAGAGACTTCAGATACAGTATTAGGGGACCACTAAGGTCTATATAAAAGCAACCAAAGAGCACCATGTCATGGGACCTTTAAAGGCAGAAAAGCCGAAAGAAATAATCTTTAAAATAAACATAAGTACAACTAAATAATTCAGCGTGCTGAGATTAGTAGGAGTAGTTATGTAGAGGATATTTCCTCTATCTTACCTCCACCTGTTTCCCCATGTTGTTGTTCCCTTTGCTGTACTCCACAGAGCATCCAGACTTAAACCGGTGTACCAGCAGAAAGAGGGGGCTCTGCCCCACCACCATACTGCTCACCACAACACCCAGTACAGGATCTGGACCTTTCCCAGTACCGAGAGAGCTTCCAGAAATATTTTCAAACTGGTCCAGGATGATCCAGGTGTAAATGTTCAGAAGTGGATTAATTAATGCTGGTAAGGAGACTGGAAGAACTGAACTTCAGCAGAGTGTCAAGAAGGAGTCTGGTACTGGTTAGAGGGTCCGGTAAGAGTTAGAAAACTGAAGAGCATCCAGAAACTGTCTGGAGATATTGTGAGGTGGCTACAGAAAGTGACCCCAAACAGGGGTTTTAGTGCTGGTCAGAAATACTAGAGACACTGGTGAAGAATCCACAAGGAAACAGGAGAGTCTAGAAAGAGTCTGGTACTGGTTTTGTGTCCAGAAAATGTCTGGTTTTTAGTATTCAGTGTCCATAAATAATTTGGTACCGACAAAGCTTCCAGAATGAGCTGGTACTGGTTGAGCATTTACAAAGTCTTGAGTGCTTTTAGTATCCGAAAAGTTCTGGATATGCACCCAGAAAGAGTTTGGTACCAGAGGTAGTGTCCTGAAAACGCAGTCAGTTTCTGGATCCAGCTCTAGTGCTGAGAAAGAGTCCAGTAAAGGTCAGAGTCCAGTCCAGTAAAGGTTGGGTCCCACTAGCGTCCAGTAAAGGTTGGGTCCCACCAGAGTCCAGTAAAGGTTGGGTCCCACCAGTCCAGTAAAGGTTGGGTTCTACCAGTCCAGTAAAGATTGGGTCACACCAGAGTCCAGTATAGGTTGGGTTCTACCAGTCCAGTAAAGGTTGGGTACCACCAGAGTCCAGTAAAGGTTGGGTCCGACCCGAGTCCAGTAAAGGTTGGGTACCACCAGAGTCCAGTAAAGGTTGGGTCCGACCCGAGTCCAGTAAAGGTTGGGTACCACCAGTCCAGTAAAGGTTGGGTACCACCAGTCCAGTAAAGGTTGGGTCCGACCCGAGTCCAGTAAAGGTTGGGTACCACCAGTCCAGTAAAGGTTGGGTCCCAACAGAGTCCAGTTAAGGTTGGGTAACACCAGAGTCCAGTAAAGGTTGGGTACAACAAGAGTCCAGTAAAGGTTGGGTCCCACCAGAGTCCAGTAAAGGTTGGGTACCACCAGTCCAGTAAAGGTTGGGTCCCACCAGAGTCCAGTTACGATTGGCTACCACCAGAGTCCAGTAAAGGTTGGGTACCACCTGAGTCCAGTAAAGGTTGGGTACCACCAGTCCAGTAAAGGTTGGGTCCCAACAGAGTCCAGTAAAGGTTTTGGTACCACT